>NC_139655.1:16455391-16497891 GCF_951799395.1 Argentina silus
GGACAGTCAGGCCAGTGTGTCAAAGAAATGGAATGTGAGGAAAATATTACATAGTAGTTGTTCACTATTTTTCACATGTGTAGAATTATGAGAGATGCATAGATTTCGACAATGCGACAATGCACCTACTGTAAGAATCCTTGATTAATTTAAAAAAATCCAAGTGGTGCATCGGATGGCCTCCAGGAACACTGGGACATCATGGAGCATTGCGTTAAATTTGGTTGTTCATTCTATTCACACTAATTCTATGCAGTGTGTTTGGTGAAAGAAAGCAACACTTGTGTCTACAAGAATCGACAGAGGAAGTCAAATAATTGGTCTGTGGCAATATGATTCAAAACAAGAATATGAAGCCATTTGGCATTCTGTCAAAAGCATTGGTCTGAGCCTTGAAAGGAAACAGGTGTTGAGGCATTTAGTGATTCTGACACCAATCAGCTCCTATTGTCATGATCGTCTACATTTGTTTAACAGGTTTAAAGGTCAGGATTCAATATGCCTACAGTACAAGAGATTAGCTCTGAAATGAGAGCTGGAATGAAAAACCCATGCCAAAAGCCTTCAGTATATTCTGTGTGTGTGTGTGTGTGTGTGTGTGTGTGTGTGTGTGTGTGTGTGTGTGTGTGTGTGTGTGTGTGTGTGTGTGGGTGTGACAAACCAAATCCCTTTCCTGTCATGCCAAGATTAATGTGTTTTTCAATAAAGAGTGCATGTATTGTAAGCTGTTGAAATATGTTGTGTTCTCACTTTGATAACAGCCACATAATCACAGTCTGCTTTGGAAAATGACACCTCACTTTCCCCTCAACTCAGCTAAACAAAAGTGGCATCTCATTCTGTCTGCTTACTCAATGTCAAGCATGGATGATGAGTTCTGGGCTGTGAATGGTTGGTATCTCCTATGGGGGGGCAATCAGTGAGAAGGAGAGGCACCATCGAGAGTTCTCCCTGGAGATACCAGTCAGCTACTGTATATGGAGGACTCCCCAGCACTTCATCTCAGCCAGATGTTGTGCTATGTGCATACCGACATGCTTACACTTGTGTCTGTCCATGTGTGGGCGCCGTATTTGTGTTTACTGAACACAGTGTAACTCACGCTGATTAAAGGAAACAGCATTTTAATGTCTTAATCTCAAGTTCGTGAGCATGAAAGGCATCCTCAGTGGGAGAAGGGAAGGAGTTGGCCACACCTGACTGCACTGTGCACAGAGTGGTGATTCTTGTTCAAGGCTGAGTGATAATCATCATCAGTATGGGTGGAATGATGAACCCTAGGAGCACTCACATCAAACACAGTCTTGCTAGTGTGACCGAATGGGTACGAACCCGGTGCAACAACACTATGACCTTGTCTGAATGCTCATACTGCCTACTGATCACATATACTGATTGTATATACTGCATACTGTACTACTACTATTACTTAGGCCATACTGTAAAAATGTATGCAATAAGTGATCATTTCAACATACTGAGAATGTCATATGTAACCCAACCATGTTGTTCATGGTAATTGCTTCAATTTCACTACTGCCCACCTCCCTTACCTGCTCCATTGAATTGGGGGACTAAAATCAGATAGGAATTACTGAATAGCATGCAGTGAATTCAAACTACTGAAAACACCTACTAAATAAGTTGCAGTATGACCCTTCAGACACAGCCTATGTAAGTTCCCTGAGCTAAAACAACTCCGTAGCACAAGGGCCCTTAGTTTTTCCTTGGAAGAAAAAACACACAGCCCTAGGTCCTAACACTGCTTGGCAGTATCTGCCACATGTCTCAAACACAATAACAACTCTCAACCTGTTCAAAGTTGTACATTTTAAAACACAGAACAAGTAAAAACAACAAAAACATTGGCGGCTAAATCCTCTGGCTGTGGTAAGACATTCAACTGAACTTGACACACCTATTTAAAATGGCAGGTGCCCTGATTACTTAAATTAAAATCAGCTGTCAGGTAGCTGCCAATCTAGCTGTGACCAATAGAAACAAGACAATTTTCACTGCACTGAGATGAAGATGGTGAAATAAGTATACTAGGCAGCTGAAAGGTTTGTAAATGGTAAATGTAACAAAACACACATGCTCATTATACTGTTTAAATAATCAAATGAATAGATGAAAATGGTGGATGTCTTTAGTGAAGTATCTTCGTCTCAACCACATAGTATAAGTTGCCCATTTCATTTTGATTGGCTGGTGGTTGACTGAGTAATTTGCTGTGCTATTGGATATGACATCTTTAAATTATGTCTCTGGAAAAGACAACAAAGGTTTTCCAATCAGAGAGAGTTTGGGCTTGATTAGAAAGTTGACAATCCTCTGACTCATTGCTCCTAAATCCATGTTCCCTTAATGAGAGACTTAAACTTAATTAATTACTCTGAGACAAAGAATAAATTATCAAGAGAGAAGCAGAGGAATCCAAATGATGTTGAATGTGTATTTCATTAGAAGCGTGGTACAGTATGGGTAACGGCCAAACAAGTGTCTTTTGTTTTAGCTTTGTAATAACCATAAATAATAATTTGTTAGGTCATTTAGACCTTTAAATTAAGGATATATAGCCATTGATTCTTGAAGAATATAACTTATAAATGCCTATGAGCTTAGTTCAACTGTCTTACCTCATAAGAACCTAAAATATAAGCTTGTTTTACTCCATTGTTTGTAAACAATGCAATTGTAAACAAGCACTGTATAGCTTCAAAACATGGATCTTATGGATGGTCAGTCCTTTCATCCATAGCTCTGTCTATGAAGTTGAGTTGGTTACATTTCTCCAGCCCCATCCCTCAGCTGTATACCAAAAAAAGTGGCGGGGAGCCTGCTTTGTTATTGTTTGAATTACAGATTGCACCTTGATGTAAATTTTCACTGTGGCCAAAGAGGGTAGCAAAGCTCAAAGCTACATGCTACACCTTTAAGAAAACAAAAGTAGATCTACACAGAAAACGCAATACTAATGGAGTGCCCTTATGTTCTACAGATCTGCGACAAGGAGTGGCACTACTACGTGATCAACGTGGAATTCCCAGCTGTTACGCTCTTCGTTGATGGGGTGACCTACGAACCATACCTGGTGACAGACGATTGGCCCATCCACCCGTCGCAAATAGACACTCAGCTAACAGTGGGCGCCTGCTGGCAAGGTCATTATCGGTTGGGGGTCTGGAGGGAGGAAAGGGGAAGAGTGTGTGTGTGTGTGTGTGTGTGTGTGTGTGTGTGTGTGTGGTGTGGTGCGGTACGGTGTGTGTGTGTGTGTGTGTGTGTTAGTGAGGAGTAGTGAAAGGCAATAATTTCCAGTTGGGTTTATCTTGCTTCAAAGCTGTCTTACTGCACAAGACCAAGGTTGTTTTACCATAACCCGGAAACACCTGCACAATGGTTTTGATTGAATATTAAAATACATTTATATTTCATAACGTACTCCATCATGTCAGTTCCCCTCATCCAGTCCATGAGAGTGAATAAACAATCCCAAACTTAAGACTGAAAAGATAACGTGAGTGGAAAAATCTACATTATTGACATGAAAGTGGAATCATGCTTGCAGATGAAGCACCCAGAGAGGGAGGCTGTGTTTGGGGCCTGAGGCTACAGTAGAAGCGATTCTTTCTCAAATCGAATGGGCTCAAGCTTGCAACATCAAACAGGAAACACAAGCTGTCAATTCCAGCAGCTTGAAAAGCGAGTGGGCTAATGATTACATTTGAATGAAGAAGAACTATTTAACATGGCTTTTATGATCAAAATAGTTATATAAATGTGTTTCCTGGGGGGAGAGAGAATGGGGAGATAGCTCGCAATGGCTAAATCGCATGAGCCCTGCTTGGGGCGTCGAGGTCCTAAGTCCCTGGCATTTACATGTCATTTGAATTTCTTTTCATCAAGCGCGCGATTGCAATATTCTCTTTTTTCTTTTTCTTTTTTTTCTGCCCCCTCTCTCTTTCCATGAATCTGTGATTGTGTGAGAAAGCCCTGAAGAAGGGATTAGCCAGCCTGAATGGAGGACAAGTTCGCCTGCTATTACATCCCAATGAAGCCTCTCTAAGCTTCACTAAGCCGCAACTGATAACTTTGCAGGCCATTAGCGAACAGGATTGCCTTTCAACATCTTTAATTCCCCCCCCCCACCCACCCTCCACAAAATCAACAACATAATGATGAGACACACAGAATGAAAGTTGCCCGAGACTAAATTTGTGCTCCCCAAAGCAAAGCAGGATCTGTGTCCCTTGGACTGGGTGACAGAACATTTTTTGTTTTCTGTTATTTTCTTTGGGAAATGTTTATTGCTCAGAGCTGTGTTCACTCGTTTTATGTAGAACAGGCAAATTATTACTTACTGTAGGCTATTTGGGGGGGAAAAACGTTGCTGGCCTTAATGGCATGTTCTGCCTAGCTTTAACCCATAGGCTACCACTACCTACTCATCATAAGAAAAACAAATCTATGCTAGGACCAGGGGCCATTGGCAGTCACAATGCTAGAAGAAAGAAGAATTATTATTATTTTTTTTTTTTTTTTTTTATTATTTACAGTAGAGAAACTGTACAAGGGGGTTGTGGGGATGACGAGGTCTTTAGGAGGGACAGAGAGATGGGTCTTCAGTCTATGGTGGAAGATAGGTGTGTATACAAGCACATGTATACAGTAAATACTACTGCGTGTCAACCCCCTCAATCCGGCACACTCAGCTGTACAAATCAAACACACATCTTATAGTGCAATGCAGAAAGCCACTGTCTACAGTTGATTGAATACCAGGCTTAGTCAAAGTAATTAAGTCAGTATTTCAGTGTCAGTATTTATAATGATTGCCTTATGTAAATGTAATGTAAATGAAACGCCATGCTAGCACTGAAGACCAATGTGTACATGTTACTGTTCACGTTTTCCTCTTTAAACCGACATCAAGATGAATATATACTCTTGAGTATGACGAATAACAGTAGTGTGTTGCTTTGCAAGGACAATAATTATGTGGCTAAGTCTACTGGTATACAGTATTGTAATTACTTTACACATGACTGACAAGCTAGTTCTTGATGGTGGCATGAGGCCTTCCCTGTAGTGAGGAGAAGAGCAAGAGTGAGAAGAGCCAAGTGAAGGCCTTCCATTTCCTCTTTCCTTTTAGGTGTTCGCTCAGTTGTGAGTTAAGGCCATAGAGTCATATCCCTAGAAATAATACATATTCCCCTAAATGGACTGTGATTATATCACATGTAGTCACACCATGTAGTCAACCTTTTAAATCTGCTGTCATTTGAGCGGGCATAAATCAAATGTTTGTGAATTACTGCCACCTGCTGTGTTGTAGTGTCAGTTCGCCTCATATCAACACAGCTCCAGTGTCGCAGGTTAGTCACTTACTGGCACCAATAAATGGCACCATGCCCCTGAAAGTCTCTATGGCAAAGGCACTTTGTTGGTGATGTGACCGTCCACTCTCTATGGTTCTGAACTCACCTGTCTGTACAGGGCTTGACCTCAGGCTGTCCAATGCTGATTTTACCAATGTTTCTGTGCCCCCCCCCCCTCCCCCCTCCTTAGGTGGTGAGGTGTCAACCCCTCGTTTCACCCAGTACTTCCGGGGCAGCCTGTCAGGACTGACCATCCGGCCAGGCAGAATTGAGACTCACAAAGTCATCTCCTGTCTGCAGGCCTGCAAAGAGGGCCTGGACATCAACTCTTTAGAGAGCCTGGGCAAGGACATCAAGGTGACAGCTCCTCTTAGATACAGGGACACACACACACATATACACACAGCATAAGCTACACATACAGGCATATTTATGCATTAACACACACACAGGCATAGAAAAAGGGGCACTATGCATAAAAAGTAATGTGTGTAACGTAACATAATGTAAAGTTTAACTATATGTACGCAAATACCATCAAATAAAAGCTGAGAATCTCTGCTTTAACCTCAAAGTAATTGTTTGATTTCAAATCCAAACTTTTGGAGTGTAGAGAGAAAAAATGCTTCACTGACCCATTACTTACGCATGGCACTGTAGTGTGTACACAAACACTTATATGCATTAACATGTGGGCAGTAAGCATATACACATACTGTATGCATATAAACCTTTTTACTCTTTTACACATTTCAACCTTAGACATATGATGCTCTTTTGTATTGATATGTTGATTTGTGTGTGTGTGTGCGTGTGTTCCACAGTTCCATTTTAACCCAGCCCAGTCTGTGCTGGTGATGGAGGGAGAAAACCTAGAGAGTATCAACACGGCTATGACCAAGGTGTCCTACATCAACTCACGCCAGTTCCCCACGTCTGGTCTGAGGAGGCTACATATCAGCACCACTGTACAGTGAGTATACTGTGGTGCTCTTGAAATATAAATAAACTACACTTTCACCTCTCACACATGTGCATGCACACATTGTAATTCCTTGTGCTAATGCACTGACTAAATGAAGCATTTATCTAGATTCCTTGTTCTTGCTAACTATATAACAAGCTGGCTTTGAATGGGATGTGTGTGTGTGTGTGTGTCTGTGTGTGAGTGTGTGTGTGTGTGTGTCATTAGCAAAACTGGCACTAACCCCACAAACAATTACCTCTAACAACACCTGTAAAAGTACTGAACAAAGTTTGCGAGGTGTAGCACATTAAACTAAATAAATGCAATCTGACAAGCATCTCTATCCTGGGTTCCTTGGAAAATTAAACTGCCTGCTGAGAAGGAGGAGCCATCTCTCTTTGTTTAAGGGAGTTCTATAAGCTTTCCTGAGTTAGATTAAACCTATTACAGCTCCTGTGGCCAGGCTCCACTATCGACCACAGACATCCATTTTGATTTGGCCAACCACCCCCACTGCTTAACAGTGAACAAGCATTGGACATGTGTAGAGACACACAGGGACACACACAGGCATAGTCACAGGTGTACACACACACACACATTAGTGATGCGCGGCCACCCGCAATTGTTCATAACCCCAATATAGAAAATGCGCTGTAGCCTACAGTTCCCTTTTTTATTTTCAACTCTCCATTTCATAGCTTTTCTCTTATTGAATTAAACTTCGACATTGTCCTTTTTGCCTAAAAGCATGTGTTCCCAAAAGCATTTGGTGATTGTTGTGTATTTAGCACTCAGTTAGGCCCTAAAGCTTAGTTTACACACTAATGCCAGATTAATATAATGAAAGAAAAATTTAAATGCAGCCTATAGATATGAATTGCAAGTAAGGGAGAAAATTAGAAAAAGAAAACAAAGATAGACAGACAGACAGACAGACAGACAGACAGCAAGTCAGCCTGCCAACCAGCTAATTTTAACAGCGCTATATTACACTAATGATCAACCTTCCTGTCCCTGGCTGCCCTCTGACATGAGAATCCCTGACACAGCACATTGGCTTTCATAGCACTCTTTCATGTCCTCATCATCAGCCGCAGCATTGTAGGAGGCAACTGGAGCTTAGCGAACAGCAGCACCAGAGCCACACACACACACACACACACACACACACACACACACACACACACACACACATAGGCAGACACACAAAGGTAGACACACATACACACACACACATCCCATTCAAAGCCAGGTTGTTATGTAGTTAGTAACACGTATCGAATTACAATGGGAAAGCAGCCCAAACAGTCACAAACACAACAAGGTACGTTTGCACTGGACCATTGTCATAAACAAACACAGTTCTTAATTAGCCTGAGGAAATAAATAAATGAATAAATAAGTGAGTGAAGAGCACTTTTCACCCCTCTTGAAGTGTAATTACTCGCAGCGTTAGCATTGATCTTGGGAGACTTTTCTCTCTGCTCCTCTCACACTATAATGAACCTGGCCAAGTATTGTTTTCTACCTAGAATGCCGTGGTGGGACAGCTCCTCAGCTCTGGGTAGTAGGTGCCTGTAGCCTCATTCAAGGATCCGATTACCCACCTGAAAACTCAGGGAGAAATGCAAAACTGACCTCAGATCAGTGCTCATAATCCCTATGTGCTAGTACGCCTGCTTCAGGTTGAAGTTGCAGAGATCTACAATCAATTTAAACTCACCAAATCCAAACCTTAATCATTAAGGGGGAAACACAATACATTGTATTCAAAGTATAGTATCTGCCGTAGATTGAAGACCCATCTCTTCAGGCTACAACGGTCCCTCCTAAAGACCTCTTCACCCCCACTATCCCCCTGTACAAGTTTCTTTCCTGTTATAATTCTTTTTTCTTTTTTTTTTAAAGTAATTTTTCCTTCTTCTAGCATTGTGACTGCCTATGGCCCCTGGTCCGAGCATTGATTACTTTATCTTATGATGACTGATGGATAGATGATTCACTTACTTAAACAAATGTATTTGTTGTAAGTCGCTTTGGATAAAGGCGTCTGCTAAATTCCATAAATGTAAATGTAAATGTAATCTCATTATAGGAAAAGGTTTTATCTGCTTGGATCTTATTTTTCCCGCATGTAAAAAAAAATGTTAATTTTTTAAGTTGAAGAGGAGCGATAATTAGAGATTGTGCTCGCTACTCGGTCACGGCTTTTCATTGTCCTGGCGCCCCGCTGGTGAAATGAGCTTCCCACTGCTGTCATAACTGCATAAATAAATTTAAATTTCTTCTAGTGTCTGCCAATAGCCCCTGGTCCTAACATAGATTACTTTTTCTTATGATGACTGATGGATAGATGATTCACTTACTTAGACAAATGTATTTGTTCTAAATCGCTTTGGATAAAGGCATCTGCTAAATTCCATAAATGTAAATGTAAAAGATTGCTGATCAACAGTGATTATTAGGTAATTACAAAATGAGGCACTACAAGGGAGTAATGTGTGTGTGTGTGTGTGTGTGTGTGTGTGTGTGTGTGTGTGTGTGTGTGTGTGTGTGTTTGCGAGTGCTCAGGTGTTTTGGGGAGGATACGTGCATCTCTATCCCAGACATCAAGGCAGTAGTAATGGTCCTTCCGCCGAGCGAGCCACGGATCACCATCGCCGGCTCAGATCGACTTGTCAGGCCTGCCTCTGACCTCCGTGCAGCCATGGGTCTGGCGCCCTTCAAGGAGCTCCGAATTACCAGCACCGTAACCAAAAGCGACACAGCACCATACAGCACAGGTGGGTTTCGTGGCTGATTACCATGATTTGTTGTAGCATGATCTTATCACAACTTGACATAGCTCACAGATCGGAGGGTTCGAACACTTGTATAAAACACTGGTACAGTTATAACGCAAGGTGTGTGTGTATGTGAAAATGATCATTTTCAATGTTGGCTTTTCATTGCATCTCAGGGACTCCAATTAACTTTTGTCCACAAGACAAGATAATACTTCTTATTGCTCATTGCCTTGTCATGTTGCCCCAGTGTATTGAAGTCTTATGATTCTTTGTGTGTATGTAGCCCATAGTCCTGGTGTTCTGGAGGTGATGCACAACTTGGATTACTGTGATGTCCTGGTCATTGGAGAAGAGCTCAACCCAGAGCACGAGAGCCTGGAGATTCACCACAGCTCCCTACTAGGGAAACACCTGGACGCCACCAACTCCACCTCAGGCATCTCCATATATGGTAGGTCCCATTAACTCTACCCCTGACATCTCCATATATGGTAGGTACCATTAACTCTACCTAACCCTATATTGTATTTGGCCTAAACAGTTCAAAATGTAATAGAAATACATTCAAACTGTATGATAAACAATATAATTGGGAAACAAATAGGTTTTAAATCATTTCCAAAGATTTCTAAATGTGTACAGCAACGTCTCCCAGGAGAGAGAGAGTTGTGTCATCTACAGCATATTGGCTAGATCATAAGTATGCTACTGTATAGCAATGATTGGTGAAGCTATGTTCGGAGATAACAGAGCAGGAGAAAGGTAGAGGGCCCAGCACCAATCTCTGATTGGTCTCATGATCTCATCACTACCCAGGTTTAATTCATGCCATGTCTCTGATATTCCCCCAGGTGTTGACTCCATGGTGCACTATGAGCAGACCCTCAGGCAGGTGAGGTACAGGAACTGGCGCCCGTCGACCCTGACTGACAGGAGGTTCCGTCTCACCTGCTCGGAACTCAACGGCCGCTATACTAGCAATGAGTTCAACCTTGAGGTCAGAGACACACTGTTCCCCTGTCTGTCATGTGCACATACTTAGTCTCTCTTTCCTTTTATCTCCCCCGTTCCAATGCCACTAGTCTCTCCTTCTCAGCTTGCTTCATTCTCTCTCTTCCCCCTTCATGCCACAATTTCTTTCCATCAGCTTGGTCTCCATGAGTAATGTTCTTTGACCTACCCCTCAGGTCAGCGCTCTCCACAACTCAGTGCCTGTGGAGCATGTCAATCACATGGCCGCCCAATCCCAGTATCTTCGGCCTGTGCATCATCCACTCATGGTACACACTCTCAATTCCCACATCTCAGGTAAGAGCCCTCTGCAATACACACACACCAGAGGTTTACAGTGTGTTTTGTTAAACCCAAAGGGGAGCTAGAGATTTGGCTCAGCCTTCAGATCACTGACACACTCAAGGAGCAGGGGCAGGGAGGACACAATATAGTGCAGAGGGAAAGTTGAAACAATTTTGTATTTCAGAACTGTGAACTGTCCCTTTAAAACCTAATATCTTCACACAGGCACACCTCCAGCAGCCACAGTGGTGATAGTGATATGTATCGCTGCCCTAGTGGTCATCGTGGTGCTGGGTATCTACCGGATTCACACCACCCACCAGGACAGCTCAAAGGATGAGGAAGTCGGGACAAAGGACCCAGAGACGGACTGGGACGACTCCACCCTCACCATCACTGTCAACCCTATGGAGGTAAGAGGCCACAATCCACTGGACACAAGTCAACTCTAAACCAGGCACCAGGAGTATCTACAGTATCTAGTTTTTATTTTGTAGCAAGAGCTTTTCTTTGGATCCATATTGTATTTACCAATGCACACACAGAACTAAGGCCAGACAGAACCTGCAAACAGTGTTTTCCTATCAATAACATTTTCACCACATATATAAAGTTTAACCTTTATACACTCTGCCATGTTCCATAGAACATCAGAGAGGCTCAGGCCATGGAGGAAGTAAGAGAGGAAATGCATGAGGAAGAGGAGGAGGAGGATGAGGATGAAGAGGGGGATGAACAGGTGGATGACATCACGAGTGCAGAGTCAGATGACAGCGATGAAGACGAGGAGGAAGAGGAGGAGGAGAAAGACGTCAAGGGGGAGAGCAAGCAGAAGAGCAAGCTGGATTGGGACAGCTCTTCGAGAACATATTGATCTCTCTCTCACACACAATCACACATACAGTCAGAAATCCCTGCTCAAAATCAGTTACAAATTAGGGTGAAATAAATGGATGGGTCTCAAGTTCCCATTTTTGTGTCCATGTGTTTTATGACATGTTGCCCTCTGCTGGTCAAAGTAAAATAATACATCCACAAGTGTTGAGCCATGACCAGGCTAACTGAGAGTCCAATTCAAACACATTATAACACCCTTGAAGCCAATTGTTTGAATTATAGTGGTTGAATAATTAGTGGTTTTAAAAACAATTGGCCCACTCTATTTGTAAATTGGATGCTACCCTAAACTTTCTCAATAGTTGTTAAGTAACTAATAAAAAGAATCTTAACTGGCGATGTTCTTTCCTTGGCATTTACACAAAATGTTCTGTGCAATGATTTACTTAGTTAGAATATGTTATGAGACAATGTTTTATTTGAAATCTTGGAAATATGTTTATTTTAGATCGTTTGAGGGACACTTACAAATTGTCATTAACGATATAATACAGGACCAATGTATTTACAAACTAATTTTGAACATTTTGATAGTTTGTCTTCTTTCTTTCTGTCTGCCTGGTTATTTTCATTCGACATATGAAAAAGAGAGAAAAGTACCTGTACATTTTTATAAATCCTCCTTGAGCAGGTAGAGTATCACTCACTGTCTCCCACCTACATCTTCCCAAACTTACAGACGTACTTGCAAATCAGGGGCAGGACACTTTGGGTAGAAGTTGCCCCTAAGCACAGAAATAAGATTAGTCTATCCTCCCTCAATCATTAAAATAACCATTTGGAGGGAAAACACTAAACTGATTTTAGATCAGTGCTTGGGGGGAAAACTTCATGGCTCATGGACCTGCCTCTATCTGTGTTTGCCATTGAGTTGTGTCTCTGTGTCCTTGTGTGTGTCTATCTAGTGTCCCTCCACAGCTATGTGTCTGAAGAGGAACCTAAGCATGGCATTTCAATTTATTCAGAGGCTGAGATGAGATTAAGAGGGTATGAATAAATTCCCCACCAGAGGGCAGCATAGCAGCTGAAGCTGAAGGGTGACGTTGCCCCAAGATGCTGTTCTTGAGTCAGATTTGCATTCATGTACAAAAAAAATGATATGACGGGCACAGAGATCACTTGCTGGCCAGCACACTTTCAGAGAACATCTCTATTGTCTAAAGTGGCTTCATCTTCTTGTCTCCTCTCCTTCATTTGGACCAATCTGAAAACCACAACCTTTCTTCCCTCTGCCCAGTGTCACAATAGTGCAAATGAAGGAAGGGAAACCCTTGACAGGTCACCAGTCAATGGAGCCATTTTTGGTCTATGGTGAGCCACCTCTGCCAGCAGTCTCACTATAAGAAACAAGAAACAACAGATCATCTTGATCCATCGATGGCAGCGTAGTAAGAGGTCTGCTGTAGCCCAATCATGTTATTTCTGACCCCCCCGATTTTCTCCAGCGAATGCCACTCTAAACTTTATGCATCTGTTACATGTTATGTCTGTAGCAGTGGTTAGGACTCACCCAATTCCCAGTCGGCCTTAATGCCTGTGATTGTGATGTCATCATTGTGAGACGCCTCTCCCCATTGCCTTGTTTCACCACATATTTTTATCACATGTTATAGAGAAATGAATAACACATTTTAAATAAAATCCCTGTAAAAATGTTGAAGACAGTTATTTTATACCAGTGGCCTATGTTTTGTTCCTTTTCGTTTTGTAAAGGTCTGGGGTTTCTTTGTCTTTGGTGGTCATGCCAGCACTTTCTGTCCATTGACCAATAAATAATTGTTTTAGAATTTACATTTGACATTACTTTTCTTTATGAATATACCTGTATGTCTGTATGATAAAGACTCAAAAAAAATGTTTGCTAAATACATGATAACAGCTCCTAATAATAGCCTAGATACATGAATGCAATGTATCCATACCATAAAGTAACACACACACACAGGTTCATTGAGCGTGTTACCATTGTGTTTGATGGGTTAGCATTAGGGACTTCAAAGCAATGAAATTATTATCAACAACAAATTCCATGTGTAATTATACTCCCTGAGGAAAGCCATGCCGAAACGCGTCAGGAGTTTTTATAGTGTTTGTTGTATTAAACATGCCACAATAAATAAAGGCATTTTAAATTCATGAAGAGTGCCTTGGTCCTCCTTCCTTTTTGATGACCAATTAACACTTTTACTAAAGTGCACCTTCAAATCTCCCAAGACACACTAGTAGATTGTATTATTGTTAGTGCGTGAGCATATTGTTCATTTGAGTAAGGTACGTCGACAGTAACACTTCGTAGTAGTCTAATAGTTATTTCTACAAATGTTTAGTAGAAAGATATACAGTAGGCCTAGCCAGGCAGGCCTTGAGATTTATATTATTCTCCCGAATCTGCGTGCCGTGCAAAGTGCGAAGAACTACTTTCTTAGATAACCTAGTAGCCTAATGCTAAACAATTCCCATGACGCGCGAGCTTCTAAATCAATATAAGATCATTGGATAAAAATTGCAGAGCAAACACTTAGTAGATTACATGTAGGACATAATACATTTGCTAAATTGAAGAAAGTTTAGGACAAAACAGACTCGGGCACTATGGAGACGGTGACGCATTATAGGCCTACTTATTGAAGGCCTATAAGGACACACTTGACAACCTTGGCTCCGGCTGAGGCAAACAATACGCAAAGAAATATAACAAATTGGGGTAGCATGTTCTCCAAACCAACCAGAGAAGAGCGCGACAAAAAACGGTGCTTGAGATGTAGCTAATGTTTCACGTAAAATATTGACCATTAAGATATTGTCGAAATTACACAAAATATAATTTGATTAGTATTACCCCTCTTATTATGCCTTTGAGTAAAATCGTGATTGGATAGTAGCCTATATGCACATCTAAGAGTAGTGCACGAGCAAAAATAACTCCATATAGCAATAAGTAAAAAGTGATGTCACATTTGGAAGCGACAAACTGAATGGACAACTTAATTTTCATAGGCTAATTGATAGCATCCACATTCAGTGTCCTTCTTCTCTGTTTCTCCATCCATGTTTAACTTTCCCAAGCGGGACACGATAGGACACATCCTCCGATACATGATGGAAGATAACCACGTTGTCGGAAACGTAGACGAGGCCTACAGACAGAGAGAGAGGAGTCTCAGCTCAGCCTTACGCCGTAACTACCAAAACGTCATAGCTCCGTCAACGTGGTTTTCAGGGTGCTGCACCATGAGCGAGACGAGATGCGTTGCCGCAAATGGCTACACTTCATAACGGGAGGCTATATTCTTGAAACCCTAATTATTTGAAGTGCGCTTGACCTTACGGAGACTTTGCGGTGCCGTCTCGGCGTTGGTAGACCACGCTGAGAAAAGTTATATGCACAATGGCTTTTTTGATGTGTGCTGACTTACAGTGGCTTCGGAAAGTATTCAGACCCCTTCACTTTTTCCACATTTTGTTGTGTTATAGACTCTGAAATTATAAAATCTAAAATTGATTAAATGTATTGTTTTGCCATAAACATCCACAAACATAGCGCTTGGAGTTCAGTCCCAAAAGTTCAATCTTAGTCTCGTCTGACCATAAAACCTTTTTCCACATGGCAACAGAATCTTCCAGGTGTGTTTCTGCATTGCACAAACGAGACTGAGTGTGGCACTTTTTTTTCAGAAAAGGCTTCTTTCTTGCTACCCTGCCATACATACAGCTTTGTGTAAAGCTTGTGAGATTGTTGTCACATGCACAGACAGACCAGTCCCAGCCATAAAGACTTAGCCGTAAGTCCTTCAAAGTTGCCTTTGGCCTCTTGGTAGCTTCTCTGATCAATGTCCTCCTGGCTTGGTCATCCAGTTTGGACGGACGGCCTGAGGCAAGGTGTTGGTGGTGCCATACGCCTTCCACTTCTTAATGATGCTCTGAACGGTACTCAGAGGGATAGCTAAAGCCTTCGAAATCTTTTTGTAGCCTTCACCTAACTTGTGCCTTCCTACAACTTTATCCCGGAGGCCTTTTGAAAGTACTTTTCCAACCATGGTGAATTCTTTGCAGAACCATGCACTTCTAGTTGTGGAATCCTCAAGAAACAGCTGGTTTTTTTCCGAAGTAATCAAAACCACTACAATTGATGTCAGGTGGGGGGCAATTAGCCTGGTGTTTGATCTGGAAGTTGATTGGTTGCACCTGAGCAAGCTTATAATGGTATACTCTAAGGGGCTGATCACTTAACCAAACCAGGTATTTCACTAATTAATTTTTAATAATTGTCCAGAATTTAAAAAATATATATTTTCACTTTGATGATGAGGGTTATAATGTGTCCATACAGCTCAAAAAAAGTTAGATTTGATTTATTTTATTTCCAGGGTGTAATGTGACAAAAGGTAAAGATTTCACAGGGTATGATGACTTTCTATAGGCACTGTAAATCAACACTGGTGCAACGACGTGAAAGTGATTTTGCGAACTTGTTCCCCTGACCTGGAATCATTTTTCATCACCTGCAGACCGTTTTACTCTCCACGTGAATTCACTTCTTTTATATTGGCTGGAGTTCATCCCCACGCAAGCTGACGTGAAAGTGGCTCAACGTCAACTCGCAGACCAAATATTAGGAGTGGAGAGAAGGAGAATGAACACGTATTCCCCAGTTATTGTCCTTGGGGACTTTAACAAGGGCAACTTCACTCACGAACTCCCTAAATATAAACAGTTAATCAAATGCCCGACCAGGGAGGAGAAGATTTTGGATCACAGTTACAGCACTATCAGCATAACTTATCACGCAGTTCCCCATGCGGGGACTCTGGGACTATCTGACCACGCTCTTATTCATCTGATCCAGGCATACAGGTAGAAACTAAAACTTTCTAAACCTGCTGTGCGGACATCTAAGAATTGGAGCAGCAGAGATGCAGTGGAGGAGCTGCGTGACTGCCTGGACACCACAAAGTGGGACATTTTTAAGACTGCTTACAACAGCCTGGATGAATACACAGAGTCTGTGACGTCATACATCAGCTTCTGTGAGGACAGATGTATTCCAACATGCACCAGGGTGAGTTACAACAATGACAAGCCCTGGTTCACTGCAAGACTCAAACAGCTTTGTTTGGAGAAGGAAAGTGGCGACAAGGAAAGGTTTAGACTGGCTAAGTACACGTTTGGCAAGGAGATTAAGGAGGCCAGATGACAGTACTCAAAGAAGCTAGAACAACAGTTTGCAGCCAACGACTCCTCATCAGTCTGGAAAGGCCTTCGAGTGATCACAGATTGCAAAACCAAATCCATGGTAATCTATGGATTACCTCAGACTTGCAAATGACCTGAATGACTTCTACTGTAGATTCGACAGACAATGGAGCAGTCCTGACTCTGACCCACAAAACCAACCCTCCCCCACAGCTATCACACCTCTTCTTCTCAGCCTGGACAGAGACACTAACCTCTACAGCCCCCTCCCCCCGTCGCACCTCTCCATCCAGGAGAGAGACGTCAACAAACTGTTAAAGAAACAGAACCCCTGCAAGGCAGCTGGACCAGATGCTGTCTCCCCCTCCACACTGAAACACTGTGCAGACCAGCTGTCTCCAGTGTTTATGGACATCTTTAACACTTCACTGGTTGAATGCATGGTACCTGCCAGCTTCAAAACATCCACCATCATCCCAGTTCCCAAAAAGCAGAGGATCACAGGCCTTAATGACTACAGACCAGTCGCCCTGACCTCTGTGGTAATGAAGACCTTGGAGCGCCTCGTGCTCACCCACCTCAAGGCCATCACCAACCCCCTCCTTGACCCACTGCAGTTTGCCTATAGAGCCAACAGGTCTGTAAATGATGCAGTCAACATGGGACTTCACTTCATCCTCCAGCACCTAGACTCCCCTGGCACCTATGCCAGGATCCTGTTTGTGGGCTTCAGCTCTGCATTTAACACTATTGCCCCAGCTCTCCTCCAGGACAAGCTATCCCAGCTGAGTGTGCCTGAGCCCACCTGCAGGTGGATCACTGACTTTCTGACAGACAGGAAGTAGCAGGTACGGCTGGGCAAGCTCGTCTCGGAGCCCCGGACCATCAGCACCAGAGGCTGTGTGCTCTCTCCTCTACTCTTCTCCACCTCTACACCAACAGCTGCACCTCTAGCCACCCTTCTGCTAAACTCCTGAAGTTCGCGGATGACACAACCCTCATTGGATTAATCTCCAATGGTGATGAGGCCGCCTACAGAGAGGAAGTTGACAGCCTGGCTTCCTGGTGCAGCCAGAACTACTTGGAGCTGAACGCCCTAAAAACTGTAGAGATGGTAGTAGACTTCAGGAGAAGCCCAGCCCCAGTTAACATTGTGGAGTCATTCAGATTCCTGGGGACAATCATTTCAAAGGAACTCAGGTGGAATACACAAACAATGCACTGACAGTGTAATTTATAATTTATAGTTTTACATTTTAAATTTAATTTAAAATTTGTTATTGCTATTTTGTTAATATTTTGCTATTTTGTAAATTTCTTGTCAGTATTTGCTATTTGTTTTTTATGTCCATGCACCAACCCCACCAAGTCAATTTCCTGTATGTGCAAATATACTTGGCCAAATAAAAGAATTCTGATTCTGAGAATAAGATTCCCTCACCTGCTCCAACACTGGCCCTTTTTTTCACCCTACGTCATGATTATCCAGCTAGGCAAATATTTTGTATCTCGCTACCTGCACACACAACAGAGCAAACAAGAGTTGTATCTCTTCTAACAGTAAGCACACAACACAAATTAATGATGAGCTCACCCTTGCCTCAAATACGTCCATTGTACATCAAAAAAATAATTACATTATGGCTTGTCTGTTGTTTTAATTGTGCCAGGCTAATGTCATCATTACTGGTAATGTTAATTAAAAACTAAAAAACATTGACCAGAAAATGTTAACATAGTCAATTACTGTATCCCCATATGGTCATTGAGGTTAATTGCATTTGTGTTAGTGGGTATTAATGTACAATGATGAGGCAGAACCTGCATTATTATGAACCAGGCTGCATGCCTCTTGGCATTGTCCTTACCTCTCCTTTTCATGTCAAAGCTCATCTCCCTCCTTTACTGATTTTACCATCCCAACCACTCTGCTTATGATTCTGAAGTATAGAAGTAACCAGTAGTAGACCTATAGTAACTGCGGTATACAGTATATTTACAGTTCAGTTTGCATTAGCCAGTGCCTGAATAAATTAATGAATGAATATTATATCAAGCCACATTTTCTGACTTCAATCTGATTGGATTATTTTATATATTTTCCAAAAGTTCAATTCAGTTCAAAGCACAACTAGTTCCAAGTTCCAGAAGAAACTTTGTGGGCTTGCAGTCTTATTTTGGTAGTGGGAGATGGTTAACTGTGAACGAAAGATAGATAGATAAGCTGGGTAGTTGAAATAAAGTGAGATAGTAGGATGGACCAATGGATAAAAGATGGTAAGAGGGTAGCATGTTGGCAGATAGATGAGAGAAGGTTGGAAGATAGATAGATAGATTGATAGATAGATAGATAGATAGATAGATAGATAAAGTATAAAGTTGGATTGGTGTGAATCACTTAATCCATCAATAACTTCTAGTGATACACTGATCAACCACATTGAAAACACATAAAAAAGAAAATGCCTGTGCTACTATAATGAAAAGTCTGAGCTGGATCTTTATAAGGTTTAACTAGTATTTAGGCCTAGACTTCCTTCCCTGTGGTGGAAGTAGGCTGTTTTTTCTGTTAATTTGTCTATAATGCCTATGTGTAATGGCAAGCCATTGGCTTCACAGCTTGTGATAATGCTGACTCCTCATTCCTTCCCTGTAGTTCTCCCTGGAGCCAAGAGAAAGGATCAGGTAATTAAAAGCTGAATCTGTGTTTTACAGATAATCACCACTAGCCGCTCGATGGCATGGTAATGGTCCTATATTAGTACAGTGCCAGTGTGAGATTTCCTTTTAAGGATGCAATTTGTAATAAAGTGTGAGTGTTTGATTAACTCAGTTCCAAATAGGGTAATTCTGTTTATGATGCTTTTAAGGTGGTTAGGAAACGTCTTGATTCCTCCATTGTGTTGAGGAGGGTGAAAGTTGGTCGATGTCATTCTGCATTCTGCCAGGCCATTGGAGGCTTGGTGATAGGGCGCAGAGGTCACAGGCTTTATCCCATTCTTTTTTAGGAATTCTTCAAACTCAGCACTGACTAGGCTCAGCCCATTGTCACTCTCCAGAACCGCTGGGATCCCATGGACTGCAAAGATGCTGCGCAGCTTCTCTATGGTTGAATATGAGGTTATTGTGGGCATGGGGTGTGCCTCAATCCACTTTGAATGTGCGTCAATGGCTATCAGGAACATTTTTCCCATCAATGGGCCACAAAAGTCTATATGCACTCTCATCCAAGTTTGACTGGGTTAGGGTTAGTAGGGGTTAGGGCAGGGGTGGGCAATTAATTTTTACAAGGGGCCACATGAGAAACCTGAATTGTGTCAGAGGGCCACACCAACGATAACTTGAACTTAATTCTGCTCAACTTTCTTCCATTGTAAAATGCACTAAATTATATATTTTGAAAATATTTATATTAGGCAATGTGAAATTGTGGTGTATAAGTCAAATAAGAAAACAAAAACAATTATTGAATCAGTGCAATTTATTTTTAACTTGTTAATCTCCACAAACAATGAAAAACAACAAACAACTTAACAAGTTTATAGAAATACAGCAATACAACAAACAATAACTTGTAATGTTTTCCACCTCATTTTACCTCTTCAGTGAGAATAATCCAGTCTGTTCTGGGCTTGAACAAGGGCATTGAAATCTGGCTGAATGTCTGAGGTGGCTATGCGAAGGACAGCTGAGAGGTGGTCATCAGTGATAGAGGATCTGTGTTTGGATTTGTTGAACTTCATCACTGAGAATGTCTGTTCACATACATAGGTAGATCCAAAGAGGACTAGAATCCTCTGAGCATGCCTCCTCAGGTGTGGAAAGTTCTCCTCTTTGAGGGAGGAGTAAAAGTCCAGCAGTGAGACTGACCTGAAGTGCTCTGCCAGAAGTGTGTCAGACTGCAGGTCAATGAGTTCCATCTGAACATCACTTGGTGCATTATCCACACTGCAGTTGAAGGGAGAAGAAACCATGTGCATTTCACTCTCAAGAGTTTTGAAATCTTGAAATCGCCTCGAAAACTCTGCATGCAGTGCTTCTAACATGGTTGAGTACTTGTGGAGGTGATCGGCTGATCTTTTGGCTTCCTTTAGTGTTGGCAAGTGGGTCAGAATGTTGTCCTTCACTTGGCTTGAGATAAGCTGCAACTTTCTCATGAAAGCCTTCACTGCACTGTACATCTCATGCACAAAAAGGCCCTTGCACTGCAGTTTGACATTTAGTTCGTTCATTAGTGCAGTCACATCCACAGCGAATCCGAGGTCTGCCACCCAGTCTTCATCTGAAAGCTCTGGGATGTCATGTCCTTTCTTAACACAGAAATCCTGAATCTGGTCTCTCAGGTCCCAGACACTTTTCAGTACTTTGCCAAGGCTGAGCCACCTGACAGTGCAGTGATAGCTTTTGTCACCATGTTCAATCTCATTTTCCTCCAAAAATGCAACAAATTGTCTGTGATTTAATGCTCTCGCTCGGATGAAGTTAACTGTTTTAGTTACAGCATCAACAACATGGTTCATTTTTAACACTGTCTTACATAACACTTCCTGATGTATAATACAATGCAAAAATGTCAATTTCTGCACAGGGTTCATTTCTGTCACTTTATCCTGCATTCTCTTTAAAAGTCCAACATTTTTCCCCGTCAGATTTGGACAACCGTCTGTTGTCACACCTGCCAGCTTGTCCCATTTCAGTCCTAACATGTCCAAACATGCATTTACCTCTGTGAACAAGTCATTACCAGTGGTTGTCCCTTTCATTGACTGCATGGCTGCCAACTCCTCCGTGATTTGAAAGTCTGCAGTTATCCCACGTAAGAAGATGAGTAGCTGGGCGGTGTCACGTACATCGCAGCTCTCATCCAAAGCCAGAGAAAAACAGTCAAAGTCGGCCGCTCTGTTCTTCAGCTGAAGCTCCAAGTTTCCAGCGATGTCCTCAACCCGCCTCGTTACAGTGCGTCGGGAGAGTGACACGTTCTCAAATGCGCCCTTTTTCTCCGGGCACATCAGCGCAACAGAGTCCAATAAGCACTCCTTAATAAACTCTCCGTCAGAAAACGCCTTACTTTTTCTGGCGATTTTGTGAGAAATTACATAACTTGTCCTGACGGCTGCATCTCTGGGGGTGTGAAGTTTCGTAAAAAGTCCTTGTTGGGTTTGCGGTTTTGCTAGCAACGCATCAGACTCCCGCGCGTGCTCTTCATCAGACAGATTTCTGTATTTATCCTCATGCTTGGTCGTGTAGTGGCGATTCAAATTATAATCCTTTAACACAGCGACCTGTGTACCACAGATTAAGCACACGGCTTTACCTTTAATTTCTGTAAAGAAATACTTGGCAGTCCATGTCTTGTTGAAAACACGGCATTCGTTATCAACTTTTCTTTTCTTAGCGTGAGCCGACATCTTGAGGGTAACTTGGCTAGCGTCACTTGTCGCTGTTCACCTTCACTCACAGCTCACGCACGCACATACGTCCATACGTAAGTAATACAAACGTAACGCTTTTCAAAATAAAATTTCAAATTTCAAAATAAAAACAAAATAAAACACGACACAGATATGTTTAATTTATGTTGTAATTTATTAGGGATGCACCGAAATGAAAATTCTTGGCCGAAACCGAAAACCAAAAATGAGGAAACCAAGGCCGAAAACCGAAAACCGAAACACCGAAAGAAAAGATTATGTCAATTATTAGAACCATTGCATTTATGGCTATGACTGTGTACTAACCTCACTAAAATCAATGCATTGCAATTCAAAGAATAAATCAATTACAAAAGTTTTTTATTTATTATTATAAATTATTATTATTTATTTGTTACCATTCATAGTATTGACAGACAGACAGCGGTCAATTATTATTAGCAACGGTCTGTTATACGAAAATAATTGACCGCCGAACGTTTGGAAGGCCCATTCAAGTGAATGGAACGTTCTAATCTAGGTATTTCGGCCGAAAACCGAAAATGCTCTTTTGGGCCATTTTCGGCCGAAAATTTTCGGTGGCCAAATTTTCGGTGCATCCCTATAATTTATGATTGGCCTCACGCGGGCCGGACAGGGACGTACAAAGGGCCAGATGTGGCCCGCGGGCCGTAGTTTGCCCAGGTCTGGGTTAGGGGATGTAGGGGTTCAGCCGCTGGTGTAGCCTGGTTTGTTTGATATGTGTGGCATTGTCTGACTGCTGTTTTTAAGTCTGCATCCATGTTCAGCCACCACACATAGCTGCGTGCCAATGCTTTCATGTGTGAACCTCCCGGATGAGCCTTGTGTTCTTCCATCATTCTCTGTCTCCCTTGAGGTGATATTATCATCCGACTCCCCCACAGGATGTACCCACAGTTTTTGTTCACATGATATAACTCTTGGTCTGTGCTGTCAGCAGGCCATCCATGTAGTGCCCACTGATGGACTCGGGACAGGACCAGATCATGTCTCGTCCAGGTGTGGATCTGTTGCACCTGCACTGGGGTGCTGTTCATGCATTCAATGATCATGATCATGTCTCCCACCTGGGGGGTCGCCGTGGAGGTCTCCGGTAGAGGAAGTCAACTCAGGGCGTCTGCTTTTCCATGTTTGAAGCCTTCCTTTTTGGCTAGGGTGAACTCGCCTTTGTTCTCACCCAGTAGCCCTAGTAGGGGCTTGTAGTTTGTCACTACAGTGCAGTGTTTGATGAAACGTCTTAAGGCCAAAGATGATGGCCAGGGCCTCTTCTGTTTCTTGAGGATTCCACTACTAGAAGTGCATGGTTCTGCAAAGAATTCACCATGGTTGGAAAAGTACTTTCAAAAGGCCTCCGGGATAAAGTTGTAGGAAGGCACAAGTTAGGTGAAGGCTACAAAAAGATTTCGAAGGCTTGAGCTATCCCTCTGAGTACCGTTCAGAGCATCATTAAGAAGTGGATGGTGTATGGCACCACCAACACCTTGCCTACATCAGGCCGTCTGTCCAAACTGGATGACCGAGCCAGGAGGACATTGATCAGAGAAGCTACCAAGAGGCCAAAGGCAACTTTGAAGGACTTACACGTCTTTATGGCTGACTGGTCTGTCTGTGCATGTGACAACAATCTCACAAGCTTTACACAAAGCTGGCCTGTATGGCAGGGTAGCAAGAAAGAAGTGCCACACTCAGTCTCATTTGTGCTATGCAAAAACACACCTGGAAGATTCTGTTGCCATGTGGAAAAAGGTTTTATGGTCAGACGAGACTAAGATCGAACTTCTTGGACTGAACTCCAAGCGCTATGTTTGGTGAAAACCCAGCACACCACCCAAAACACATCATACCTACTGTGAAGCATGGTGGTGGCAACATTATGTTGTGGGGATGTTTCTCTTCAGCGGGGACTGGGCAATTGGTCAGGATTAAAGGGAAAATGGATGCTGCCAAGTACACCCAAATTCTTGAGGACAACCTGCGTCCCCTTTGCTAGACAGCTGAAGATGGGCAGGTCATTCACCTTCCACCACGACAACGATCCTAAACATACCGCCAAAAGAACAACACAGTGGCTTAAGGATAGAAAGGTGAATGTCCTTGAGTGGCCAAGTCAGAGCCCTGTCTTAAATCCGATAGAAAATCTGTGGATGGACTTGAAGAGAGCAATCCATCGCCGCTCACCACGGAATTTGACTGAACTTGAACAATTCTGCAAGGAAGAATGGGCAAATATTCTCCAATCTAGGTGTGCAAAGCTAGTAGAGACATATCCAAACAGATTGATGGCTGTAATTGCAGCAAAAGGTGGCTCTACAAAGTATTAAATCAGGGGACTGATGACTTTTCCAACCCTGTTATTCTTGTTTTTCATTTTTTATAAATTTTCAGAACTGTCACCTTTTTTTTCATTAGTTTGATGTTGTATGGCTAAATTTGTACATAAAGCTGGAAAAAGTTTTTTTTTAATGGGTTTTGATTTCAGGCTGTACGACAAATATAGTAACTATTTCAAAGGGGTACGATGACTTTCTATAGGCACTGTACATTTGTTTAAAGTAAGTGCATCATCTATCCAACAGTCATCATAAGACAAAGTAATCAATGCTCACACCAAGGGCCATTGGCAGTCGTAATGCCAGTAGGCTAAATATATATATATTTATATATTTCTGGCTGACGGCTGAAGCGCGTTCTCGTGTGCTTACCGTCTTCTACGTTCTTCCCACGTTTTTCTAGATGAAAGCAAATACTAAGCATGTTCTGTGGGCGGACAGACCAAAATGGCAATGAGAAAGTATGCCTTTCGTTGGCTGTTTAGCAACACAAGCCACTACTATTGAAATGAATCGGGTGACGTCAGACTTCATTATTTTACAGTCATTGCTTTCAATAGGCTACCTCTTGCATGATGGTGAGAAAATCTGTCCCACTTTCTCAAACATTTCGTCTACTTGAGATTTACGGGAGTCGCAAGATTGAGGCTAACACATGACTTGCCTTCGGAAAGTATTCAGACTCCTTCACTTTTTTGTTGTGTTATAGACATAATTTAAAATGGATTAAATTAAAAATAATTTGCCATCAATCCACACACAATACCCCATAATGACAAAGGGAAAACACGTTTTTTTAATTAGTATTTTTTTTAAATACAGAAATACCTCATGTACATAAGTATTCAGACCCTTTGCTATGACACTCTTAAAATTAGCTAAAATGCAAAAATGTCATCAACAAATCACTCAATACGTTGAATTGAGTCCATCTTAATGCAAGGATAATAGTTCATGTAATTTTGAAATTAATATCTTTGTTTTTATGGGGTCTCTGATTTGCATAGGAATCAATTACACACTGCAATTCATGAACCACTGCCGCTCCTACACCTTTTAAGCTGTCACAAAAATGCCTGACACCATTTGTACTGTAAAATGTGCCAAAAACTCCAACTTTTTGATACCTATTCAACTTTTTAAAATATTAAGCTTTTTCTAACTCCAAAACCTCTCATCCAGTTAATTTAGTGGAATGTTGATTTGGGCCAACATTCTGTGAGCTCCTTTGTTACTGCAACTGCCATGGACCTTTCAAGACTCTTTAATAAAAACAACAAGAGACTTACAAAACACATTCTTAGAATGATTACACAACAACACACTCTGAAAATAAATGTAGGCTAAGGCTAAATGTTATTCGTGGCTCTGGGGAAAGTGATCTAACAAGCAGTCTAATTGAGCCAACTCTCGGCTGACAGAAACAGTATATTAGATAATAGCGATTACAATTTACAATGCATCACATCACAATTGTGCTCACCAATAATCGAAATAATTTACTAAAACACTTCCCAAGAGTTGAAAGTAAACCAACGGTGGCTACTGACTTGTTTGTGCAGGCTGAGATGTTTGTTTTTCCACATCCAACCAAAGATAAAACGGGATGACAAGATGGGTCACTACCATCATTCACTTTTCAAGTCTTCCGGAAAATGTTGCTATGGGTTTCCCGACATACGAGTGAACCATCTACTCACCTCATTTCGCTAAGATATCTTCGGTCTGACAAGACCGAAGATACCCAGAATGACACCCAGAATGCATTGAATGATGACAAATGTAAACAAACATGGATGACCACTTACAGTAATTAGCATCATTAGCTTATTATGATAAGTACAACCTTCAAAAAAGTATTTTACACACATCACGTGTCCATTACAATGTATGCGCGAATCGGACTTTGTCACCAGTATTTGAAAACATGTGAAATAAGATTTAAGATAAGGTTACAAGCTAGACCAACCTATTTAGCCTAACGAGTCGATGACATCCAAAACTCAGCAACCAGTCGCAACAATCGGGGGGCGTTGGAAATGTCTAGAATGTACGCGGAAAAAGGGTAAAGGTAGACTCTGGCATGACATCATAGCAAAAATGAGCAGGGCAACGCTGCCAGAGACTTTAAAAAATGGAGATGTAACAGACTAGAGAATATAGCGTGTTAAGACAGAGCTTTAAAAGTTTTGTTGTTAGGTTGTGAGCGCCTCTGGTAGAATTAAAAAAAATAGTTCTCATCCAGGCAGCTTTACTTTAGGCTAGTTTTCAGAGGAATTGTTTGGTAGTGCCAATAGTGAAGTAACTGGAAATTGAAATAATTATATGTCATAATACTGAGAAATAATATTGGAGAGAAAACCTACAAATCAGCGATTGTTTATCAGAAATAAAACTGTCAAACTATTTGAGAGCAGTCTAAAGATGTATCCCAAATTAAATGATCACACCACTACTGCATTTCGTTGTCTCTGTACTTGTACTCTGCACAATGACAATAAAGTTGAATCTAATCTAATCTACAGTTTGAGGTAGGAATGAATCAAAAGGATGTACTAACAACATAAGACCAATTTGTTTGTCTGTTAGAGGATGAGAGTGTAGATTTATACTGCTTTTAAAAGCATCCAGTGTACACTGAGCACAGTAGATATCCCTCATGCTGTAGCTAAGTTGAGTTTGTGTGTGTGTGTGTGTGTGTGTGTGTGTGTGTGTGTGTGTGTGTGTGTGTGTGTGTGTCCAAGTGCTAAGCCCCTGCAGCAGCAGCTGTCTCCCTAGTGTGGCCCAGTCCTGTCCCAGGCCTATTCCGTCACGTCACGTCACCAACTTATTTATTAAGCTATTAACTTTTATCACCATTCCTTCATCGCTGTCCTCCTTCCACCGGCCTTGAGAGCAGAGATAGACCGTGGATGGCCACTCTGCTGCTGCCACACACACACAGGTCACACACACATGTGCATACTGTATACGCACACACATATACATGCATCCTCATGCTCTCTTATACAGTCACACAGACATGCTATCTCTTTAACACATTACACACATCTGCAACCATATTCTCTCACACACACACCCGCACCTGCATGCACACGCACACGCACACGCACACTAACCCATCGCCTCATTTGTCTGTGGTCATAAAAGCAGGGATCTATCACTATGCTTTTTAGTGTTGGTGCATCAGCTACCAGAGCCATATGGGAGATATCACCCTTCAGCATTACACACACACAGACACACGCCACACACCATTACACAACCCTACTACTCACCACCATGATTTAGAGTTCGAGTTTAGAGAGTATTGAAGGACACATGGACATTGACAGTGTCGTCCAGGCAATGGTTTAGAGGTTCGGTGTGTGTGTGTGTGTGTGTGTGTGTGTGTGTGTGTGTGTGTGTGAACAAGTCTACTTAGCTCTCAACTATGTGGGCTTGTATTTAGGAAAGTTGGCATAAAAACACTCCAATAAAACTGCAGCAGATTTTTGGGACACACCCTCATTTGAAAATGTGATGATGAAAGTAGCCTCAAAAGTGTTTGCTCAACTATCTATCTACATGTATATAGATATGTATCTATCCATCCATCCCATCTTGGTGAAATTGGTGTCTGCATTTAAAGAGTCTATTGGCGCAAAAGAAGGATGTTTGCAGATCACTAACAAGGTCAAACGCCAGTTAAGCATTTCTTCTACACTGCAATTGATCATCCTTCTCTCTTTCTCACTGTATACACACACACACACACCTCTCATCAGTGATAAAGGCCCATTAATTGTAATAGCAACACTGTTGTCAGCATGTGGCAAACCCTTGTTTCCTTGTCATCCTATTTATTTCCGTCCTCTACTGTGCACCATCGTTTCCTTGGCAACCTGCTTCCTCTATGGTTTGGAGGAGCTGTGTCAAGTCGTCTGGTTAATTGTAGGAGTTGAGACGTGTATAGTAACACGTCCCCAATTGGTTGACCAGATACAAAGCATACTGCACTGTGTGAGTGTTTTGTAGCAAGTAAAGGGGACATCTGATTGTCTCGCTCTGATGATAATTATGGAGATCAAACTAAGATAATAGCACTTGATAGTTCATGTAGGGACATGTAATTCAGTTCCATATAGAGCGCATAAGAGAAGATTATTATATGCTAGTTTAATGCTAGAGGAGTGCTCGTCAAAAAATGTGTTTGTTGTAATAAATAACGTATATATCTTAGCCTAATGACAGAAGAGAGAGGTGCACAACGTTGTGGAGTGTTCAGATATAAATACACTGTTTGAAACAGACGTGCATGTCTGACATATTCATGGAATTTGAAACTTTCAGTATGTTGTACCTGTAAGGTCTCGCCCTGTTCCTTAGTTTATGTTTGTCTTTGTTCATGTTATTCATTTATTCTTTCCTGTTTTATTTAGTTTTTCTCACCTTGTCTCTCGTTTCAGACACTTCACCACCTGCCCTTTGTGTGTTTGCCGCCTGTGTGATTGTCTGCCCTGCCCTGATTGGCTTCACCTGTTCCTCATTATCCTTCCCTGTGAATTTAGTCTGTGTGTTCCCCTGTCTCTGTGCCAGTTTGTCTTCGTGGCATACGTCCCAGCATTTCCTAGTCATCAGTATTCCTGTTTTTTGATCTCTGAGTATGTTTCTAACTTTGCCTTTTTGACTACCCCTTATTGGATTATCTGCTTACCCACTGATTGCCCACCTGTATACCGAACCTTTTTTAAATGAAAGACTATTCTATTGGATTTAGGTTTTTGTCTCTGAGCCATGCATTTGAGTCCTCTGCCTGAGTACTCCTGCCATTACAGTACCTTCCTGAACGTCACCGAGGATGCACTGGGTGTGGAGAGTCAAAGATCATGAAAACTTGACTTTGGTCAGAATAGACATCTTTCTCGTCATATTCCCAATTCATTCTCCAAATAAGAGAGATGCATCAAGGATGTCTCACCTCTGTTCACGCCTGACCGTCAAAGGTCCTTCAACAGCAAATTGGGTGCTACTTCATCGCCATTTTACAGGAAATGGATGCTGGGTTATATCTACAAAGCACAAGGGAGGATAGATGGAGTGTTTTTAACCAAGGTTATTAGTCCATTTCATTCAGTCTGTTACAAGTTCTTTTTATAGGCTTCACAATACAAGAGTACAAGAGCAGGCTGTCCATTAAAGTTAAACTGATTAAACTGCTCAAAAGGTAAAGCATTAGTTTTAAAGGAACATTTCACTGACACACTGCATTTAAAGTGTTTAAGTATTTGTAAGGTATTTTGACATGTTTTATGGCAATCATCGCAAGCATACACAGAAAGTGGATCAAGGCAAGTCAGTAAACTCAAGCTCTTGATTAAAATGGGTGTTAGTACTGGGCGAGAAAAATAGCCTGCATCCCTGAATCGATTCCCTATGCTACTGTACACTGTTATGGAAAATACATTGATAGAACTGTTTAAAGGATATACACTTTCATATGACTGATACAACTGTGAATACTGTGATTACATTTTCCCCTTTGTTTTTAGGGCATTTCTGCTTTATTGGGATAGAGATAGTAGAGATTGACAGGAAGGATGGGTGAGAGAGAGAGGAGGGATGACATGCAGGATATGTCGATGGCCAGAATCGAACCAGGGACCTTTCAATTATATGGTATGCACCTTAGTGTGCTACGCCACTGAACGCCCACATTTTCCCCTTTCTTACCACACCTCTGAAGTTCTATAGCCGTTATTCTGAGAAACACCGTATGATGACCATATGGATAACTGTGGTTTCGGAGGGAGTGGTGGAAGAGATCGAGAACAAAGGGACAGACACATCTTGCCGACAGGAAGGTGGATAGGTGTGAAATGTTGAACGCAGATTGATCAATAAGAAAGTCTCCCCATTGTTCTTTCTCTCCCGCTACCTCTCAGGTGAGCACAAGCTCGCAGGTGATAGACTTTGTGGCACCCACCATTTGTTGTTTCATCTCTATAAAAGACAATCTTGAGAATCGCCTCTTTAGACTTGCGCTAAACAGACCGCTCTTGTCTCTTGTTTGAAAGCAATAATAAATACCGGACTCAGATATTGTGGCTACTCAGGACTTTATTTCTTGAATCTCATCTCTGAAGAGCTAGGATGTTTGCAAGTACAGAGTGGTAAATCCTAGACATCCACCAACACACTCACAGAACACTTTACTAGGAACACCTGTACACCTTCTCATGGTGGAGATGGTGTAATGGTGTGGTTTTCTTGGCACAGTTTTCTTGGCACATTTTGGGCCCGTTAATACCAATTAATCATTGCTTGAATGCCACAGCCTATTTGAGTTTTGTTGCTGACCATGTGCATCCCTTCATGGCCACAATTTACCCATCTTCTAATGGCTACTTCCAGCATGATAATGCACCATGTCACAAAGCAAAAGTTGTCTCAAACTGATTTCACGAACATGACAATGAGTTCAGTGTTCTTCAGTGGCCTTCCCAGTCACCGGATCTGAATCCAATCCCCAAACACCTTTGGGATGTGGTAGAACAGGAGATTCACAGCTTGAAAGTGCACCTGAAAAATCTGCAGGAATTGCGTGATGCAATCATGTCATCATGGACCAGAATCTCAAAGGAATGTTTCCAACATCTTGTGGAATCAATGCCATGAAGAATTGAGGCTGTTTTGAGAGCAAAGGGAGGCCCTACCCAGTATTAGTATAGTGTTCCTAATAAAATGCTCAATGAGTGTATATAGTAGCACTATCCTCACTTCCAACACAATGCCAACAGAACCTTTTCTTAAACCTGAACCACCGTGGCTCCATTTAGAGTTCTGTTTTTCAATTACATTTGAGCTGCCTCCTAAAAACATGATGAAAAACATGACCATTTCAAAGGCTGGCACGGAAGAGCAGTATCACGCTGTCTGACATTGATTTCCAATACAGCAATCCCTTACCCATCGAGATATAGAGACTCAAGTATGTGAAACTCCAATATCACATTTGCTCAGCGGAGATGTAAGCCCCGATCTCGTAAACGTCTGCTCCATCATCCTGAGTGCCACATTCGTGCACTTAGCGCTCTCTTTGAAGACCCTATGGTTTTCACTTATACATGAGTTACTAGTGTATCAATAGCTGTCCAAAGGCACAGACTAGCCGATATTTATAGCTAGCTGCCTGACCAACACATTAACATTCTCTTTTGGTAAGAACAGCAGGAAGCCAATTTCCCGGCCTCTACCATTCTCAAGAGATTACACACTATTTCATACACAATTTAGGATGTTTTAGGGAAGTGTCTGCTAGAACTGAACACTGATCACCCACTTAGCATTTTAGTGCAGTGCTACTCTGCCAGTTTGTAGTGTTCATTGTAAATAAACCCACTATTTCTGACATAGTAAGCAGAGGGAAAACTCCTCAACTAATATTGCTCAGTTTTCTTTGCTGAGAGAGCGGAGATGGAAAGAGAGAGAGAGAGAATGGGACAGAGATGGATGGAGGTAAGTCAGCTGAGGTCAAATGATGATGAGGTTATGTAAACAGCCACAGCTGGATTTGAGGATGCCCTGGTTTGTGACTAACAATGTACACACACACACACACACACACACACACACGACACAGAGCTGTCAGACAACTTTGTGCCACATAGGGAAAGATAGTTGAAACATCAGCCTCATTCGCTTGGATTTTATTCAAAAGACACACAAATAAGCATGCGCCCGCACATACATAGTTGGCAGGACAACCTGGCACCACAGAGGAAATCATCATCCTGGAAACATGGGCTTTTTCATTCACTCTGCTTTTATTCACATTTCAGATCCGCTAACGGCAGTACCGGCCATACATTCCAATGTGTGCCTGCAAAAGGCCCTGGTCTCCCACCCCAGCAGGCAGATAGAATAAAAACATCAGTGATAATAATATGAATATTATTATTATGATTATTATGATTATTATTATTAATAATAATAATAATAATAACAATAATAATAATAAAAGCAGCATCTGATTTAAAAAGCCTCGGGTGATAGCGTTGATCATCATCTCCCATATCAATGTAGTATATTTACCTGAATGTAACCATCATGATCAATTAAAAAAGGAACTAGCTCATGATAAATAAACATAGTCATCATAAACTCTCATCATCGTCATCATCATCAGAAACTGAATCCTAATCCACACTAAAAATAAAATATAGGGAACAAACTCAAAAGTAAAAAAGTGACTCAAGCTTTTTAGAGAAAAATATCATTGGTTTGTGTATGTATGTGCGTCTGTTTGTGTGTGTGTGTGTGTGTGTGTGTGTGTAGGTGCGTGTGTGTGCGGTGTACAGTATTCATCCACATTCATCCTACAACCCTAAAATGTCTGCCGTGTTGTTGGTCATGTAGTAGTGTACTACACCTTCCCTGGGTATCACTCTACACAGATCCAGTATACCTAGAATATGTAGATCTAGAAGACTGGCATAGTCCTTTTTGTCCTTAAGACAGCGGGCAGATACTGTATGGTACCAGCAGGCTACAATGGGCTCCAGGCCCTGAAGTTGACGCAAACACATACCAGCTCTGTAGAGAAATGTCTTGTGTCTGCCCACTGGACTACTTAGTAGGAAACCTTGGGTATAGAGCATCCAGTAGCAGTGATATGGTTATTTCAAAGGCCTCCCGAGGTTATTATTAGTGTGCTTTCTGGCCGCAGTTCTCATCCAATCAGCAGGTGGTAGTCTCCCAACACCACCCTATCATCACACCTCATCAAATGGACCATGACCACACCATTCCATCAAAAACGGAAAGAGAGCTTCTACCATCAATAATTTAAAAAGTCCCAAGCGGGTCAAAACACAAACTCAAGTGTCCATCATCCACAGTTAAAACCTGAACTCAAGAGCTATTGCTCACAATGTGAACATTCCATCTTGGGTGTCTGCCGTCATTTGTCCCCACTCCATCCTCACTGCCCTCAATTCATCATGGTCCCAATCCCAGTTTGTGCACTGTACTGGTCCACTCATTGGTACTGGAGGTAATTCTTCAGAGATTGGGGTAAGGGAAGGGTCTCGATTTCCTGGAGTCGCTCACGGCCCAACGCCAGGCGGGCTGCCCGACGACACAGGTCCATCAGGGGGAGAGGCTCTGCTGTAAACAGAAAGATCATTGAGGTTAGTGTCTTGGGTATAAGGCAAAACTGTCACAAATGTAAAAATACAGGCCGTGTTAAAATCTGGGGACAGTTTGTACTGTGTTTGTGGTGAGGTATGAAGGTGTGAGTATAGACAATTGTGTGTATGTGTGTGTTTACAGTACTTATGTGTACAGTATGTGTTTCTGTGCGTGTGCATGCATATACTGTACTGTATATACTGTACATACTGTAAGTGCTTTTCACCTCCTCTATCCCACTCTCCAGCTGACACACCTTTAAATATTTGATATCAACTTTAGTGCCTGGTCCTTTCACAAGACCCTGCTCCCTTACACACAGCCCTGCCACTAGAATGACACCATCGCCTCCCATCTGTTTAACCTGTTTCCCTATTCAGATCCAAAACCATGATCCATATATCTACAAACATCTCACTCTCATCACCTCACTGCATGGCTGCATCACAATACTTAACTGCCTCCTCACTTGTCACCTTTCCTCCTTGACTAAGTAGGTGAAAGGACTGGATAGGGCATTATATTGCTTTAGCCTATCAAGTCTTTTCAGATCAAAAATTGTGAGAGAGTAGAGGCAAAGAAAGAAAGATAACCTCAATGACACATTCTATTTCCTCCCTCGCCATTATCTCATTCTCAAAAAGGAGAGGGGGGGTGGGGGGTGACAGAGAGAGAGAGAGAGTTGTTGTTTTATTGCACAGTAAGTCAAGCTAAAATCAGATTGGTCTTGTTCATTAAGCTCTTTGAAACAGGAGACAGAAACAACAGGTTTCAGAAAACAACAAAAGGAAGCACAAGACCTTGAAACCAGGATCAAAGGATCCATTAAGATGCCCACTTAATGAACACTTTGAGGTTGGACTCAAATTAAGGAAAATGTCTGAACACAATGTTTACACATTATTTCAATTTCTAACAATAGAACCTGTCATTGGAGGACTCTGACACACTGCCACAGCCAGTGTTTCACCCTGCTGTCCTATAGGAAAAAGCTCATCATCACTTCTGTCTCACCTGTTCTCCTACAGTCATGAGAAAAAGTTAGGACACCCCCCAAAATATTAAGTTATTCTCTTAAAAATATGGACATATCAATATGTTATCTTCTTTCTAACAATGTCTATAGATAAAGGGGATGTAATTGAACAAAAAACTATGAAAATGTAACTTTGTAATCATTTATTTAACGAAAAATTAACAATAATGCCAATTCCTACTGAGGAAAAAGTTAGGACACCCTATGCCCTAATAGCTAGTATTGCCCCCCTTGGCTGAAATAACCTCAATTAGACGTTTCTTATAACTGTCTACAGGTCTCTGACATCAATTGGGAGAAAGTTTTTCCCACTCCTCCTTGCAGAATTCTTTCAGCTGTGTGATGTTCGAGGGGTGTCTTGCATGCACAGCCAGTTTCAAATCAATCCACAGCATCTCAATAAGATTAAGATCCGGGCTTTGACTTGACCATTCCAGAACTCTCAATTTATTTTTCTTGAGCCATTCCTTGGTAGATTTACTGGAATGTTTTGGGTCATTGTCATGTTGCATGGTCCACATCTGCTTCAGCTTCAACTGTCGAACAGATGGTCTCACATTTTCCTCAAGCACCCTCTGATACAATACAAAATTCATAGTGGATTCTATGATGGTGAGCTGACCAGGCCCTGCTGCAGAAAAGCAGCCCCAAACCATGACATTTCCACCCCCATGCTTCACAGTTGGTATGAGGTTCTTGTTCTCAAATGCTGTCTTGGTTTTGCGCCAAACATGTTTACTCTTACTGTGCCCAAATAGTTCAACTTTGGATTCATCTGTCCAAAGCACATTGTTCCAGAAGTTCTGGTCTTTCTCTAGGTGTTCTCTGGCAAACTTTAGTCTTGCCCTGATGTTTTTTTTTGACAGCAGGGGTTTCCTCCTTGCACACCTCCCATGTAATGCAAACTTGTTCAGTCTCTTTCTTATGGTGGATGCATGTACTTTGACATCAATTGTGGCAAGAGATACCTGTAGGTCTCGTGATGACATTCTGGGATTGTTGGAGACTTCTTTAAGCATCTTTCGGTCAGCTCTTAGGCTGAACTTGCTTGGGCGGCCTGACCTGGCCATGTTGGTGGTGGTTTTAAATGTTCTCCACTTGTAAATTATTTTCCGGACAGTGGAATGGCCAATTTCGAATAGTTTGGAGATCTTTTTATATCCCTTCCCAGACTCATATGCATCTACAATTTTTCTTCTGAAGGCCTCAGAGAGCTCTTTTGATCTCGCCATGGTGATGCAACTCACTTCAACAATCAAGAGCAAACCAAACTAAATATCTGAGGCTTAAATAGGACAGGCTCCTCCAAAATCCTCTGTAACGATGTTCTAATCATTTGCACCTGATGTGGTGCTCTTTATTATAATTTTAGGCATTTTAAGTGGAACTAAATGTGGGGGTGTCCTAACTTTTTCCTCACAAGAAGATTGCATTTCTATTAATTACATTTTACCAATCATTTTTTAAATAATTTGTTTCAGTTGTATTTGTTTAGTTATATTACCTCAATTTTTCAATATTGTTCAAATGAATATCAAATGTCCATATGTTTGAATATGTTGAAGAAGACAAAGGTTTTCATAGGGTGTCCTAATTTTTTCTCATGACTGTACATGTTAACAAGGTTAACCAAACATCCTCTATAAAAATGTGGAAGTAGGCTAGGGTATATTCTCACATTACTACAATCTGTAAGCCTAAAACATTAAATACCAATGTTGTATACATCCATCCTCCTGAACATGATACAGTATGTACTTGTCGCCCGATAGACAAACACTAAATACCGCTGTAATATGTTAATCTTTGTACCACATTATATTACATGGCTATTAAGAATGGAACCCTTATCAAATAAAAGGAGACAAATGCAGTGAGGGAGACCGACATCAACAATTATACTGGATCAAATGTACGATTCATGCATTTGCAATGAATTACAATAGCGGAGTAAGAAAGCACTTCATTATACAAGATAGCCACACACACACATATATAAAATAATAGAGAGTGGTCAGTTGAATAGACTGGGTCAGGTTAATGCTGTACAAAATCTTAAAGCCTATAAAACAACAAGACCCTCATTATCTTGGCTAAATTTAGACAGAATGAACACTAATGCTAAGCTGGCTTTGCTGCCCCAAGGTAGTTTGTGTGCAAGTGTTTGTGCATCCTTGTTTGTGTGCACACACATTAGCCCTAAAAACAGAGACGCACACGCACACACAAGGACTGGGTGATATCCACATTTTCTAATTCACAATATTACTTTAGAAAATATCACGACACATGAGCAAAAATGACAAAACTGCAGTGCATAGAGCAAATGGCTGGGGTTGTTAATAGTCTGGTGAAACAATGAGAAATGTTTTCAACACTACATGTACTCTGCCTTGCAAAAAGCGGGATACTGCACTTGAAGTTATGCACATACTATCTGGAGTTTTCAGTACTTTTACTGACTATATTCTGTAAGAGAACAATATCACGATATGCTCCAATATCACAATATTCGGTAATATGTAATATTGGCCCAACGCTAGTCTCGCGTAGCCATACCTCCAAATCACTTTGTTCTGACGTCTCTTTAGGAGGTCTGGAGAATTGATTGATGATTTGATTAGCTGATATAGCTTGGATTGAACTGGATGGAGCGATGGGAAAATGTGCTTGCAATTTCATTGGATGTTACATTCCAATAGCCCTCCACCCACATGCCCGTAGAATGGTAGGACTATTTTGCAGAGTTGTTGCCTCTGCTAGCTTGCAACATTGTAGAAAATAGAAAAAAACTTGAAGGGAAGTAATAGCAGTTGGAAATTTACAGTGGTTTCTAATCCGGATCCTATAGAGCTACATTAGTGTGGGCATGTTTTTGTTCCAGCCCAGCACAAACACACCAGTTCAAGGTTTTGATAATGATGCTGAGACTGAAACAAGAGAGACACAGTGCAATGTGTCCCCAAATATTAGACACACAGACAGTTCTCAATACTTTCTTGACTAATCAGAGTACTCAGTCATCCTCCAGCCATGGCACTAAGAAAGAGCCTTCACTCTGCCAAACCTTAAAAGCCTTTTAGACACAGTGTGTGGGCCAGATTAAGTATTTTCATCAGCCAAAAAACAAAGGCCAAACAATTAATTTCAGTCCAGGTTTAACATCTGATTTCTTGCCCTTTTAATTCTACATTTTTCATGTGGTCTATTCTCTTTTGAAAATAACAATAACATGTTTTAAAACATACTATAAAGTATTCTTATCCTCTCAGACACACCACATGAACCCATGAACCATATATCTGACACAGTACTATGTATTAACCCAAGGCCTTCTCTCAATTTACTAACTGCATAGGGAGGAAGCTTAGTAGAGGACAGATAAAAATGCAACAATGTCATCGTACCCTTGCCTGGATGCCTGTCTGTTTCTGCTTTAGCCAACTCATTGTCTTGTTAAGGCAACGGGTGCAATCCCAGAGGGCTGCAGTCCTGCTTGTTTTTGTTTCTCCCTGTCACTTCTCTGATAAATGAATTGTGGCTAAAGACTAAACACTTAGTCACCCGGGTCTAAATCAGTCTCAGGTGAAAGCTCAGGTGAAAGCCAGACACTGACACCCTCGATCAGAGTAGTGGACCCCAGAACATAAGCAACAATACAGCTGTGTCAAGATACAGAAACAACCAGCTATTCAGTCTAATTATACCTTGGAGAAAGTACACAAACTCTCCAAGTCTTTTGGCAAACTGTATAACGGACCTGTAGAAACCATGTCATCTATCTTGGTGATCTGCTTGTTTTTTGCTTGTTTCATTTTCATTTACGTCATACATAGTGGGGCCATTAGCTGAGGAAATGATTATTTGCCAGAAAATAACTATTTCAAAGGGTTGAAGGCAAGGCAGAATGGATTTGGGATTGTCATTATTATTGCTAAAGCAATTTCTGGAGCCCGGCTGACAAGCTGAGGGACTGTACATATCAAAGAGGCCCCATTTTAACAAATCCAATTAATTTGAGCAAGCTCAAAGGCTCTTTAGTACTCTGTAATGTGGAGACATTTTCAGCATGAGTCTTAGGAGCTTAGCAAACAGGGAGTCCCCAGTAGAACTGAGAGTCATTCAGCTCCCGTGGGAGCAGTGGACAGTTCTGGGACGGCTGAAAGCAGTTTACTGTAAATAAATTATATAAAAAAAATAATAATACAAAAAAAGTAATTATTCCTTCTTCTAGCATTGTGACTGCCAATAGCCCCTGGTCCTAGTATAGATTACTTTTTCTTATGATGACTGATGGATAGATGATTCACTTACTTATGTATTTGTTGTAAGTCGCTTTGGATAAAGGCGTCTGTTAAATGCCACAAATATAAATGTAAATGTTTAAGAGGGAATAGAGGATAACTGCACAAGAAATATAACTGCACAAGAAATCTTTAAAACTGACAAGGGATAAAGAGGGAGAGGTAGAAGGTTCTGGAACTGTTCAAAATACATTTGAAAAGGAACCAGTAGAGGGTTCAAGATCTTCCTCAGACAATATTTAAAAGAAAACAGACCAGTGGAAGGCCATAGAACTACACCAAATCTACTAATCTATGAATGTAACCTGATATAATAATGAGTTGAGTCAGGTTAAGCAGCTAGTTCACTCCCCACCAGCTCTACGGTACTGGGAGTGAAATGTGATGTGGGACCACTAGATGACATGACACCTTTAATGAGATCTAATGGACAGTGGTTCACTGTAGGATTTATTGTCAATCCCCTCAGAGGTAGAGAGAAGTGCTGAGACGGCATCTCTATTATGATGGATTAAATGATTTAAGAGCAGAGAGGTTGAAGGAGAGAGGGAGGAAGAGGGGAATAGGAGTGGTTTGGGGTAAAGCTAGATTGGCATGAGAGAGATAAAGAGAAATGGGGAAATGGAGATGTGGGAAGGAGGGGGGGAGCAGAAGGACATAGATATTGGGACACAGTAACGAGAAAGAGAGACAAACATGGGTAGGGAAAGATAAAAAAAAAAAAAAAGAAGAGAGAGAGAGAGAGAGCGATAGACTTACTTATGGTTATGGTTGGCTTTCCACAGTCATCGTTGTGTTGTAATTATTGTGCTGATAATGTGCATCTGGCAGAGAGCCAATAAGAGACCACAAGATCCCATTCAGTAGGAAGGGAAACCATATCCTCCTCTGTCCTGCCCCTCAAATACCCCTCTCCTCTTTCCACTCTCTTTTTACTCTTCAAGGTCACAGAATCGCCTCTTGATGTTCGATGCATACTGTGCCTATTTCTGTCATGAAGTGTTTCCTATGAGACACACACAACAGTATGCTACTGAGAGTAACACACTACCATCATCACCCTGAGGGTATAATTACAGTGGAAAAGGGTTAAGGTTAGGGTTAGAGAATCAGGTGACCTCTATAGCATCTCACAGTTTCCAATTCTATATAGTGGCTTCGGAAAGGATTCAGACCCCTTCGATTTTTCCACATTTTGTTGTGTTATAGACTCAATTTAAAATGGATTAAAACAATGGTTTGCCATCAATCTACACACAATACCCCATAATGACAAAGCGAAAACACATTTTTAGAAATGTCTGCAAATTTATTAAAATTGAAAAACAGAAATATCTAATTTACATAAGTATTCCAACCCTTTGCTATGACACTCTGAAAATTTACTCAAATGCAAAAATGTAATCAATAAGTTCAATTGAGTACAAGGATAATAGTTCATGTGATTTAATTAATGTCTTTGTTTTTATAGGGTCTCTGATCAAAACTCAGGAATGCAACCCTGAGGCCTGGGGAGACTCACAAAAAAAAAGGCGGAGAGGAAAAAGCACAGTCGATGGGACAACATCATCTCAGTCACTCTACTAAATTGGTCTATAACCAAGTGGCCAAAAATAATCCCTTAATGCAAAATAATCTCTCACATCCATAACTGTGTTTGCAACAATGAATTCATACAGCAAAGAAAGTGGCTGGAAATGTGTTTATTTGGCTTTACTACAAAGCATTTAAGTTTAGTGCAAATCCAGCACATGCAATGCAGTTTCCGCACCATCCCTCGTGTGAAGAATAGTGGTAGCTGCATTAAGTTATGGGTATGTTTGTCACCGGCAGGGACTGGGGAGTTTGTCGGGATCAAGAGAAAATTATAAAATTTGCTAAATTGGTAGTGACATCCTAATCCACACAGTGTGTAATTGATTCCTATGCAAACCAGAGACCCTATAAAAACAAAAGATATTAATTCCGAAATCATTAACTATTATCCTTGCACTCAGATGGTCTCAATTCAACTTGTTGATTACATTTTTGCATTTGAGCTAATTTTAAGAGTGTCATAGCAAAGGGTCGGAATACTTATTAGGTATTTCTGTCTTTCAATTTGAATAAATGTGCGTGTTTTCGCTTCGTCATTATGGGGTATTGTGTGTGGATTAATGGCTTTTTTTTTAATCCATTTTAAATTGAGTCTATAACACAATGAATACTGAATACTTTCTGAAGCCACTGTACATCTCAATCCAATGCTTTTGATCCCATTGGGATTTTTCATACAAGCACATTTAACACTTCTAACACAACCTTCAAAGTCCAACAGCTACACTTGGAGGACAGCGACAGTATAGGGGTGTTTTATTTATGGCTTTTCTACATTTCAATTAGTCAGCTAGATCGACCTGCTCCATACCTAATTCAGTTGAGTCACCTTGGAGAGTTTGAATGTCTCCTTGACTTAACACTTTCTCTGAGGCTGAGGATGAGAACGAGCTGTAAAGATTGCAAGCATGCAAGCATGCAACACCCATAAATATATACACACACATTGAAGACTCAGGGATATGTCAAATGCTGGTAGAGTACAGTACCAGCATGACAGCTTTTCTATGCTTGTTTGCTGGCTAATGCCTGCAGACATACACTAGCTGTAGCATTACGCTAATTACCAAACAGGGGGTGACAAGCACACGTAGGGCACTGGGGCACCTTCATGCCATGGTAAACAACTCTGTCACACTGACAGGCAGCTAGCAAGGGACTGGTGAGCCCCAGAACACTATGTCAGATCGGGCTCAGTGGAAATGGATGTGTCTCATGCAGAGATTTGGGGCTTGCTGCGTACGTGCATGCATGTGTGTCTGTCGAGACAGATTGTCCTCATTCCTCACTATTTTGGAGACAGGAGACATTCGGTCCAATTTGATCTGGTTTTGGACATGTGATTGAATATGGGAAACAGAACTATTGACCGCTGTCTTACTATTTACATGTGGCTGATTGCAATAACAGTTGTTTGATCTTGTATTGTAAATGGTGATCAGTGCCCCCTCTGACAGCCTGGAGCACCCAGTCACAGTTGAGTAGGTCAACGTCCTGCAGGATCTCCCGCCCATTCTAAAGATAACACTTGATTGTAAATTCCATGCCATTGTAATGTACATGGTTTGCCAAGCCAAGGCTTCCCCCATTTGATTAGCCTAGAAAATACTTTATATCAGTTAGTTGAGTTGTCAACTAAGTATTGGCACTATTGCCATAAACGCCTTATGATTTCTGCAATTTCTCACTTATAACTGGGAGAGATATTTTCGAAGTACATATAGCATGACAGGAAATATCTTACTTAGGCCATAGCATAAAGAGATCCTTGTCTGTAAACTTAGGCTCAGATATTAGGCTGTTTACACAGCAAATCATTATCAATAATATTATTCAAATTACCTTTTGGAGTCAAATATAACTTAATGTTAACTTCTGTCAAAGTCTTATCGCTATTGCTATAGTTTTTTCTCTTCACTTCTAGAGTCTAGTCAGTGCAATAAACAACGCAGAGCTTATGAGATCTCGCACAAGCTACACCTGTCAATTTACATCTAGTAGGCATTCAAAAGCAGCATCCAGTAAGGGCACTGTCACAAAACCTTAAAACGCTAATTGGTCTACTTAATAAGGTGTGCTAAAGCACATGG
>NC_139655.1:17102891-17255391 GCF_951799395.1 Argentina silus
GTTCTCCGCGTCTCTCTTCTCTCTAGATTGTAGCCAGTCGGTAGTTGACTTTTTATTTGTATTTATAGCTAATTATGGTGGGTTTTTTAATTGTGTTGTAACTCTCTTGTAACCAAACACATAATATATTGCTGGTACAGCTGTCTTTTTTGCATTGCGAAATACCTGCCTTATTTACACAGTCGCGAACTCACGGTTATGGGACCGTTATTTTCCTTGTAGTTTTGTATATTAGCCCAGACACAGTATAGCGAGATGGGGACAGCGACAGAGAAACCAATTTTCAAGAGGCGCAAACATATTCATTTCTAGCCAATATCGCAAAAGGCAGATGGTGCTTACCACCATTAATTACCGTAACCTCTGGTTACATACATGATTGAATGGTGTTGGGGCTTTCCTAGCTAGCTACGTTACGAAAGCTACCTAGCTAGCTAGCAAGTTAGCTTGCATTCTCTCCAGCTTGCTTTCCCTCACCTCACCCGTCTCTACTAGACTAGCTAACTAAGCCAGCCAGGTAATACGTTTTAGTGGTATCATAGCTATGTGATGTAGGCAACTAGGCATTATTAATTATTGCCATAGATTAATTTAGGAAAATGTCTCGCATCACAAATTTGGCACTGGTCACTGAAATGGCAAACCTTTCTTTCAAACACGTTGCGTTCCATAAGTAAGCTACAAAAGTTGAATAGGGAAATCTAACACCTTACATAGTTGGTAACACTATCAACATAAAGGATACAATAATTACCATGTACTAATGCAATAGTTAACACGTATAAGCCATTTAGTAATGCATTTACAAAGCATGTTTGCTACACTATTAATACATACTTAAACTATGAATAATTCAATTTGTTCATATTCATAAGTGAAACATTCATATTTAACCTGTTGATTAAATGTCCAGTATGCAACATTCAAGCTTTCTAAAAGCTTCCTAATGGTTGTAATGACTGTTTAATCAAGAGAATGAGATCCCTTGAAAGAGATATTTCACTTACGAAAGCGGTTTTGGTCCAGAAAAAGCACTTTCTAAAATGGAGTGTCCTACCTGACAAGGGTGTTTTAGGGAATTTGACTCACCAATTTTCGCCTGTCAGTCTCTGGTGGCTGCCGCTTCGAATCATGCACAAATGCAGAAACACAACAGCTAATGTCTGACACTACAAGTCAATTTCCTGAGGTTATATTATTATTAGGGAGGATGTTGATGTTGTTGAATTTTGCCACAGTGGCCAGATGTGGCAGATTTCCAACAAACTTACATACTGCTCCTTTAAATACTTATTGATTAAGTTTATTAGGATGGTTTATTAGGATGCATGTTCATGGGTTTTAAAGGAGTCCAGTCTCAAATAGGTTGTTCCTTTAAATTAGGCTATATTTGTCTCAATGTTTTAAACTCCCGATCTTGCATAAGCAGTCAGTGTATGGACCTGGAGTCAGCAGTTTATTTTCCTAGTTACAAATTATTAACATAGGTGACTGTGTGTATAGCAATGGGGTATACCCCTGTTAGCATACTCTCTATATGATGAAAACGGTTGTGTAATACATTTGATATTTTTCTATGTTAACAATGAACAACCTCGGTTAGATCTGGGAAAAAGGCCACTACTCCTTGCGGTCAGGATTAGTCTATATTTGCCATTGGGCAATTCAAGTAACAGAATGACCCTGGGCCACACAAAAACCCTTGATGGGTTCAACAAACTATACAACTAGATGCACAAAGACTACTTCTAACATCTCCAACTGAACATTAAAATGACCCTAACATCTCCCTGGGTTTTTTTATTTAACCACCTTTCCTCAAATTTGTTGAATATTTGATCCAAATTAAGATTCTAGTATGTCTGCAGAAAGAGCTATCATATGATGCCTATCTATTTTGGTTGTTGAGCTACAGTAAGTGAAGTGGATTTACATCCGGTAACAGAATTACAGTAACAGAATGACTGAATAGGTCCCACACAGAAATAATTTATGGATCTGAATGTCATGCTGTACATGATGTAGTTATAATAGGGAAACAAAGATAGAAATATAGAATAGACACTCTCATTAAGGTAATAATGTATTATCTTATCAACTTATATAACATAAAAAATTCAACAACAGTTAAGTCTCCATTTGAAGCATGAGGATGTTGATGCAGTTGGTCGTAACAACTAACTGCTACTATGATGTTTTTCGGCTGTCCCTGTGGAAGAACTGTCCCTAACCCTTTTAAGTTCCATGTACTGTAACCCCACTGTAAGTCCCACAGCAACATCGGAATAACCCTTTTAGGTTCTGTACAACCTGTACATAAGTGAATGTAGCCAATTAAGGAATTCCGTTAATGATTTGATTTGGTCATTCTGTTATCGATTTAGTAACAGAATGACCAGTTTTAATAATTTATTAGTTCATAAACTAAATCGATATAAATAAAAACACTTAAAGTATTTGATAGCTCTACCTATACTTCTTACTTTTGTAACTTTCATTATCCTCGCTCCTCATGAGGCAGAGATATTTGAAAATATTTTACACTTATGTGGGTTTTTGGAAACAGAATGACCTGAAGACTGGGCAATCAATGCCAAACCATTTCCTAAAAATAAAATATAAGTAGTTGATGGGAGTCTATACTTGAACATGAATGAGGTTTGTTGTTTTTCTAAACACCTTTTAAAGACTTTTTATTGTATGTTTTCTTAGACGTTTTCCATATGTTTGACAAAAGTCATAGCCTTTGTACAATAAGTATGATGGAAGATGGTTGAGAAATGTTTTTGACTTCTTTTCATTTAATTTCCCCAAGATATAGAATTTTAGCTTTCATTTGATATGCTCTGATGAATTTCACATTTTGATCCTCATAGGTCCTTTTACACAGAACTTCCCCATTACCATTGGCTTAATGATGGCTTGTTATCACAGAATATTCTTCTGCCTTGCCATTAGGCTAGTTAGCTTTTATGGTCTCTATTTGGATCTTTGAGATCACTATATCCGTAGCTGCCAATGATGAATTCATGCTTCATTTTTACAAGAAAATGTTTTTTTCATTGCAGACTTGTGTACTGTCCTCATTCCAGGCAGAAGTCAAGGCCTTGGCTACCAACTGTTCAATCACCACTTATAGGGCTAGTGACTTATCTCTTATATAGGGCCACAGGGAGATGCTGGTGTAACCATGATTAGAGAACACTTTTTATATGCACAAGCTGGAATGCCTGTGGGCAATGTTCTGTTTTGACTTGACTGTTGCCTGCTGTGCAAAACCAAGTGTAGGCTGTGTGTCTGACTTTTAAAAGAACACGTTTATAGATTCTTAAAACCAGAAGATCGTGTTGGGTTGGGTTGTTGAATAGGCTAATCCTCCTGGATAGTCATGTCAGAGAATCTTCAGGTCATGATAGAATTATAGTATGATTTTAACCCCCTGTTTGCGTTTGGATTTTAATCTTCTCTATATGGAAGAGGGGTAGCTAATGCAATCATAGCAACACTAATTCAGCTCAGTTGCCTCACTTCATTCGCCATGGTTCTCAGATCCTCATTTGCACAAGCCTGCAGCTGTTGTGAAAAAAAAAAATCAGGCTCACTTTTACATATTACGCTCCACAAATTGCAGCATACTTGTTTGAACAAGTTCTGTGTGTAATGAAAGTAAAATACAGTGATTGGAATGTGCAGGTTAGACAGCCTAATTGTATGGTGTTGGATTAAATTTATCAGGAGTAGACATTGGGGATGTTTTGAGAAAGCAAAATATGTTTTAGAAGAGAATATGTTCATAAACCAGATAATGCCGCGATCTTCACACTTCAACATGGCTCTTCCTTTTATTATGGCGGAAACAATTTGAACATTAGGCTAATGGAAGCTGAGGCTCGTTGATTTGAATTGCCTCAATGATGAGGCGCTGTTGAATGTTAATGGAAATGAAAAACCTAGGCTAGATGTCACAAAAGATAGTACTGTAATACTGTACATTAGTTGACAAATGAAGTTTCCATAAGTTCAGGCAGAAGTTGAATGATGCGTCAGGTGACGGACAGCTGATCTCGTGTATGCAAAATCACATGTTCAGGGACAAGGTTTAAAAGAGCCGAGTAATGCAACACTCTACCATGTTTAAACAGTGTAACATCACTGGCTATGCGACTTTCAATTGCCTCCACCTGCACGGTCACGCTGTATTTACCTACCTATGGGGGGTTTGAAGTTATGGGCTCCCTGCCTTATATTATCGTATGTTATGTTTTTAAACTTCAGGCGGGGAGCTATACAGAGCGGAGCCATCCAATTACGCCCAAACGCATGTATTACTATTTTTCATTAAACAATGTTAAACCGATGTAAGTGTCCTGACTGAACTGCACATACTTTGTACATCAGTTTCACCAAAGTGTGGAGGCCTAGGGAAGGTAGAGAAAATAAGCCATTATCATCATTATCGTAAAGTATTTGGACACAGCACTGAGTTCTCTTGCATCCCTTTTCCTATTTTCCCCCTTTTTCCTGTATCCTTGCAGGTGATGTGGTGGATGGTGCCATGTGAATGACTAAAGACCATGAAGCCCACACACAAGCTGCTGTTCGTCCTGTGCCCCATGCTGGTCCTGGGCTTCATCTACTACTCCTCTGGGAAGCTACACCTGCACGTATGGGGCCAGAAGCCACGTGAGTTACCCTAGCTTATCCCTTTTTATTCATCCATCATCAACTTATGCATCTATCTATCTGTCTTATAGTCTGTTTCACTCTGTCAGATGTCTTACTCTTTTGTCATTCAATGTGTTTTCTGTCTTTTAAGTAGGCTATATTAAAGTAGTCTGTCTGTCTTGTCTATCTGGCTACTCTGTCTCTGTCTGTCTGTGTCTCTGTCAACTTGTGTGTTTGTCAGTCTGCTCAATTTTGTCTGTCTGCTCATCTGTCTGTTTGCGCGTCAGTCTTCCTCTTGGCTTCTCAGAACCCAAGTGTCTCTCTCGGTTAGCATGCTAGTCATTAATTCACTGCGCCTCACCAGTCCTCTTGGGAGAGGATAATTAGATTTTATGCACATCCACTAGACTCTCTTGAGAGTTACTTGAGAGTAATCGAACAGACCATGCAGGTCTAACTATAAGCCCATGGATGTACTGTAACTATGTTGCTTCTTACTATGTCTCTCCCCCTCAGTTCCTGTCATTGATGGGGACTAGAGGTACAGGCTGAGCCCTGTGATCAGACCCAAACCCTCCTTGTATTTTGGGTGTTGGTTATGAATCAGAATGATGGAGAGGACTACGTAACATCGGAAAAGTTGAAGATTCTCTGGCTGTTGAAGAGGGGGATGTGTCAGTGCTCCCCCAAACTGTTCTTTGTTACCAGTAGGGGGGGCTATACGATTTCCTAAAACATGTTCTGAAACTTGTTTTAGCAGCCATTGGTGTGCTTCATATCTGTACAGCATATTCAAAAGCTATTTGAATATTTAAATGACGATGCCTGAATGGAATTTGACAATGTAACTATGGTTGCCTTGGAAGAGTAAAAATGTTACTGTGGAACATGTGCATTTAAGGTGAGTGTTTAACAGTTTTATATTGTCAACGTTTTTGATTCTTGTCCACAGGAGGGCGTAATAATACCACAATAAATAGGGCGTCTTCGAAGCCTACTGTAGCTTTTGGCTGCCGTCCAAAGTATAGCACATCCTCAAGTTATTGAAACTCCGGTAACGGTATCCTGCTACTGTGTTGTGTATACGCCCCAATTCTTTTTGCGTAACCATCATCATTTTGGAGACGTGGTCTTCAAAGCGATCCAATGAAATGCATGAATTGTTTGAGCTTTTGAGCTTCAAAAGGGTTAGGTCTTCTCTGTGCTTCTTTATTTGATGTTTATTTTATTCAGAGGCTCTGCAGTAACAGTTTCCATTTATTTATCTCAAAACACAAAGAATACAAATATATCTGAAAAAGTCTGGATTGAAGAGTTTGGCTTTTTGCACACCAATGCCTGATGTTGAAGTCTGTTTGTTGAAGAGGACGGGAAGCATGTTGACAAATCCCTTTGTCTACTCTCCTGAACTCTCCCCTGCTAAGCTTTTATTTTACAGAGAGGATAAAACTGGATAATCCCTATTTTTTACTTTTGAGGTATTCTATTCTCTGAGCCTAATAACTGCGGTGAACTTTATTGGCTGCAAATTGTGATTTTGAGTTAAGACAGGCATACTAGATGACAGCTTTCTCTTTGCTTGCAAGCTGCTTACAGTATTAATTACCAATGAAGTACCGTTCAATGAACTTGATCTATACTTTTTATTGCGTCATGACTAAACTGGTGTTTCAATGCTAGTTCATGGCTCAAGTGCAGGCAAGAGAATGATATGTTTCCAATGCACATAGACTATTTTGCTACTGGATGTGACCTGCCCTGCTATATGAGCTTCAGACATGTTCAGATAGATGTTTTAATACCTGTGGCAATCAGAGAGGATGTTTGACACTTGTAAAGTTGCTGTGACAAGACCCCTGTGTGTATCACCTTATACTGTCAATATTCATGGTTCTGATTTCCCCTCTAATTGCATTATTCTCACAAGCTAGAGTAGTGGCACCCTCCCCATGGTACACATGGTTAAGGTGCCAAGAAAGACAGAGCTGCTCAGAATCTGAACACACCTGTCTCTGTCCATGGGAAATGTTTTACCCTCCTAGAGATGTCTTGCATCATGACATTTCTTAAAATTAACATACAGGATCACAACAGGAAATTGATTGAGGTAAGAAATTACTAGTTTTCGGCACCCATTGACGCTGTTAGTCTATAGTTTGCATTGTAGATGAGCTGTTTAAAAAAGGAAAGAAAAACAGCTTGATGTCATCTCACTCTACCACTCTAGCACCATCACCCTCAGCACTGTCATCCAGGTGTGACTGAAAGCAGACACCCACTGTTTCAGCTGTTGGTATGTCACCTGTGGATGTCAATTCTCGAAGACCACACCTGTGTTTGGCATGATGAGGTCTCACTCTCAGTAACTGGCAGAAGCACACATTAGCCACCTGTACTAGACACCCTAGTCTTGAACTATTCATACCAACTAATGTGGTACGTCAGGAAATAATGGATCCAGCTTTTGAGAAATTTGTAAAGGGAGAAAAAAAATCTTCTGGGGAGGGTCTTCTACTGACAAATCACAAATCAAGTTTGGGTAGGTGGAGATCAGAATTAAGGTGGAAATTGCGCTCTCTATGAATCTAAATAAATATAGCTAGTGCAGACAGATAACATCGGCAAGCCTCTAGAAGTTAGAGACATATTTTGTGTCCGCGTGGATGTTGACACAATCAGATAATCAGAATAACGATAGGCGGATTTCCTGCATGTGCACACCCAGCTAGATTTACATCTGGGCTAGCAATGTAGTTGGGAACAGACATGTTATACAGTCATAATTAGGTAAGTGTTGGAGGATCCCTAATTGGTAATTTGATCAAACTGGTTGTGCAACAGAGGGATCATGAAGCTAGAAGGCCCACGAAAGCAGTTTCAATGCAGTGTGAAATTTATGCCAAACGCAAACATTTTTTGTGGAGAGAGCTTCATGCTTTTCTTTCATCTTTACAGGCTGCAGTTTTTTTAATGCCATTGTTTAACAGAGCATGGTTGGTTATCACCAGTTGAATAAATGAACATGACAGCTGTCCTCTGCTTGTTTTGATAGGAATATTTTTGCTTTTGAAGACCTGGGATGAGTCTGTTTGAACTTAACTCTTGTTATGCAGGGTTCACATTTTTATCTTTGTGAAATATAAATTGAAAATGACAAACCTGTAAGGGGAAGTGGAAAGAAAATGTGCAGCTTTTGCCAACAGTTTAAGATAACAAACAACACTTGTAAGGGGCGTCGGAGCGGCACAGAAGGTCAGGGTGGGTCTGGCAATGCTGTGAACAAATCCTATTTTTTAATGCATTTTTTCAGGCAATGTTTGCCTGGCTGTAGCTCAGCTCCCTGTGATGCTTAGGTCCTACATGACCAAAGTCTGAGTCTAAGTGGCCATTCAGAAAGAGATATGTTCAGCATATGTTTGTCCTTCAGAAGTTTGAAAAACGCACAGAAGAATTACGGATGGCTGGCCATCATCTCCGTTGTTAGCCAACATACGCTAGAATAGGCTTAGGGTTATATTAAGGCCAAGCCAGAGCAGTGACACTCATAAGTAGTGTGTCTGTTTCTATGTGTATGTTTGTGTTTGTCCATGTCTTCTCTACCTTACTCTTAACGCTCTCTGCCCCTGCTCACCTATTGAGTGCTCTTTATTTCAGTTGCTTCAACAGCTATCCAGTAATAGAGCGAGCAATTCTGGCTCTTCTGATGTCTTAACCCCTGATGCAACCCCCTTTTGCAGAGAAAGATATGCAGCCCATTGTCGTAGTCCCGTCTAAAGGGACTAAAAGCACCACTAAAAGGACTAAAAGCACCACAGGTAGAGGCGCCACGGTGCTACCCCCCCTTACATTGGGTGTTGGTGGGAAAGTGGTGAAACTGGGCTGCTTAGGGGCTCACTTTGGAACAACAAATTTCTGCTAACACTACAAAATAAGCCTTGCATTTTGTTCCTCTCCTATAATTTTTTTTTTTCGAGAATGTACTTATTCACTGAATGAATGTGGTCTTTACTGGTACCTTTCAGAAACCACACCAACAACCACTAAACGCAACAGTGCATTTTGGAGGTAATTACCACCACAATGGGTTGCCATCTTGATTGGGGATGCGGCCTCCTGGTTTTAATTGAACCTTTGAGACTAAAACCACTAACCTCTCCTCTCCTCCTCCTTTGCCTGCGTGATGGTAGGACCTTTGCTTTGTTCTCTTGAAAGTGTGCACATGTGTACACAAGCCCTAACCTGTCGCTGCGGACAGTGGTCACTGGGTGAACGACTGGGCCTAACTGACCCTCTTGTGTTTCAGAGTTGGAAGCCGACATTGCTCTCACCGTGGGACGAATAGTAGGCTCAGGTACAAACCCACCTTTCCCCTTCCCTCCTTCCAGAAGTACTCCCTGAAACACATGATACCTCAGCGGCCATGTTTGTGGGATCTTCAACTCCAAAAGTCTCACAAAAATAATATTGCACCATTGTTTCCTGCTAATAGAGCTTTTCTGCAATCATAGTCCCAATTAGAAGCTGACGTGGAAAATAAAAGGCAAGCAGAATGGCCAAAGGCAAACAGAAGAGAAATTTAAATGGTATCAGTCGGCCTGTTTGTCTTTTTGGTGCCAAAATGTTTTGAACTCGATACCTGTAACTGAGAATGGCATTTGGACAGATATGGTTGTTTTGATAGTCATAGCTCATTGTTATTGGGCTGCTCCCTCACAACATCGTGCCTGTCCAGACTCCGCAAACAACTGTGTCACTACCCACTGTTTGATAAAGGCCCCACGCTAGGTGCTGTTTCCCTAGAAAAGTCTACTTGACATGCCCTTTTTGTGAGGTGTCCTCTGAGAATTGTTGACAGATTAATACTGGACAGTAAATAAGTAAGTAAGCACACATGGGTGACATTTTGACTCTCAAACACTTGAACCTCAGTTAGTTCACTTATGTCAGTCAGTTAGTTTCAGCTACCCTGAACTGGAGTAGGCAGCTTGACTTTGACTTCTGTAGACTTTGACCAACAATTCCTAAACCCTGTTGAAGAGCAAATAAAGTTCAGTTCTATTAACATTTAACCCTACTATTTATTTGAATGTGATGCTGTAGCACCCTCTTTTGTAGAGGTCCAGAAGTACCAATAAACAATGTACAAGACCATAAAGGGAACTGAAAGGTTAGGCAGTGACACAGAGTTTGTAGGAGTCTGGTGCTAGGTGGTTTCGGTGGACTAGGTTTGTGCTACCAGCTGCTGCTTCTCTGCTTGAGACCCGCTGCTCAGCTCTGGCTATGACCTGCACACCCATACACCCACAAATGCATTCATAGCTGCTGCAGAAAAACCCATGGCCAAGTCCCATACCTCAAGGCAGTGCTCAGACCCCCCCCCCCCCCCCACACACACACACACACGCTCCTTGCTCCTAGTCTCTTTCTCCCTTCTATTTTTCTCCCATCTAGCATCCCTCTGGAGACATAGCACAACAACAGGAGTGCAGAGAAGCTTTTCCCCATTTTTCACCTTCTTTCTCTCTTTGCTTAATGTCTTATTTTGATAGTTTGTAAAGATTTACCTCTTTTTAGTTTCACTTTAATTGTGTGTTTTTCTATCACTGATTTTTTTTTTGAATGTTATATGAACTCAGAATTTGTCAAAGCAATGTGTAGGCCAATGATGGATGCATACACAAACGGACTGAAATGAATTTAAATAACTGTCTTTTGGAATACATTCTCATGAAGAAGGACACTCTAAAACAAAGCTGTTTTCTCCTGTTTTGGGGGGAAAGCAGGTAGGTCTGTTGGAGACAGGTTTGGTTTGTGCTCTTCCCCCCTCTACTAAATAGCCTTAAAGGGTTGGTTTGGGATTTTTGAACCATATCTATGTATTCTTCTTACCAGCAGTGCTGTCGATCAATGGGTACTATTTTGGAACCTGTCTGTGTTGTCATTCTTATGGAGTACCATCACATGATAGCATTTTCCTCATGAGCCACAATGCTACTTAGATGGGGTTACAAGTTCAGTCTGTCCAAAAAGCTCCCAAATAAACTCCACATAGTGATAAAGCGACACCAGTCAATTGAAGCTAATCCATCAGTCAAATTAACATTCAATCTATTACTTTGGTAGATTCTTTTTTTTTTTTTTTTTTTTAATATTATACTTTACTGTGCATTACTGTGTCCCTCCGCACAGCAGCTGCGGAGCGATACCTTGTAGCTACACTCGCAGGTGTAGACCATATATAAAATGGCAGTTCCATGTGAAGGTTTGTCAAAGACATTTGGCTATATTTCGTTAATAGCTAAGCATATCTAATTAATAATTTGGCTCCAAGTAATGTAATTATCACTATGTGCAAAGAATTGTTGCGTTTGTGCTGATTTAGAGCAAGAATAGTCAAATAGAATCAATCAAATGAGGCTTTAATAATGCTGTATACTTCTTACAAATTCTTATAAGGCAAATACTTCAGAGGAAAATGTTGCATTCTACACTCAATGGTAAATGATAGATAAGGAGTGAGAGGTAGAGAGACAGAGAGATGAGGACAGGTCATACTTACAATGCTACTCGTAGCTCATGATGAGACCCACACACCAGAACAAAGAGAATTAATCTGTCCCTTTACCCCTGTTATATAGACTAAAGTATTTAAATTAGGAGCTGTTTGCAAGGAGACCAATCAGAATTCATCCTATCACTTCTATACTGATGACATCACAGCTCTGACACCTTTCATAAAATATCCCAGAGAGCTCACAGGAGGGATCTCAAGGAAGGGGGGCAGAATATCTCCCCCTTCACAGGCTGAGACGGTATCGCAGGCTATAACGTTGAACTGCTGGTAATTAGAATACATGTATATGGTTAAAAAATCCTCAACCAACACTTCCAGTGCTTCAAACGGCACCTATGGACTGACCCCCATGGTCTCCCTCCATAGGTGAACCACAACTGCTGTTAAACTATTATTTAGATTTGAAGCGGAATGTTTTGGCTGGCTTTCCCTAACCTGGCTTTTTTGATCGCAAATGCGCTAACCCTAATGCTTTCACTCAGTTTTTTGCTTTGTTTTCATTCTTATTAAAATGCACAGGCTGTTTACATGGCGAGAGATGTACAACTACAGCTGAAAGTCTGATAGTTGATTGTATGTTCAACATGAGGCTGGATGAGTCCCCCCCCCACCCCAAGTATGGGGCGAATCATAGTTCAAGTTTTAAATCCTGTTTGTTAATTAAATGTTTTTGTTTTCCTTCCCTTTCTTTCTTTTCTCTGTCTAGTGTATGATAAGCAGGGCTTTCTGCTGAAGCTGGATGGAAAGTTGTGAGTAAGACTCCATTATAAACCAAACCCTCATGATTTCAATACCATCTGTTACTCATCTCTGATTGATTGATTGTTTGGTACGAAGCCAAGTAAACATACAGACATGTGTCCTGACTTGGATAAAAAGTGGCTATATTCAGTTTTGACAATAACAATATCCTGAGTCTGAGCTGAAGCTTGTGCCCTCAATAGAGCGCAGCTCTGTTTCTTATACAAGATTACATAAAGTCCAATAGACATAATCAATGGGACAATTAATTAAATGTGACACTGAACTTGTTACCGAGTAATCTCACTAGTGTCACAAGTCCAGTCAAATAAATGTGCAGTCTATCATGAGTATTTTTTTTCCAAATTTGACACCAAGTATGACGATGTATGATGTCCAAATTAATCCCTACCAGATTAATACATTTTGAAGTGTGTTTCTATTGAGATAAATGTAGGGGTTGTGGTTCTCCATCACTTACATACTTGAGTGATTGTATTTTGTTGGAGTGAGAACATTATGTTTATGAGAGATTAAATAAAACGTGTACAATTCTCTGTATCCCTAGTACACAGGCCACATTCTTGTCGTCACTCCAGCTATATGTCTGTCCACACTGTGCACTTGCACTATAAGCAGAACCTCAAGACAAGGTTTATATTAGTTCTCATCAGCGGCTGCAAACATAATTGTCTACATAACATGTTTTTTTGTACCCCTAGCCTCTATCCGCAGTTGCCTCTCTTGTGAAATTGTCAGGGTACAGCACAACACCATCTGCCTTTATACTGATTTGAATCCCAGGGAAAGGTCAGCCCATTGGCATTTTTCACAGTGTTGCTCAGGTCATTAAAATGAGGCCCAGAGAATTAAGAATATGGAATAATTCCCTCATTCTATCCTAACATTTATCAGAGATAGCATGTCATCAAAAGAGCCCACTCCACTCTACTCCAGCTACAGCCTGTCCATCCACACACCCACCCCGTCATGCCCCCTCCTCTCATCAACACTGACTCAGTGTCTGACAGATAGGCCTCCCATAGCGCTGGCCTCACCCCCCCCCCCCCCCCCCCTGTTTATTTTAACTGGTCTCATGGCATATAGCAAGTTATTAATGAGCATGTTTGCAGTGAGGAGGTACTAAGGGGGTTGTTGGTTTGAGTGTTTGAACTCCCCACCCAGGGCATAAAATGTACTCTTTGTCTGGTGGATAAAAAAAATCTGAGTGGCTGGTGAATTTTCTTAACAGCCAATTATTATTTATTAAACCAATATAAAGGCAAAAATCACAAAAAAAAAACACATGAGCATGACTCCAGATGCATTAAAAATTAATCATTGCACAGAACAAACGTCCTGGAATAGGCTTTATGTTTCGCACCTACCCTTATGTCAAAATACTGCTAAATATTTTCCCCTGCATGTTTTCTACAGTATCTCAAGTGGTTCATGTAAGTTGCTATTTTGTGCTGTCGCTTGTAGTTGAATTTCACTTTAACGGTGACCATAATTGTGGATCGCACCAGTTTCGTTTTTAAATTGAAGCATAGTATTCGCAAACCTTTGTTGGCTACCCGCAAAAGTGGCTGGTAAGATTTGTAGATTTAAAGGCAATGCCAAAATCTACCAGCATTTGGCGGGGTGTTAATACTTTGCCATGTCCCCACCTCACCTTATTTGACAGTATTTGTGTACATATTGGTTTCACCATTCAGAAATTACACCATGTTTTATGCATAGTCCCCCTATTTCAGGGTACCCAAAAGTAATGGGACAGATTTATCAAATGTCCAAATTAAGCATGTTTAGTATTTGGTGGACAATCCTTTGCATGCAATAACTGCTTGAAGTCTGTGACCCATTTACCCCACCAGACGCTGGGTATCTTCTCTGGTGATGCTCTGCCAGGCCTATACTGCAGACATCTTCAGTTGTGTGTTTTGAGGTCTTTTTGCCTAAAATCTTCATCATCAAGAAATGAAATGCAAGTTCAATTGGATTTAAATCTGAAAATTGACTTGGCCAGTCAAGACCTTTCCACTTTTTGGCCCTGAAAAACTCCTGAGTTGCTATGCCAAATGTCAATGATGTAGCGCCATCTAATACATTTGAAGGCATTTGCTTGTACTTGAGCTGACAAGATGTTTATGTAAACTTCAGAATACATTCTGCCGCTGCCGTCAGCAGTTACAATCATCAATTAAGACAAGTTAGCAAGTTCTGGTGGCAGCTATACATGGCCAAACCTAACACCCCCTGTATCATGTTTCACAGATGAGGTCTTATGCTGTAAGTCTTAAGCAGATCCTATTTTCTCCAAACTTTCCTCTTGCAATCACTCTGGTCCATGATAATACTCATCTTATCTGTCCACAACTCTGACACAATCCCCATCTCCTGGAGAGTGTTCTTGATCTGTGCGACAGTTGTTTTGGGGTTTTTCTTAATTATGGTGAGCAATCTTCAGTCATCCACTATGGAAGTCTTCCTTGGCCTACCAGCCTGTTTGCGATTGCTGTGCTCACCAGTGCTTTTGTTTCTTTTTAATGATGTTCCAAACTGTTGATTTTGGCAAGTCTAAGGTTTTGGCCATGTGTCTGATTTTTCAGCCTAATAATGGCTTCCTTGACTTTCATTGACACCTCTTTGGTCCTCATGTTTACAGACACTAATAACAAACTCCAAAAGCATATCCAAAGCCTAGAATCAATACAACACTGACAGCTCTATTATACCGGCACAAATGATGTGACGGAACACACCCGACTTAGCAGAAACACCTGTCAAGCCAATTGTCCCATTACTTTTGAGTACCCTAAAATAGGGGGACTATGCATACAAAGTGTTCTAATTTCTGAATGGTGAAACCAATATATACACAAATACCATCAAATAAAGACTGAAAATCTGTACCTTAACCTCATAGTAATTAAACACTTTTGAATTGCTACACTTTTGGAGTGTAGAACCAAAATTATCAAAAATGCTTCACTGTGCCATTACTGGTTGCATTTGCAGTGTTGTATCTTGGCTGCAATTGCAACCTGTTTTCTTGGGAGATAATTATCTCAATTTGACTTTATGCAAACCTGGCTTGTTGTCATGTTGTTTTGAATCTAACCTCTCTCTTCTCCCCCCTCCTCTTCCCTATTACTATCTGCAGGCCAGCAGATTTGGTGTACAAGTATGGCAACCTCAGTGATGGAGTGTGTAAGCCAGGATATGCAGCTGCCAAGATGACCACCATCTATCCAAAGTGATTAAAACCTCAGCCTCCTCATCTTCTGTCTCTTCAGTGTTTGTCTTGGGGTGCATCTCAATAGTCTCGAGGCCTTCTGTCCTTTTTACTTCAAAATAATTGGGTCAAGTAGGGGGGGGCGGGGGGGGGCACTTTAGAGTTTTGAGATGCACCCTTGGAGACATCATTTCATTACTCTAGCCTGTATAGCCTCAGGGGAATAAGTTAGAACAGAGAAGATCTACATTCCCATGAAATCTTTTAGATTTAATTCATTCATGTCCTCACCACAAACATAGTCTATGTCCTTGTCAGCCCTCTGTATACAAACGCATCTCTGTTGCGAGAATATTGTCCCCGTCCTACCCCCACCCCTGTCCCTATTTGAGTTGGATGCCAGTGGTGCCTTAGAGGCATTTTCTCTGAGGGGCACCAACTTCCTTTACAAAATGGCATGACTCATCACTTCCTCCTCCCGACACAATCCACTGAACCCGGCCCTCTATGATGCACTTTGATGTCAGCCCTCCACCCTTCTTTTTTTTAGCCATAGGTCTTTGTTCCATAAGCGCTAACCGTCTATGGTTAATATAGGGGTATTTTCCACATTGCAAAACAATGGCATGAGTCAGCTTTGCTTGGCTACTATTTGTGAAAGATGGAGACTCCAATGAGGATATATTATAGCAATACATATAGCAAATGTGGTTGCTTATGATGTTGGAATAGGCTTAATAGATTTAGAATTTGAACGGAAATCCACAATTACTCTGGGACATCCATTGGATAGTATATATTTTATAGATTTGATGTTCAGAATATTCTAAGCTGCTATGGTGTTAAAATGGATGATTGACTTTTATGGAGACTGGAGCCAGCCAAAAGGGGCCTTCAATGCAGCATGTTACATGTACCAGTTGATTATTCAACATGAGGAAAGGCCTGTTGAGACACTATCTAATTTACCAGCCCAACATCGGGGCTGGTAAATTAAAAAAGAAGCTGGTTATATAGAACTGCCCTCTCAACTGAGAGGGTATGTGTTAACGATGTCTCCCAACAACTTCCTCTAATCAGCCACACGTGTCGGATCAAAGTTCTCTACAACACAGAACTCCCACTGGGACCTCATTGATTAATACCACGTTCACTTCAGTCACACACAGGCCAATTAACACGATTAATGGCTTATTGTGTGTGTGCGTGCGTGCGTGCGTGCGTGCGTGTGTGCGTGCGTGTCAGATCTTGAGCTTGATGAGTGCCATGTGTGATGGGGAAGGCAAGGATCAAAATTAAGGTTGTGGGTGCCATGGCAGAGTTTTGTTGTGTCTGTTTTCTCTATATTACAGGAATGTTAAGACCAGAAAAACAAGAAATATAAAATAGCTATTCTGTTAGTTATATACATTTTGTGGAACCTCAGCTTATCTAAATATCTTAGACAGGGATGTTGGGATGGCTACATGACTCATTTGCATCCTAGGTCATACAAGGGGCATTCACACACAAGTGTAGATGCCAAATCTAAAGGGATAGTTCACTCAGATTACTAAATTAATTAGATGGTTCCTCACCTTGAAAGTAGTCTGTATCATCATCATTTTAGTCAGTATTTTGTATAAGGTAAGCCAGTTTGACAGTGCTAAGCCCAAGTTAAAGTCTTTGGCTTGTGTTTCTCAAGCCAAAGACTTTAACTTTTTCTCTCCCTCTGATTCAAAACCACATTAGTTGATAATTCCAAGGAAAGGTTTATTGATTTCTTCCCTCGCAAACTGAATTTCACATGTACGTTAATGCACTAGGTCTGTAGAAACCATGTTCTATTGCATGCAGAGTTGCAGACAGTGCTTCAGTTGGCCAGAGAAATCCCCCTTAACCTCCCAAAGTGAGGTCCTCCCTAATCATCTCCATTCTCCATGTTTTTCCTCACAGAAGGCCCTGCCCCACAGAATCCAATTTATTTTCAACACCTCCCCTCCCCTCTGGCCTACCCAAATTGTTTGTATTGCAGCCCTAAATCAAGTGTTGGCGGTGAACTTGAGCGGCACGGTTATGAAAATATGGCCCCCAGTGAGAGATGGCCCGCGAAGGAAATGAGCACAATGTGCTCCGGCCTCCTGTTTTTAGGAGCACTCTTTATACGACAACTCGACCCCCGGTCTGTCTTATCTGTCTATCCATGGGCCCAGGGACTCTTGACGGTCCCAGTTATTTATAACCTGCCCCGGCCCCTGAAGTCACATGTTAATGAATCACAGTTTGTTTTGGCATGGGTCTCTGCATGTCTGTCTCTGTCAGGTGATATGAGGAGAGAGCCAGACGTGACTGTTTCTCCCCTCTTCTCCCCCTCCATCATAATAGAAACTGTGGGACACCTTTTGCATCAAGTGCAATTAGAAGTTTCAAAGTGTTTTTGAGAAGTTGACAAGTGGCTCCTCTTGTAAGCCATGTTTGGTTATTGTTAAGTTGTTCAGAGTTAAGACATACATTTTTGAAAACGTGAAGTCTAATGAACTGTTGATAACCGAGCGAGGCTCCTCTGTGGTGTCTCCCACTCATCTCCCTTTCCCTCTTGATTGCACAGTATAAGTGAGAGCTGTCGACTCAACTGTGGGATGTCATAAGTACAACAACCCATGGCTGAGGATGTAGACACAGCCCCTCTGAGCTTAGACACCACTGAGTTCCTCATCCAGATGTTGGGGACATATGGTGTTCTGTTGTGGTATGCACCCACTGACAACAAATAGACATTCTCTAGCCTAGCTGTAGCTTGTGGGCAGTGTAAACGCCACAGGGGCCTCACTGTGTAGCCAACTCGAACAGACCAACTCCCACTCTCATCATTGGTATGCTGGAAAAGACTCTCAAACTAAAGGCTACCGAGATGGCATTGTAAAGACATGCTTAAAGATTCATGCAATATGGACAAAAACACTTCTCACAATAATTTGACCCATTCAACGATAAATCAAATCTATTCATGATTAGTTTTTTCAACACAACTGTATTTAACTTGTCCGAGAGCTGAAGTCTGGTGAAAATGGTCTGTAAACACCAGAGGCCAAAAAGTTGACTGAAATTATGAAAACCACCCAAATGTATATTTTTCTTACTGTGTTTAATGTTTTGAGTGCAAGAAGGCACATCAAATCAAATGCATATCATTACAAATACCATGCAGAGAATCAGACATAAATGTAGGTAGGTTACCATTATGCATATTTGCTTGTCTCAAAATGCAACGCTGCCCCTTTAAGAGAAACAGCTCTTTACTCGACTTGCATTTCAAAGTGAGCAAGTGTATAGCTTTTATGCACTTTTAAGAAGCAATAATTTCCCAATTGCTGAGCAAAATTATGGACAACTTACAGAGAAAATAAGCAAACAAATACATACCCTTATATGACTTGTCCCATGACATCTTGCACTCTGAAACAAAACCACTGACTCTCAGCTTGCAAAATTACATTTTTGGTTTGTTGTATTGAAGGGGGCTTGTAGCAACCAATAATGCAATAACACCAGATAATGTAAGAACCAGCCAGATAATGTAATGAAGTTGTTCAACAGAAAATGTAAGAACTTTATTACATCATCTGGTAGTTATTATGTTATCCAGTGAGTAAATTATTTTCAATGAAGAATGTAATAACTTACCTGAATCATTGTCTTTTATGTTTTGTTCCATTCATTTTAAGTGTCACACACGTGGGGGTGATGGAGTTGGATGTATGTTATGAGTCTAAAATACATTGACAGACTGCAAGGACTGACAGTTTGACATCAACATGGAGTTTTAAACATATGTTGAAGCTGAGCAGTGATTTGTTTACATTCCTGTTAACATTGGAGTAAAAGCCTTATATATTGGGTTAAGACGGTAGTATTAAGATCATGAGGCATCTGTAAGTAATATTCTTCAAGAATCAGTTATGAGTATATGTCATACATTTGTATTAGGCTAACACACTTTTGCAAAATAAGCTTTTACTCATGCAAGGTGTGCCCCTGTATGCAATCAGGTGATTTCTTGACAATATTTCTGTCTATTTAGGGTACCCATCTAGCTCAGAGCTCCCCCCCCATAGGTTGAATGTTACATCTAATCACTTTTTTTTTTTTTTTTTTTCAAAGCTAGCCCTTACCCTAACCCAGAGGTGTCAAACTACTTTTGGTCGCAAGGTAAAGCCAACGATGCGAGGTAAAGCCAATGGCTATGCAAGCTTTTGGGCGGAAGTGTCTGGGAATGAGATTAGTCTACTTATTATATAATGCTCTACAATGAGAAAACATACAGTACTATGTAAACAAATAGTCGCCCCCTCCCCTTTAATGACCAATCGCGGGCATGTTGTGAACCTTAACAGAGTTATAAAACTGTTAAAGAAGGACATCTGTGCTCTCCCCAGCAAGACAGCAGGTCATGAAAACAGGAGCAGCACGTACAGCCTGGGTCAGAGGCATGACAGAGGGAAGTGGTTCCTTTTGATTTGAGAGGAGTGCTTTATGAAAGGGGTTGAAATCTGTTTTAATGTACTGTGAACCGTTAGGCAGTTTTTCAGGGTAAACTCATGTGGCTCTTTCAAACAAACCATTTGAAGCTTTCGATGAGGGAACATTTGTTATAATCACGGCAGTTTGATAATACATTACACCTGTATGCGTAAAGTAAAGTGTTATCATTCATTATAGTCATGTATGGTGCCTTATAATGTCTTTATGATAATGAGTTATGTCTGTCTAAGAGGCACTTTTGCAACTGACAACAATGGTTTATAGTAGGTCAGGATCATTATGAGATGATATTAGACATTATAATGCAGTCTTTCAAGCTTCAAGTGTTACAATTCATGATAAACATATGTGTGCTTTAAGTAATGTTTTCCCATATTTTTTTTTGTGTGAAGAGCAGAGTTGGAAGACTTTGTTTGTTTGATCTGTGACTATTACTAAGCAACACAACCCTCAGTCAGTAATACACTTCCACAAAACAGTCTGGCCCCAAATCATTTGAGAAAGAAACGCTGACATCAATACATCATCGAGACTCATTCACCAAAACTGCATGGCAAGAATTATGGGGGGGGGAGTGGGAGTGAGTGAGTTGTGTGTCAGCGGGGGTATGCAGACATGTTCCCTCTTTCTTTTACTCTCTTACTTGAGTTAACCTGCTTTCTCCTTACGTGTGCAGGATGGGTTTGGGGGAAGTGGAAAGTGGAACAGTGTTTGATGAGATTGATGAGACTGGAACAAGCGTCTCCTTTTACAACCCAGTGTCTTTAACTCAGAGCAGGACATTAACACCAGAGCCCCAGAAGTCAAGGCAGAGATGAGTGGGGGCCATGCACTTCTTTGTGTGTGTGTGTGGGGGGGTGGGGTGGGGGGGACAGAACAGTCAGCTTCTTATTTAGTGTCCAGAAAGGCACAGAGGTCATGTAGTCGCAGGCTCATGTAGTTTGCTTGATCACTCACTCTCTCACTATATATGTGTAGTCAGGTAAACAGTTTGATCCTGTTTCTTCTAGCCGTCTCAACACAGGTTTTCACTGTCTTTTTAATAATACAGAATACGTCTTGAAACGAGATCAGTTCTAAGAGGACTACACTGTCTGTTTAGCTGCTGTCCTCATCTAATGAAAGTTATCTCACCCATGTCTTCTCCAGGTTCATGAAACCAGCCCCCATGTTTCTTGACCGGAATTTCAAGAAGCTAGCTAAAGTCAGCAATTACTTACCTCCGTTTGGATTCAAAACACAAGGTGAGGCCAATTCTGTGTGAGTCTGCCTGTGTGACGTAATCATTTGCATGATCAGTGACTTTTATATTAAATTAATCTTATTGATCACAATAAGGGGGAAGAGTTGCTAAGGTGTGGGTGGTGGTGTGGGCTTTGGCTTATTTGGAAAGGTGGGGTAAACCCCAAACTGAAAGAGGGGAGAATGTCAGGGTGTATGTATGTTATGCTTCTGTTTGTGTACCTTCCTGCCTTATGGTAGAGCTGGCAGAACACCCCTCCTGCCCTACTTGGATTGATCTTGTTCTTGTTATGCTATCAAATCATCTTACACTCTGCATCTGACCATGCTTAATGTGTGAATGGATTATTGTAGGATGTCCATCCTACTATTACATGAACAACTTTCCCTCCCGGTGAATTGCATGAAGTAGTTTACACTTTACGCTATGTTATGTACTGTACTGTAGTGCAAATTGTTACGTCTGAATATGGGCTTAGCTTGCTGATCTCTATGAGACTGCATTACACAAATCAAATGAGCACATCATGCAATTGGAATTGGGAAGATAAGATAAAAAAGGGTGGCCTGAATGCATGCTCTGTCACACATTTTCCAATACTTTTGAGCAAAAGTGCACATTAAGGTACACTGAATCTTACCTTTGTGCTCTAGCAAGCAATCACTTTCAAAAGAGAGCGCTGTGTGCATGCTACACCTGGTTTCTGTTTTCTCCACGGATGGTGATAGCGATGGGGTTTCCCTTTTAGCTGTAATCATGTGGAGAGGCGATACGTGTGGATCTTGAATAGAACACCACAAAGGATTCCAAATTAGGAACAGAAAAAAAAGAGTATGAAAATAAAAGTTTATTTTTACTTTGTGGCTGAACAGTTTCTGAGGTTTACCACAAACATCCTTTATCCTTCAAACTGGCTTTTGCTCCATCCCATATGTAACCACAAGATTTTCTTTTTCTTTTCTTTTTTTTTTACTGTGGATTTTTAACAGGCTTCTTTACCTAAGCTAGATAGTGGCCTGGGTGGTCAATACCAATGCCAGACCATACTGTTGGTAGAAGTTTAGAATTGGGCCGCCGGTGTGACGATGTCGTAGGACACACCCCGAAATTTGATTTCAGGTCATTCACCTCAGCAAAACAACCAAGAGGAGGCATCATTGAGCATAATGGATATGCTTACAGTATGTTATAATGTGTTTACAAACTGCAGCCTGATTAATTATGTGAAGAGTAGCTTATGAGTTGTTGTTTCAATTTGGATATAATGTTTCTCAGTTGATTCTGCGCATTTCAACAGTAGGCTATATGGACACAGCGCACTGACAAAGCAAAGAGCGCAGTTTGTATTTTCCCTGTCTTACTGCCCGTATCCAACGACATTGGTGACGGGAGAATAACAGAGTGGTTAGTGTGAGTGAAAAGCATGAAATGATCGGGTCTCAGCTGAATTACACAAGGCCTACAATATAAACAGCTCTGATCACGACAGCATATATTTGTCAGTATGTCAATCTGATTTGGTCACCCTGGTATTATGGCTATTCCGACAATGACAGAGGATGGGAATCGAGATTTTTGCCAACTGGTGATAGTTATCAACTGTAGCAAAACAGACCTGTGTCATTATAGGAGATCCGAGCGAAAAATCTCACTTTTGGCACGTCTTTATTCACAGACTTCAGTCAGAGTTGCGGCTGATGTAATGTTGATGGGGGAGGGTAATCTTTTCCATTACAATGAGTGTGAGGGAACGGGAGGGGGATACAGCCGAGTGCGTGTCCAAAACCAGGGGTGCATTGTTTTGTATGCTTTTTGCAAATAGGCAATGGCGTTATGACAAAAAATGTGTGTACAAAACAAGATTACATTATTCAAGATTTAGCTTACTAAAAAATCAAGATTTAGCTTACTGGTGATAGAGAACAACTATGACAACAGTAGCAAACAGACCTGTGCCAACAAATCTCACCTTTGGCGTGTCTCTATTCACAGACTTCAGTCAAAGTTATGGCTAACATACTGTACAGTGTGAGGCTTTATGCATTGTGCCACAGTCCCTGCGCACCTCCTTTACCCTCTTCATATTTCTGAGAAAATACATGACTGCAGTCGGATGGACACTGTAGCGTATATTGATGATTTGTGTAAATCGCATTTGTATTAATTTGCGTGAGACGTGGACAAATTAGTTGTCAATAATGGTTGTAATTTTTTACCAACACGGCCTCTCAATAGTGTCCTATTCGTCACCAAAAATATCAGACTCTGCTACTCTCGAGAAGATGGAGAGAGCGCAGGGCGGATTGATAGAGCCGCCTAAAATCCTGTGTGACGGGAGCGAGATGTGTTTTTGTAATTGTTTTATTGTTGAAACTACAAGTTCCAGCTAGGAGTTCAACGTTTAATCTCAGCATATACTGTATGATTGATGATTGGGTAATCTTGATCGTTTACGATTAACAAACAAAGGTGTGACAATTTATACTGCACGCTTTCCCCCTTCAAACGTTAATCCTCCCTCAAAAAGCGCTATACAAAATAAATTATTATTATTATTATTATTATTACATTGTGTTAATGAGAGAAGTCTGCCCTTGCTGAAAATGTGGACGTTCACCATATTATGACGGTTTTAATGATAACAACTGTAGACTACTTTTCTACCCAGTCTCAAACCCACTGAATCCCAACATACTTACTGCTGTCTCGCATGAAAACTTCATTCTGTAATTATTCTGTTACATTATTAAAGCCGACATGCGCTTATTCATATTAGACTGTTTCTCTGCGCTGTGAGAGAATGTGTGATCTACAATTCATGAGCTGCTATCATAAACTTGATTTTGCCAATCTATCTGATAAGGCAAACCATTCTCCTTTTGAACATCCTTCACAGCGCTTCTCACCACCTTGTGTTGGTGGCAGCACTTCACACCGTGTGTACGCTGCGCCAGCGGCATTGAGGTGTACCCCGCTGCAGTGTAAGTTAGATGATACTGTAAGTGTATTCCTGGGTATAATTTTGGTCTATGGCTATAGTCAGTGATTCAAAAGCACTCTCAGGGTGGTTTTCAAACTGGCACAAGCAGATACGCAAGTATAATCTGAGGTTTGAGCCCGACTTGCGCTTTTGGCCAATTTTCACACCTTTTTGGATTTAGCCTTGGGGATCGGGACCAGAGGTTTTCCAATACTTTGTATTGCTGACCGTCTCAATCAACTGTTTGATTAAGCATTGATGGTGTTATGTTTTATAGAAATCGTTGATGCAGTAGCATCATCTTAAAAACAAAATAACATATTAAGCCTATAATGAAATAAATGGTATGAGAACAGTCCAAACCATATGATGTTAAAGGTACCATATGCAGGATTGCGCACTCTTTTCACTGCAATTGGAATTGCAATGACAATTCAGAATACTGTCTCCTCCTCTCTCCCTCCCCTTGCTCAATGCAAACTACTTCTAACTGAAACAATGAATCTGTCAGTCTGTCAATAATTTACACTTTTTTATCCAGCAAATATCTTAGTTACATGACCTTGAAAATAAAAAGGACCTGTGTGGTTGAAATGCAGTCGTTATTTAGTTTGGAAATGTTAGAGGAAACATGAACACGGAAATGAGCCAGCCAGTGGAGACACTTGTATTCACTAAACCCGAAGTTTCAAACAAATCCCCTCATTCCCCAAATAAAACTCAGACAAGGCTTTTACATCAAACAGGACATTTATTAGGAAAAAATATCAGAATACATGTGCGTTTTGCACACAAAGGCAACCGTTGCTTAGGTCGGCTTCCAGCACTGAGAAATGTATGCGGTTCCCAGGCGTTACAGTAGGCCAATGCGACACACACACGTAAGTCACAGGTTACACGTTCACAGCAAGTGGTAGACGCCTAGAAACGTCCCAGATATTTTGGAAAAGCAAATTCAGGCAGGAGGGCGCGGTCTTGGCAGGTTCATGCACTGTCACAGATTGCCAATGCATAATAAGTTATGTCTGTTGGTGACATTTTCAAAGGGAAAAAGCTACATACCTTTAAATGAAAATAACAAACATATAGGTGGCGCTGTAGACTGTATGTAAGATGCCATGTGAAGGTTTAGCAAGGAAATTTGGCTATATTTTGTTAATAGCAAAGCATATTTTATAATCTCTAATAATACTGTATACTTATACATTTCTTACAAGTCAAATCCTTCATAGGAAAATGTTACATTCTACACCTGAACCGTATTGTATGCTGGGTATGCAAACACAAACTAATTGACTATAAAGGAATTTCTATGCTTAACTGGGTCATTAGGTATTCAAAGCAGAGTTCTAGCAGATTATCCTAGTATACAGATTCATCTATTGCGTTTTCGGGACAAATGAGAAAAGCATAATCAATTGAGGAGATTAATTTAGACCAGAAATAATGTAAGCAATCCAGCTTACTTCAAGTCATACAATCAAAACGGTGAACACACCAAATATTAACATAATGTGAAAGGCAAAAGTTCTAAGAAAGCATTCAATTAAGAATAAGAAAGTCGTAGGCTGACAAAATGTGCATATACATTTTAAACATTAAACCGTCTCACATACCAGATTTAAGGGAAGGGATAAAGGACATGCCTTGTCATCGACTTGTAACACAGCTCTTTCCTTGAGCTAGTCTCAAAGGTAGGCTACTTTATTGATACGGAACCATTAGGACAGGGATGCAACAGTTAAACTGAACATCAGTTCAAAATAGGCTATTAAACACATATCACTTGGAGCAACTCTTGGAGCAACTTGGAGCATCTTCAAGAGACAATTAACCAATCATTAAATAATGGACTAAAGGCGTTAATGTAAAATCTTGCTAAATATATATGTAATGTGTATATATACTGTATATTGTAATACAGAAGGGAGACTATTGGGGCACTCACAGTAAACACAACGGTCATAATAGGACTGTTATACTATATCTGTTGGGTGGCTTGTTGATTACGGGCAAACAGAGTCATGTGCTCCATTGAGCTCAACCCTAGTCTACGAATAACAAAGGATGGGGGAGGGCACCTTTCCCTAAATCCCAACAGTTTGACTCGGTGTGACCACTCCGTTGGCAATAGTCACAGTGGATTTCTTTACATTGAGAATACAGTATACACCATGTCTGAAATATGGAAGAGGATTTCCCCTACCCAAATCCCAACATCTTGTCACTGAGTGTCCCTGTCTTCTATGGTAATTTCAATGCCTAAAGTTACGTTGGTTGTTGGCTTTGATTGAACCTGCCGAGGACCGACGAGAGAGTGACTCCCTACTGCCTGAGTGACTCCCTACAATGGCTTAATCAATCGCGTGTTGAATTAGCTTTTTCTCTGACTTGCTTTTACGAATGCCAATTGTTGCCAATAATCAAGGATTTAATTCTCAGACAGTAAGATGCTTCTTGTCTTTTCAATTTCAGCCATGTGCTTTTAACAGTCACAGAAGCACACCAAAGTATTAATTACGTGGTGAGTGATTACCTTAAATTATCAAAGCACAATTTATATCGGTCCTGAAAATAGGCCTAGTTTATAACGCTATTCAATGCAGAGTTTTCCTTACAAACAATGCGATTATAATACAGTACCATAAACAAATACAACAAAAATGAATGAATAAATCTAAAGCAATTTCAACTACAATCACGTCAGGGTTCATTCAAAACTGTAGACCTTATATAAGATGGCAGTTCCATGTGAAGGTTTAGCAAGGACATTTGGCTATATTTTGTTAATAGCAAATCATATCTAATATTAATCCATGTACTGTAATGTAATTATCACTGTGCAAAGAATATTTGAGTTTGTGCTGATTTAGAGCAAGAATGGTCAAATAGAATGAATCAAATGAGGCTTTAATAATACGTATACAATTATTACAAGGCAAATACATCATAGGAAAATGTTACATTCTACCCTCAATGGTAAATGATAGATAAAGAGAGAGAGAGGTAAAGAGAGAGACAGAGAGATGAGGACAGGTCATTCTTATAATGCTACTCACTGCTCAGGGCGAGAACCACACACCAGAACAAAGAGAATTAATCTGTGCTTTTACCTCTGTTTTATAGACTAAAGTATTTAAATTAGGAGCTGTTTACAAGGAGACAATCAGAATTCATCCTATCACCTCTATACTGATGACATCACAGATTTGATACCTTTCATAAAACATCCCAGAGAGCTCACAGCCATTTGTCCCCTCGGGGGAAGGAATCTCAAGGAAGGGGGGCAGAATAGCTCCCCCTTCAGCTTGTTTTATCCATCTGGATTTTGAGTGACCCCTCCATACTCAGGCCGTCGCCGGCCACTTGGAGGGGTGGAGTTGTAAAGCCTTTTCCTCGCATTAGTTCAGGGCACTCGCATTCGGCCCTCAATTCGGCCCCTTTTATGAGAGTGTGTCTTTCAATGTTTATCTTTAGCTCTTTGTTTTCAGATTGATTCTTTGCCATTTTTTCTCTTTTAGATTTCGATTTTGACGCATTCATTTTACCAATTTCCCAGTAATTTTTTGTTTTCTATTGTTAAGTCTAGCAAACGTGTGAAGTAAAGTTTTATGACTTGGATTTCCACCCTTCCAAGTCACAGTCTATTGCAAAACAATGAGTGAGGCGCACAAGTTATTGAAATAAGGCATGTGCTCCTCTTCTTGTGCTCACCACCCCACACAAGTGCAGCATAGTAGTCTTTAAAAATGGCTTCTCAATACAGAGGCGCAACATGTTCACAGGAAAATACACATATCAGCTTTTAGGTTTCTTTGAAAATCACCTATACACAGACCCCTTCACTTTTTCCACGTTTTGTTGTGTTATAGACTCAATTTAAAATGGATTAAATTAAAAGAATTTGCCATCAATCCACACACAATACCCCAGAATGACAAAGTGAAAACAATTTTTTTGAAATTTCAGTAAATTTATTACAATTGAAATACAGATATACCTCATGTACATAAGTATTCAGACCCTTTGCTATGACACTCTTAAAATTAGCTAAAATGCAAAAATGTCATCAACAAATCACTCAGTAAGTTGAATTGAGTCCATCTTAATGCAAGGATAATAGTTCATGTAATTTTGGAATGAATATCCTTGTTTTTATAGGGTCTCTAAATTTAGACCCACCACTCTACTGTTATTCCTCCCTTTCTCTTGCCTATACTCTACCCTACAGCAGCCAATGTGGCAGGACATTCTGAGAGCGTGTTTGGTGACACCTCCAATATTTTCCAAAAATATTTTTTCTCACCCTCCCAGAGTAACGTCTAAAGCCATGGCCATTTGTCTGAACTGCACCCAGACATACTTGGTTGAAGTGTTTATCCTGGGTGCTAATAACAATTAGCCCTATGTCTTCCTCTTAAAGAAACCTACCTACTGTGATTTTTCACCATCTTGAATTGGGTGGGATCCCCTCTCTGTTTATGCTGCTGGGGGGGTGATGCTTGATGCCAGACATCGACATCTCGTCCAAACAATGGCCGCCGTTTTTTTCAGCTGTGTAATCATTAGGATTGTTAGTGGAGATAAAGCGGTAAGATGTCTCCCAAGGCCCTAAACTCTCCACTGCCCCCTCAAGCGCCTAAGAGGCCCATTACTCACTAAATGGTGACTAAGTGTTGTAGTGGTGAAATTTGATGCTAGCTAATTCATTGGATATCTAACTGGTTGATCCTTGGCTCTGGACTACAGGATAAAATATAGAACATTTTTAAATTCTAATAATCCCTCAATAACTGGATTACTATGCCCACATTAATTAGATTGAGGATACCAATATGGAGGAAAAGTCATGGAAAGAGCCAAATATGTTAAACACCAGAGTCGTGACTCCTACAGAATACCCTCTGTGGAACATGGCAGGAATATTCGCTATGGCTAAACAGCCCTGTATCTCACACCAGAAACCGAGCTGCTAGCTGCATTGTCAGAGGGCAGAGCATCGCACACTTCACCAGGAGAATGTACTTGTTTGAAAACGACATTCCTGACTGACTGGTTTTAGGGGGCATCTTTTTTCTGAAGTTCTGTTTTACCTGGATTCATCTGCTCCTGAAAGCTGCTGACAGTTTTCCAATGCTACTGTCACCAGGCTCACGGCTTCTCCTTATCTGTATTTGAATAAACATGAAGAGATGTTCTCTCCTCCAACTCGCCCAAGGACCACCTAGACTGCCATATCATATCAGTTTGTTATTAAAGTGTAGCCATTCAACTTTTTTTCTTTTTCTTTTCTTTTTTTTCTTCTTTTTTTTTTTACTGATGATAGTGAATTGTGGTTGATGCTGAAATTGTCCTTATATTTTCTGTTTCTTTCTACAGAAAGGGTTATAGACATTATTCTTACTGCTACAAAAAATTATGGACTGGGCCAAGACCTTGACAGGTAAATGCCACGGGAAACGATTACAATCAAATCACAATTATGCATGCACACACTTTCCCTGTCACTTTCTCCAACTCATAAAACTCTTCAAACATTGCTCTCTTCCAGTTTGAGTTGTAAACGCTGCATCATTGTGGGCAATGGAGGTATCCTTGCCAACAAGTCTCTAGGCTCCCGCATAGATGGCTATGATGTTGTGGTGAGGTGAGTCTCTACTTTCAAAACAAGGGCAACATAATACCAGTATATTACACTATGAAAGAGCACTGTTAAGGAGGCCTGTTGTTTACCAAAGTTACGGTAACTCTGAAAGTCAAATTCAGAAGTACACACTGTGTCACCAACATGCATAGACCCTCTGAAAAGGCAAACTGTATGATCACATATTCTCTTGAACCACAGATTGAACGAGGCGCCTGTCAGTGGCTTTGGCAGGGACGTGGGCACCAAGACCACCATGCGAATCACCTACCCTGAGGGAGCCATCCAGAAACCTGAGCGCTATGAGAAGGACTCACTCTTTGTCTTCTCTGCCTTCAAACCGCTGGATTTCAAGTGGCTCAGACAGATGGTCTTCAAAGAGAAGCTGGTAATGCCTAATAGTTTACCTACATTTATGAGGTGTTAGCAGTGTCCATACAGTGCACAGTGACCCCAATCAACAAAGTTATTTTGATGTTGCTTGGTAGCCTCCACTGCTCTGAGGGAGGAATCCTAACTTAATTGCGTTCTTATCAACGGGTTAAAATTCCAGTTATGCGCGCACATCTCAAGTTAGGATTCTGAAGACACACAGATCAAGTATACATACATTCTCCCCTTTTTGAGACAGTGATCAGCATAAGTCATGGGACAGTGAAGCATTTTTTCTTCTTTTGGCTCAACACTACAAAGGTTTGGATTTTACATCAAATTCCTATGAAGTTAAAGTAGAGATTCTCAGCTTTTATTATTAGTTAATATTTGTTTATATATTGATTTCACCATTCAGAAATTCCAACACTTTTTATGCATAGTACCCCTATCAGGGTACCCACAAGTCATGTATACAATGTCCAAATTAAGCACTAATTTTTAGTATTTGGTTGACAATCCTTTCCATGTAATAACTGCCTGAAGTCTGTGACCCATTGACCCCACTATCTTCTCTGGTGATGCTCTGCCAGGCCTGTACTGCAGCCATCTTCAGTTGTTGTTTGTTTGAGGGAGTTAAGTCTCCTCTTCAGCAAATGAAATGCATGTTCAATAGGATATAAATCTTGAGATTGACTTGGCCAGTCAACAACTTTCCACTTTTTGGCCCTGAAGAAGTTTTTAGCAAACCATAACCTGGCAATCCTGGTAATCCTGGTTTTGTGGCTAACTAGTGGTTTGCACCATACAGTGTAGCCTCTGTATTTCTGCTGGTGAACTCTTCTACAGAACTCTTCTACAGAAGTAAGGTAGTCTCTGGCACATCCATGCCTACCTCCTGGAGAGTGTTCCTGATCTACAGTATGGGACAGTTGTTTAGGGTGACTTCTGAATGGTGAAACCAATACCTACACATACCATCAAATAAAAGCTGAGAATCTCTACTTTAACCTCACAGTAATTTGAGGTAATTCGGGTTTTTTTCATATCCAAACTTTTGAGCCAAAAGAACTTCACTGTCCCATTACTTACACAGGGCACTGTACATACTGTACAAAAACCACTACCAAGGTGGTACACACAACGCAGTAGGTATCGCAATGCATCATCATATGTATTGTATCGCAATAGTATCGTATCGTGAGGTGCTTGACCAATACCAAGCCCTACTTTCTGTGGTAGGGGTGTTAGTAAAAAAACATTATGTTTTAAGCCAACTGTAGAAGTGTCTTCTGTTGCAGTTATTTGCTTGTTCAGGGACATTTAACAGATGTGGTTACAGTAGCCTATTCACAATACTTTTCAATAGTTTTTCATTTTCTCATGAATATAAAATTAGTTTTAAAGCGTGGAAAATTTAATGAAAACACATTGGAACAAATTTTCTTCCAGCTTTTAATTTTGTCATGATGTGAAATTAAAAACATGTTCCCCCTCTGAGGACCATTTTTTGGACAGCCATGAAAACCCTGTGATTGCCACGCTTGAGTGACAGCCTGGGAATTGGCCCCTTAATCGGGGGCCTGTCTGACTGAATGGGGTTGTCCTTATCTCGCCCAGGGATGGCGGTGGACACTTTGAGGGGACATGAAGTCATTAATCTATCAATGAAAGAGCACACTCAAGCACTTTCCCTCTCTCTCTTTTGTCTAGAGACTCTCTCCTACTGTCAAGGTAGGGTCTGTTCAATTCAAGGACATTTGCAGGAAAGAAAAGAATGGCAATCTGGGTAGTTTTAATGTAGTTTTTAACTTGGTGGAGAATTATTCATTCATGATTTGCGCTGGGCTTATTGGGACGTCTTATCTGGCTTGTTTTCTGAGGGGATTCTTCTGGCAAATCTGGCAATCCAGTGTCTGGGGACCCCACATCCTATCCAGCACAGCTGTGTGACTTTCAGGGACCAACAGGAATTTTTACTAGGTGACATTAGTCAAAATACAAGACTTTAGAGAGACAAAGGTTAGAAGGAGGGAGCAAGGGGGTGAGAGAGAGTAAATGACAGAGGAAAATAGTTGGCTGCTTCATGGCCCCCTTAGCCTTTGAAATGGACAGATTTGTCTGGACTGTCACATGCTGGAACTGGCGAGACAGTGGAAATCGCGGACAGGGATAATTGATCTGGCCTCTGGCTCCTGACTTTGATCTCGATGGGAAGGAAGAATTTCTCTCATGAAATAAATTAGTGGTCAAAAAGTCTTCTAATGTCTCTGGTATGACAGAATTGTTGTTGCAGACACACACACACACACACACTTACATACTCACACAAATTCACTATTTAGAGGCCTTTGCCCCATTCTGCTCATTGTAACTACTGTGAAAGTGAAAAGTATCTCAACAGCTGGGTGGAGAGTATACCCTTTATTGAAGCTGAAAAAAATCACTGACAACCACAAGAGCCCCCATATTGTAATGTATGTACTTTCATCATGGAGTGAGTCATTACAGTACCAAGACAATTTACTGCTTAGAAGTGTACTTTGTAAGTGCTGAACAAAAAATAAACTTAAAAGAAAAGTAAAAGACATTGAAAATTGCCCTTAATATTTAACAGTGGGTATAACGGCAACAAATTTTGATCAGTGTGTATTCCATGCACGTGCGTGTGCTTAGGAATAGCCGCTGCTGTACACTGAGTCTCTCCGCACTTAAATGTGACCTTGTGTATGTATGAAATGTTATGTGTATCATGTTGAAAGTGACTTTTTAAGTGTTTGTCACTTGAGAAATGAGGCGCATCATTGTTTTGAATTCCTGCTGATGAAAAATGATCCCAGTGGCTCTGTTGGCTTTTAGAGAGAGATTAGCATTTTACACACACACGTTCCTTCTGTTGCTGCAACAAGTTCTCAGCCTGTACCTTTGGATGTGTTTATTCTTTAAATGGTGGGCTTAATTCAAAGGAATGGCATTTAGATATTAGTTTAATGTCTGGTTAAGCGTTAACAAAGTATGAGATGGATGGTGAATATTTGATATAGATTCTGTATTTCCATATGAATGATTTGCTGGAGGTGATCTGATTTCACATTGTACTTCTCTCCAGGCATTGTGATATTTTTCTCTTTATAAACAGCCAGTAACCCTAGAAACAATGTATACTATAACTGTAACTATTGTAAGTTGTTTTGGGAAACATTTTCAGAGACTAAATCCAATTGACTGATTGTTGTTATCGTAGCTCCTGTGCTATTGGAATAACTTCAACATAAGTGGTCTGTACTATTGCAGTGGAAACATGACTAACAGTGTGTTTGTTTGTATGTGTGTGTTTTCTTCGATTGCGGCTAGTCAGCCCCATTGTGCTGTCATGCCTTTAACCCCTCACATTTTCACCTCTCTAATACCAGCCGGCAGGTTGTACACCAATAAAGGCATGAGCAACTGTGTAAAGACAATGAGCTTTAGAAAACGCATGTTTTTGCACTCCTGGCAGCTAATCCCTATACGTAACTCCCCCCTCACTCTCTCTTATAGTCTGGCCCACAGGGAGACTTAATGTAACTTTGAACAGTTGGCCTGTGGGAGCTTTGATGTCTTTGGTCTGATGGGGGCTCCTTTGTGTGGCGTAGTAGGCGTTTGCAGGTGGAAAGAAAGCAAGGGCCTTTTCAGGATAGCTCTCTATCACCAGGTTTGAAAGGGAAGGTTTCTCATGTCTCATAAGGTGGGCGGGTTGCACACTCTCATAATAATACCGTCTTAAGTGACTCACCTGCGCTGTCATGGCCGTCTGCTTCCCTCTCTCTCCTGGCTGCTTTGTGGGATGTGTAACTGACTGACACCCACGGCATGTTGTCTTGGTGGTTGAACAAAGACATTCCCTTTCCCGGAATAGTGTTTCAATCAATGACTTAAAACCCATATATAGATCATATATAGCCTAATATTGTATACATCATATATCGATAGTATCAGGGTATATAGATCAATGGTTACGATGTGTGTGGTTTAGAAAGTAGTTTTGTGATGCTCTGTAAATATGTTTGCAATTTTTAGAGTTGAAATAGGTTTGTCTAACAGTAATGCCAGTTTGTACTGCTGTTATTCGGTTGGCTGTCAACTACTGTTGCCTGTTGTGCCTACCTACTATAGGACATGTTTTTGCTATTCAATGGTGATGCATAACGATGCAGTAAGAAATGGGGTCAAGGGCGGGTAAACAACTAGTGTCAGATGACTCCTCAGTTAGTATTTGAAATGGCCCTTAGAGAGGGGTTGAGAGGGATAGCTTCTCACTGGAAACACACACACAAAATGACAGCCACTGGCAATTTAGTCTACCACTGTTACTCAGTAGAAATTGCACACACCACAAGGTTCCCTCTTCTCTGGTTTTAATCCATGGCTTCCTGCTTCTATGAATGTGTTATAATCCCTCATTATTTCAGTCCTATATGGTTCAGACTGGAATTATAACATGTCACTCATTTACTTCCCCACCCACCCAAATCTATATAGCCTACATTCATTAATTGATTCCATAGCTAGTTGATTATCAATGTATTTTTGTCAGTGTACAGTAAATTTTATATTTTGAGACACATCTGCAAGGGCACACAGACCTCTACACAAACCCTGCCTTTTGGGTTTTTGTGTTTGTACATGTGGGGAGCTTTTCAAACAGCGGTCCATGTAGGATATACACCCAGTGGTAAACATGGTGGCAGAAGGTGGACCAATGGTATTCCTTCCTTCTTGTTTGTTTACAGGAGCTCTTGCTACTCTCTCAATGGTACACTCTGAAGTATTCTGCCTGGGGACACGACTGACATCCAGGAATGGACACTCGCAAAAATAGAATATTGGAATATATTAGCAGAATTCGGTAGAAATCTAGACATTTCTACTTACAAAACACCTGTTAAATGTAGACAGTGAGGAGCTGACTGAAGTGTGGGACATCTCTTAAGGGGGACAAGCATATGTGTATTTACACCCATAGAGCCAGCTGAAAGGGAGATTTAAGTCCTAGAGATTTTCTAATGATAGTATGCAGTACGTTGCTGCTCAATATCTTGACTGTAACTCCATTGCTGAGGACACAGCCTGAAAGAGATATAGCACACTCTCATAGCCTCTCTATGGATCACAACAGTGAGAACTGTATAGAATCCCTAAGGAGCATGCATAGATGCACACACAAACATTTACATTCCAGTAAAAATGGATTTGTAACATGAACCAAGTGGTAATAGCAGAAAGGCAGGATGTCATAGATTACCATCAACATTGTATTTCACCAAGCAAGCAATCAATGAGTTCATCAGCTCTTCGATAGCTTTGGGTTATTATATTTGACTTATTGAGAGTATCTTTATGAACAAGGAAATACACTACATGTTTGGGAAAGTTTTCTGGCTAACTCATTAGTTCCTGTTTTCTGAAATAACCACCAGGACTAGAAGTCTACTATAGAGTTCTTAAGTAAACCACCACAGAACCTGCCAGTGTAGCTCTGGATCGTCTCAGACAACGTCTAAATGCCCAGCGGTCACGTAGTGCACACAAGTCCCCCTCGGGGTCGGAATGCTGTCAAGTGTTCCCATTGTTTCCCATGTTTGTCATCATGGGAGTGCGAATGCACGGATTTCACACACCGGATAACCCTGGAGAAACAGTGAACAGAGAAAACATCATGACTGCCCTCAGAGTGCAAAGGCTGTAGTGTGTGTCAAGGAAAGGCGAAAGCAAATTGGAAAAATGCTTCAGATTCCTCCCAAACAAAAGGGAATAAAGCATCAAAGGGTCTCAGAGTTTTGTTCTTTGGATCGTGGTAACTGGAACCTAAGTCTCTCGCTAAATTGCCATGGTTTGGATGAGCGAGCCCCCTCCCCCCTTACTGAAATAGTCCCTCTACTGTGTGACACTTGTAGGGCAAGACTCTGTAAACCTTTTAAATTCAAAAGTCAAACGTACATGGACCTCCTTATACATTCCGGTTGGTCTTTGGGTGCCCTTTCTACCACAGTCTATAAACGACCACATGTCGCTGTGTTTGAGGATTTGAAGGAACCAGATAGGTATAAACATTAACCAATTTGGCGAAAGATTACTCTGAAAGTAGTGGAAGCCCAAGCGCCTATTTATTACACTGGTGTCTTCAGAACCCCCAGAGCACCCAAGGAGGTGGGGCACAGGAAGGGGCAAAGCATCAGCGTCATTCTCTCTACCCATGCTCATTACAGTGCTGCTACCCTTTTGTAGCTTGGTGAGACGGTTTGGCCTGGCTGCTTGTGGCTGGGTTAAGCGTGTTTGTGTTAGTTTGCATGAGGGGTCTTATGACCATCTGTGTATGGACTGCAGATGTGAGCTTTCCAACTCTCTCTCTCTCTCTCACATTTCCTCTAAGTCTTATTCTGTCACACGAAGCAATGGCTGCGTAGTTAACTACAACACATCATATAAAAACAGGTCATTCCAATTTAACAATGTGTGTTCTCTGGGTTTATTGACCTCAGCCATACATAAACTGAATACAAACAGGAAAGCATATAAGATAGAGATCTACAGGTTCCAACTTATGCTATTCTGGTGTTGCCTACAACCTATTTAGGAGAAGAACATAGTTGACTGGCTTGTCTTGAATTGCACATGTATGGAGGGAATATGTTATACAGGGCTTGACAATCCCACTTGCTTGCTGGCCCGGCAAGGGTTTAAAAACTCTCCGGGCCAGTTAATCCTCCAAGCCAGAAGAAATTATGAAATGAATGAATGAATTTAGAAGAAATTATGAAAATGGTCTCATTCTTAGGTTATAAGGCTAACTCCTCCTCTCACTGACATTGTCATGCTCTAATCCTGCTGTTTACATTCTTGGGTAGGTTTATCAGTATTTTCCTACAGCATTGGAATGACGAGAGAGATCCACTTAGTATAGCTTCTGTTTTTGTGTATTCAGAAATTGATTTTTGAGACTGACAGTGAATGTTTTTGCTATTCCTGGAAAGACCAAAACAATATTGAGCCATTTGTTTGATGGGGATCAACAGAAAAAGTTGGTCTTAAAAAAGCACACCACTTGACTTGTTTTCAGTTTTACAACACAGTGTTCAAAAAAAGGATTCTGGAAAGAAGTCTCCGGCCCAATCATTCAAGCAAGACCAACATTAACCAGGTTGTAAGTTTGGGGGGTGTTCTGTCCTTTTTATTTTGCCCCTATCATGGTCAGTCAAGTATGTATATAAAATGTATATACTAGCACACACTGATTTATTAAACAAAACATTACATTTTGTCCATAAAAAGATGATGATTTAACACTGAGCTGGCATGCTGGGGGTTTGTAAAGAGGGGTGCTGCAGTGACAGTCCTTGACTTGTGGAGGAGGAGGATGAGGGGAATCAAGCAAGAGGCCTGGCTCTCCCTCCCGCTGGGTTATGGGACAGCTCAGTTACAAGAGCACAGTGGTCGTTAGCTGGACTTGCTCACACTGCTTTCTGCTCAATGATCCATCAGGATCCCTTTTCTTTACTCCACTCGCTGCCGCAAGGCTGAATTCCCTACGGGAATGCTGGTGGGAGTTCTGGCCATGAGCCAACCAGAGCAGACAGCTGGAGAGCATTGAAGATTCTTGAATAGCTGTCAGCGGCTGAGTGCATAAGCAAGACCCCAGTCCAAGTACCAAGATGAGTTGAGTCAAGGCTACAGCGGCTGTCAGCTATCACACAGAGATTAAGCCATGCAGAACAATCGCAATTCTTTCAAAGGGAATACCCTTGGTAGGAGATACAAAGTATTACATAAAAATGATCTGATTATTATTAAAAAAAAATGTTACATCTGATTTGTTGGTTACTGACAATACACTGTCACTGGCTTTACAGTTATTAAAGACCTACACTTGTGTGTTTTCTGATTCAGGTTGGCTGCCTTCTACAGAATGTTTCTCATAACTGTGCCCATGATCCACCCAGAGGACTTTGTATGCATTTTTAGACATTCTCCTTTTTCATAACTAATATATGACCAAAAGGCAATGTCTGTTTTGTCTTATTGATATGCATCTGGTAGGTGTTGAAAAATGGTGTGTGCATGGGGCTATGGTAGTTGGCTGTAGTGAAGCCTCTTGTCTGGATGAGAAATCTTGACGTCCATCCCATTCTCTCTCCCTGCCATGCATACAAAGACCTCTCCAATTGACTCCTGTTTTAACAGGTGCCGTTGTTGGAGCACATAGCCCTGTGCACACACTAAAATCTAATAATCCAGTCCAATTAAACCATAGACCTGTTGCAAGAGAGTGTAAACAGCCATGTCTACTGTACCACAACCAAATACAGCCCCACCAGCCACACACACTACTGTGTATGTTTTATGCGTGTGCATGTGTGTCTCCTTTATTGCAGGACCAAGTAGTAGCTTAATCAGAAATAATCATTTATACTGAAGTTGTAGTTTGTTTGACTGACTGTTGAAGGTGACACTCTTTTCTGTGTACAGTACATGTCATTGAGTCTGCAACTCTCCCTCCCCAGAATAAGCATTAGTTATGCTCACCACTGTAGCGCTGCCAAACAGATCCCCAAAAACAAGCGGCATGTTGACAGGAGAGATGAGATTTTCCTGCTGCGGCTTGCTGAGGGCACGGATGGCCTCCTGTTAAAAAACATGCCCTTGCTGCTCAAAGTCATCCGCTCTGCTGCATCTGCCTCTCCCATTATCCCCCCCGACCATATCAAAGGCGGCAGGGCGGGTGTCTGACTATTTGAACAGGTGATTCCCATTTACATCTGCTGACCCCTTTGGCTGAATGCCAGACAGTCAGTCAAGTCAGTCAGCCTGGCAGGCAGAGCCGTTTGTGGCAGAATGGTGCATCACACTATATAGGAATGTATCTGAATCAGTATCTGAAGTCAGACCACAGCTCATAGTGTGCCCTTATACTGTAGATCTGTGTAATTTAGCAAAGGTGTGGAGTCAGGTCTGGTCTCTATGGTGATTGAAGAGGGAGGACCTGAGGGGTGTGTGAGGGCTACCAGAACACCCCTCGAAGGTCAGGGTGTGATTTGGTCCACTTCCTGGCTGATGATGACTGTGGTCTTTATTATGGACATGCTCCATCTTACCCTCGAGCCTCTCTTGGTGATACAGGCTTTGTGTTTTATGTCAGTGTTATTGTTACGCCCAAACCCCCTGGTGGTAGAGGACCGCCGGCGCAACACAGGACAGTGAGAGCATGAACGAAGGAGACCAGCGACAACCAAAAATCTGTTCAATAATAATTTATTTACAGCAGCACGGGACACAGAGAACGAGACACAACATAGACCCAACCCCCTGAGCTATGCAGCGACGACTAAAGGAAAAACCCCAGGAAAAAAACTAAATCTAAACTTATAACTCAAAAACAACCCCAAGGCTAACCCCCTAAACAAATCCCCATGACCGGTGCCGAAGCACCTAAACAATACAAGGGTTAGTGTCGCCGCTCTCTGATGTACTAATACAAGGGGTACCCTACGTGTGTGCAGGACAAGATGTAAACCTGCAGGTTTGTAACTAATTACCCTACCTCTCGAACTCTGTGCCCGGCTGAAAAAAGAAGAGAAAAAAAACAAGGTTCACAAAAAGGTAAACAAACTGAAAAATAAACCAAGTGAAAACTCAAGAACATAAACTACATCCTAAACAAAGTATCAAAAAAACAAAAGGAGAGCTGCCACCTCTCTAACTTAGCCAAACCAAATGAGGACTGCCACTCCTCTTGAGGAACCAAACAAAATAACTTAAATAGGGTATGGTAGGGGTTAATTGATGAACAAATGAGGACTTGATTGAAGGATCCCAGCTGCCAGGCATTCCCACTGATTCACCTGACAGGAGGGACCTACTGGAACACAAGAGAGAGAAACACAAACAAACAAAACACCCCAGGTCTAACAGAAAAAGACCTCTCCACCCGTAACAGTTATTGAAGATAATCTCTCTTTGATGGCTCTCTCTTTTTTGCTCACCACTGTTTCTTTTTCCATCAGACTTGCATTATTAATTGCATTAATTACATTATTATGCTTTCAATGCCTCTCCCCTAAAACCCATCTCTCTCCCTCTCATAGCGGGGAACTGAGGGCTTCTGGAAGTCTGTGGCCCACTACGTCCCCCGGGAGCCAACCGAGATGCGCATCCTCAACCCTTACTTCATCCAGGAGGCTGCCTTCCTGTTCATTGGCCTGCCGCTCAACAACGGCCTTATGGGGAAAGGGGTAAGTGCCACACCCTGCCAGAGAGTGATCCTTAGTTGATTCGATTAATTCCAATGACAATCTTAATAGGTGTCATTGGACAATCCTATTAAAAATGTGAGAAACCACCTCTGGCACTGTGTATAGTAGGACATCTCTGAAAATATGACAACTTTGGTCACCTAGATGTTCGTACGAAAATTGTACATCTCCTGTTTGCAGTCAGTATGTATATGCAGATACTCACTCAGGCAAGTGTGTTACTCACATACTTATCAAGCATACTCACACTGTACTTAAGACACTAAATCTCACACACATGCATGCCCTCACACTGGGGAAAAAGCACAGAATAACAGATAACCTGGGAGCTGAAGACTGACCGCGCAGTCATAACAAAAGTGTGTGTGACACAGCTCAGGCCCCAAACTCTGGCCCTGCTAGCACAACCCCTGTTCCTATGACAACCACAGCGACACATCACCTCCTGATGCCGTCACCGGAAATTCAAATTTTAAACAACTCCATTGGCCTCTCGTAAGATGAAAGGGAAATCTTTAGGGAGGTAAAGTTAAGCTTCATGGCTTATGACAGCTCCTTCACACAGATGAATGTCAGCAGGGCATGGGCCAGATTTGAACCGATTCCGACATGGGCATACGTGTGCACTGTAGGCCATGGTGCTAGACCACTGGGCCACCCTAGACCACTAAGGGCTGTCGAATTGTGGATGGATGAACAACACCGACCCTGGAAGACCATGTTGTCTGCTGGTGTTCATCTCTTATTCAGCTGGTCTGCCAAATTCATTCTTGGCTTGATGAGCCCGCTCCCCTTGTTTGACAGGTCTAATGTGGCTCACTGATCAAAGGGAGAGAGTAGGCCTAGCCTAACCCTTTAGGAATTGAGATGTACAATCCAGCTTTAGGTATAAAGTTATACAGCAATACAGGGGTGTAGGGGGTATGGAGAGGGGTGCAAATGGTAGGGGGTAGTGAACCAGCCTCAGGGGGATGGGGTACAGGGAATCTATAACCTTCTGCCGTTTAAAGGGGAGACTACCATAACACCCCTGGTTGAACTTTGTTCTGGAACATGTGTGGAACATGTGCTGGTAGCCATGGTGCCCCCTCATTGAGTGTGTGTGTGTGTGGTTGAGTGTATTGGGGGGTAGCTGTCTCATACAATGGTGATCAAGGCGGGATACAGCCTGACGCATCATTCAAGTGCGTGCGTGCGTGCGTGCGTGCGTGTGTGTGTGGCAGGGGGGTGGGGGGTTCAGCTACACCTGCCCTAAGGGTTCCAAATCAGGCTAATGATTTAAAGGGGCCTCCCTCCCATGGACCCCTGGGCTTTTAGGAAGTGGAGTCTGCCCTCTCGAACCGCTGTCATTGCTCTCAAGGCGAGTTAACAACTCCAGCCCAGAACAAAGCCAGCTGTATTGGGGGGGACAGGGGATGCAAGTAGGTACTCAGGTACTCATCAGTTTATCATAGGTAATGCAAACCATTATCTCACACTCAAAAGATGCTTTGTTGTTAGTTTGTTGTACCCAATATTCTATGGGTCAGTGACATACCTTCACCCTTCCTTTTATTTACAGAACATTCCGACCCTTGGTACAGTTGCCATAACGATGGCCCTCCACAACTGCGACGAGGTGGCGGTAGCTGGCTTTGGCTATGACATGAACACGCCCCATGCACCCTTGCACTACTACGAGACAGTCAAGATGTCTGCCATCAAAGAGGTGTGTTTTTACATTTACATCAAAAGGCTTTGATTAAGTTGTAATTTTGATAATTCACTGATTTACATTTTCTTAATTTCTATTTTTTTTAATTTCTTACATTATTTTACACTACTATCCCAACTTCCATCAATGACTGGATGAATGACCCCAAGAGGGACATCAGTTTCTCTTCTCCACTCCTCCTGACATCAGTGTTTACATCCAACTAATGAAATTAAAGGTGTCACAGAGGAAAGCTGACATATAAACAATGAGCTCAGAATGATAACCTTTGTCTACCTTTGTAACTCTTGGCATTTGCCATGTTGAACCATTTAATAAATGGAAATCATAGTGGCAAGGTCACATCTCAAGGGGTGATGGGATGATGCAGTCATTGTCTTGTGCATTGAAAATGTGTCCCCTCCCAGAACAGGGCTACCCTGCTTAAATGCTGATGGATAAAAATTGTGGGTTTCCATGTTAGAGGCAAATGGAAGAAGGCACCCTATTGGGTGTCCAGGTGTGTGTGCATGTGTCCTCATCACTGGACATGAATCCTTACTGTTATGTAATACTGCTCACAACTGCTATCCCAGCCCTTCTCCCCATAGTAACTGAAAGTGAAACCCTAGCCATGGTTCCGTGTGGTTCTGTGTGTGTGTGATCCGTCACAGAGTCAGGGCTTGGCTGACCCAGACAGGCTACGGGTCCTCAGGAGAGGCTTGACCCTGTAGCCTGGACCCAGCCAGGCCCAAGCGCCTGTGTCAGGGGAAGCTGTGGGGCCCGGTGGAGCACAGCCCTAGTCCAGTCCTCCCACTTTGTTCGGTCCAGAGCCCCACACAGGAACCACAGGCTCTGGTTACACACTCACCGACCGGACCCAGGGCCCTAAGCACTACTGAAAGGGAAACTGACTCAGCGTGGCTCCTGTATCTCTCTCTCTCACACACACACACACACACACACACACACACACACACACACATTATCTCGCACACACTCACCAGCAGAAAACAGTACAGGCTTTTACTGTAGTACATATGGCAAGGCTTTTAAAACCAGTGAAAGTTAAATGGTTTGATATGGATACATAGTTTTTCCTTGTTTTCATGCAGGATTGGAAACAAACAACAAATGTTTATTTAGGCAGGTTGTTGTCTTTGAGTATCAAACACATCTTTGACTTTTTTCCCTTCTCTCATTCCAATAGTCCTGGACACACAACATATCCAAGGAAAAAGAGTTTCTCCGCAAGCTGGTGAAGGCCAATGTCATTACGGACCTGACCAATGGGATCTGAGTGTACCATCCCAGTGGTTTGCCTTTTCCCCAAAGAACTACAGAACAGAGTATGCTGGGAATTACCTGGGTGGGGGGAAAGGACCTTAGACCCGGGTGGTCTGCACACTGCCTGAGTTTTTATATCAAAGGAGATTTAGTGGACTGCTCGGTGGAGAGATGCACACACGTGCCTTCTGACCCAAAGGCTCCTGATACAGCAGGGAAGACATGGGGGATGGATCTTGCGTCTTCAGGACTGTCACGGAAGGTCCCGACAGCTCCCATGTTTACTATGAGCATCGTTTTAATGAATGGTGTGGAGCTGGACCACACGGATGGCGGGGGAAGGAAGGGGGAAGGATTTACAGACGGACAGAGACTGCAGAAACAGTTACAGCAGTGCCAAACGTACCTCCTACAGAGGGGAGGATATGCCCTGTCCTTTTACTGCCTGAATGTATTCACTTTCACAGTGTAAATATCAAAGTTTTTACCGTGCTTTTTAACAAGCTGCAGGCCCCCCCCCCCACCTCCTCTCTCGGTACTGCCTTCATCAGCGAGCCTCCCTCCGTCCAGGCATCGCCGTACAGTACATATCCTGCCCCAGACCAACACTGGGCGGAAAGGCCTTTTATCAAACTCTGACACAACCCCTTTCTCCATATCAGCAGGCCTTTTTAAAACTCTCTTCGTTTGAGATTATCATTTCGTATTTCAACATCCAGAAAGACTATGTCCCTATTCTTCATTTTATCTATTTATTTTGTTTCATTTTAGGGCCCTGCTGTTTGGTGGTTAGGGGCCTGTTTTTTCGTTTTGTTTTTGATATAATAATTGGTGCGTTAATATTTCTTTCTTCCACCCTAATGTGCTTCCTTGAGCACTCTTTGTAGTCTCATAAGTTGTGGGTGGATGTCCCTCAAACCTGGCTGCCCTAGTATTACAGTCAAAGACCAATGACCACAAACCAATATTTCTCTAGTCCGGCATCAGACCTAGTCGTCCCAATAGTCCAGTATTACAGCGAGAGGCCCACTGGACTGGTTATCCAGTTGACTGGTGTTACTGAATAAATCCTATAAAGCCACCACTTGTCCAATATTTATTGTAAGTAAGAATGAACTAGTGGTCCATGATTAATATGCTTCAGTATTACAAGATGAGGTCCCACATGTCCAGTATTTCCGTAAAAGGAGTAGTGTTACAAAATGAAACCATACTTGTCTCGTATATCAATTTGAGCCCCATTAGTTCAGTATTATACAAACCCCTACTAAGGTTACAATATGGAACCCTATTGGTCCAGAATGTCTCTGTGAAAGTCTGAGATATAAGCTCCACTGGTTTGGTATTTAATTAGAACTATTACGTATTTAAGTATTTCTCCAGCACAGAGGTGATCCAGTATTACAAAGCAAGACATCATGACACGATAATCAGCTTTATATGGAGATGGTGACTTTTATTCTGCATAACAGATTACTTTAGTTTTTGTACCTTTTTGAGACATTTTTGGTTGTTGCTTTTTTAAAGTATGGTCTGTGTTTTTACTGCTTTCATGGAGGTGCATACTTACTGTACACACCCTTTCACTTTCCCATCCTCTTTATCAGTCAGCTACACTTACACTAGGTTACATAACCAAAAGGGGCTCCTGTTCCTCTTATTTTGAGTGAGAGCGTGAGCCTAGCTACTGTAACCAGATTGCTGTTACTTTATCAAGCCACTGATCATTTGGGGCAAGGCGTCAAGGTGAGAAGGAAGGGATCATATTTTCAGAATGGAACCCTGCTTTGGGCTCTAACAGGGAAGTGGAACAACTTACCATTGCACTCAGCATGCCTCACGCAGTTAAGTGGCTCACCCTCATACCAGAGAGAGGAGTTTGACCAATCGAGGTATCAAATGGGTCCGGTGATCTGCCCTGGGTGAGGATATTCCACTCTTCTTTTCTCTGGAGGATTGGGGTCAATTCCTCTTCAGATCCAGATATCTTCAACTATTCTATGAGTTTTCATTAATGGTATTTCAATCTAGCCTGAAAGGGATTGACCTCAAACCTGTTCTTCAGCCTGGTCATTATGAAGAATGTATCACTTAGGACTAGAGACAAAGACACAATTTGAAGACCTCACCAAATCATCCAATGAGAAGTCAATATCAATCACCAGACCTCACCAATCACTGGGAGACCGTTACAGATCATATCACAAGTGTTACTGTTTCTTTTTAAAATATTATACAAAAACTTTGTCCTATCTGCAACTTGTTAATAAATACGTTTGTATGTGGAATTGAATGGTGTCTTTTGTGTCTTTGTTTGCTTTGGTAACCCAGGTTCTCTGAAGGAAATGAGGGAGACCTCTATACAACTACGCCTGGTACAGGCTGGTGATGCTTGCAGGCAGATAGCCATGCCTACCGCCTGTCCTGTATATAGGACCTAGCAAGCGCACCCATTTTATCCGACGAACCACTCTTCACAAGTTCAACTCGAGAGGGCCAACAAGGTGAGGGGGCTCCCTCATCTCTTCAGAGAACCTGGGTTACATTTGTAACCTCTTGTGCTCTTTCAGTCTACTCAGTTCAACCCCTCACAATGGGATCCTGCAAAACATCCCACCTGCCTGGTCCGAACTGGAAACCTGTAGGGATACACGGATGTACCCCATCTACATCACACAGTCTCTAACCAGCACTTAGGACGGTGTGCACCACAGAGGGCGCAGTCACATCCAGGCTGTAAAACCTTTCAAAGGTATGTGGAGAAGCCCAGCTGGCTGCGGCACATATATCTGAAACAAAAATAATTTCCACAGATCAAGTGGGCTTCAAATCATTATAGTTCAGATAATGCAGGAAGATTTTATAATATTGTACAGGCAGAAAGAAGGCATTTGGTCAAGTAGAATGGAAATATTTGATGTATACAATGAAAAGGTTTGGGTTTGGTTCTTTTTTTACAAAGTGGGTATCCTGTATATACAACTGCCCTAAAGCGGCAGTGCTAACACATGGGTTAACGGCTGCTTTGTTTACTTTGGGCAGATGGATAAGACAAGGGTGTCCGTTAAGCCCTCTCCTTTTTGTGTTGGTATTAGAGCCACTGGCCGAGGCCATAAGACGTGAAAAGGATTTTGAAGGTACCGCATGTTTCATTGTGTCACAGTTGTGAAACAGTCCAAAACTAACCAAACTAACATACAGTGGTTATGAGAGTATTCAAAATGCAAACACTGGATCTCTGTAGCTGTTGCAATGTTGGATTTACATTGTTATTTGATGGTTGTTGCTCAGTCAAATGTTGGTTGGAATTAACAGTTTATTAGAAGTTGTAATGTGATCGTAATTTTTCAATGTTGACTTAAGGTTGTCATTTGATGCTCATCATCTAACGTTGCTATTTGATTGTTCATGGGTTGAAAATGAAAGTTTTCTTAACATCAGACCATCTCAGTTGAAAATAATAATTTTTATAATGTTGCTTATTTACGTAAATACAACGTTAAAAGTCTAATATTAATGTCGTGAACTTCCTAACCACACGGATACTTTGAAAAAATAAGTTTGATCTGTTCTAGTTTTCACTTATCTGAGGAATGGTGTCATTAATATGACACATGACAGATGTTACAACCAGGATTACATTTGGCATTTTATTTAACTGTACTCACTTTTGATGTGTCCTCACCTGGAACATTTTTAATATAGCAGCTCTCGAATTGCAGACTGTGGGAGACTGGGGTTCAAATCCAGTGCAACATGTACAGTATTGATCAAACTTTAGTGTATATTGAATTTCCCTTTATCATACTTCAATGACTGTGAGGTCATGTTGTTGTTATGGTCTAGACTTTCTTACTATATACTGTATATACACTATATTATATGTGTGATTGCTTACAACTGCAACGCAGGGGGGGTAGAGGTAGTGACGGTTGAGCAGGGGGGGGGGCCAATTGAGCAGTCTAATGGCATGCGGGTAGAAGCTGTTCCAGAACATGTTGGACCGGGTCTGGATAATCCGGAATCTTTTGCCAGAAGGTAACAGAGAGAAAAGGCCGATCTTCCCGGCCTTCCTCTTGTACCTCTCAGAGTAAATGTCCTGAATGGCAGGTAGCTTGTGGCCCATGATGGACTGAGCCGTTTTCACCACCCTCTGTAGAGCCGTACGGTCCAGCTGCCGTACCAGGCGGTGATACAGCCGGTCAGGATACTCTCTGTGGTGCATCTGTAAAAGTTTGTAAGGATCTTGGGGTCCATATCAAATTTCCTCAGCTGCCTGAGGAAAAACAGGCGCCGACACGCCGTCTTGATCACATAGTGGGTGTGGTGTGACCATGTTAGGTCCTCTGTGGTGTGGACACCAAGGAACTTGAAGCTGTCGACTCTGTCCACTTCGGCCCCTCTGATACAGATGGGGGCGTGGTTCCCCCCTTCTTCCTCCTGAAGTCCACAATCAGATCCGTAGTTTTACTGATATTCAGAGAGTGGTTATTATCCTGGCACCAGTCCGCCAGGACTCTTACCTCATCCCTGTAGCCTGACTCATCGTTTTTAGTGATCAGTGGTGTCATCAGCAAACTTGATGATAGAGTTGGAGCTGTGTGTGGCTACACAGTCGTGCGTGAACAGGGAGTACAGTAGGGGGCTGAGCACACAGCTCAGTGTGCTGTGTCAAGAGTCAAAGTGGATGAGGTGATGCTGCCTACCTTCACCATCTGGGGTCTACCCGTCATTACGTCAAGGATCCAATTACATAGGGAGGTGTTGAGACTCAGGTCCCTGAGCTTAGTGTCGAGCTTGGAGGGGACAATGGTGTTGAATGCTGCATTCTCACGTAGGTGTCCTTCTTGTCTAGATGGGATAGGGCAGTATACAGGGCATAGGTGATGGCGTCATCTGTGGATCTACTGGGGTGGTATGCAAACTGAAGGGGGTTCAGAGTGGCAGATAATGATGAGTTGATGTGTGACTTAACTAGCTTCTCTAAGCACTTCATGATGATTGAGGTGAGTGCAACGGGGCGGTAGTCATTGCAGCAGGTTACCTTGGTCTTCTTAAGGACTAGAATGATAGTGGTCACCTTAAAATAGGTGCGGATTACAGACAGGGAAGAAAAGATTGAATATGTTCTTGAAGACATCTGACAGCTGGTCGGCGCATGCTCTGAGAACACGGCCCGGGATATTGTCTGGTCTGGCTGCTTTGCCGGTGTTAACACGCTTAAAAGCCTTCCTCACATCAGCCGCGTTAATTGCTAACACACTGTCCTCGCGAGCAGCGAGAGCCTTAATGGGGGCTCAGTGTCGTTGTCGTCAAACCATGCGTAGAACGTGTTAAATTCGTCGGGTAGCGAAGCATCGTTATAACAAGCTGTCAGATTTCTGTTTATAGTATACAATCGTCTGTAGTCTGTGCCACATACCTCTCACATCAGCGTCCTCTTTTTTTTTTATTCGACCTTGCCTCTGTAGTTCCTTTTTGTGATCTTGATAGCCTTGCCCAGGTCACATCTGGATTTCTTGTACTCGTCTGAATCACCAGAGTTAAATGCATTGATCCGTGCTTTTAACAGAGCATGGATCTCACCATTAGCATAGAATCCGATTGGATACTCCAGTGTGAAAGATCTGCGTAACTGGTGACGTTTGCTTCAGTCTCTGTTTGTAAACTGGTAACAACAGAATGGAGGCTTGATCAGATTTACCGATCAGATTCAATTAATGGGTTGTTTAAGTTAGTGGATAGATACACAAAGATTGCTGGGTTTAGAATAAACAGGGGAAAGTCAGAGGTAACCCCAATGAACTCTGATTTGTTCGATGGTCTGCCAAATCTTTTACCTTTATGGCAATAATCAAAATTATTAAAATGACTATGGAACCAACAATAAATTATAAATCAAGTATGTTGCCTTTAAGTCTCCCCAATACTTTTTTTTAAGCAGATGATCTTAGCTGATCTTATAATCAATTGTGTTATGGAACCTTATGGAATTCAAAACAGCCACGAATTGCCCTTGCAAAGTCAATGTTACCAAAAAAGGAGGGAGGAATGGCGCTACCAGACATTAGAACAAATTACATTTCTTATCTGACGAGACAAACTATAGATTGGTTTTACCCCCACAAGAGCTTGCCTGGTTGGATATGTAAAGTGAAATAGCAGACCATTAATTTACCAGTCGGATTAGTGGCATATGGTAATATTCCTGAATATCTGAAAGAACATCCAACAATATCTGCTTCATAGAATGTTTTGAAGTTGATTGAACAAAGGTGTAAAATATCTCTATCCATCTCTCTAAACGACAATTTGGAATAATCCATTTATACTTATTAACCATAGACCCGTCATTTTGAGAGATTGTATACAGAAAAGGATATGGACGGTATCTGAATGAACTTCAACAGAAAATTGGTTCTACCAACTATTTCAAAACCATTCAGACCCTGCAGGCAGTAAAGGGGGCAGATAGAAAGTTTACCATGAATTGGAGGTACAGTATTTGTAAAAGATGCCCACTCAAAACTCACCTTGCTACTAAAGTCTATCATTTTTTGAATGGTAAATTGAGTTCGCAACATGCATTAAAGGACACGTCGTGAATAATAGCCTACCTCAAATTTGTGGACTTATAAATGCAAAGCTGTACGAAGCAAGTCGCTGTATGATGAAGCGCCGTCCAATGAGTTTGGAGGTATTTGTAACTAGTGTAACCTTTTAATGATGTTCTAAACTATTGATTTTGGTAGGTTTAAGGTGTTGGCTATGTTTCAGTTTTTTTCTGATATTTCAGCCTTGACTTTCATTGACGTCTCTTTGGTCCTCAAATTGACAAACACCTATAGCAGACTCATGGCAAACGCAAAGCATAGAATCAATACTAGACATTGAGAGCTCTCTTATGACTGCACATATGATGTGACGTAACACACCTAACGACACCTGCCAATCCAATTATCCTTTCACTTTTGAGTAGGCTACCCTGAAACAGGGGGACTATGCATAAAAAGTGTTGTAATTTCTGAATGGTAAAACCAATATGTCCACCAAATAAAAGCTAAGAATCTCTCCTTTAAACCGCATAGTAATTGTTTGATTTAAAATCCAAACCTTTGGAATGAAGAGCCAAAAGAAAAAGAAATGCTTCACTGTTTGCTTCACACATTACTTATGCAGGGAACTGTATATATAGTACTCTGTGTATGTTTTAGGTTTGTTGTGTTGTGTTTGTTATTGTTTTTGTGTATGTTATGGTCAAGGGCATAGGAGCCAGGGGGCTCCTGTCCCCCCCCCCCCCCCCCCCCCCCCCCTCCATGTTAAAAACGTGTCGCTGATTTCATGGCACCGGACCTTTCAATTGAAACAGGAGTCGCCAGTTTTCGTGATGGCGGGACTTTTATTTTGTAGGAAGAGTCGCCGGATTTGTTGAGGGTCTTTTTATTTTGAAAAGGCCTCTGCTATTGTCAGCCAGGAACGTGAGTCACTCCTGCCATCCTCAATGCTACATTCTCACCCTCAGTACAAGCATTGGCGGTGTGTGAGTGAAAAAGCAGCAGCATCATTACTCACCTCACCGGGTAGCGAAATTGTTGTTGGCAACAATGAACAGTGAGTTTAAGTAAAAAGTGAATAAATGTAAATACGTTAGAACTAATGTGAGAAACTGTAAGCTCTCTCCTGGCTAGTAGAATATTAGCTGCAGTGTCAGGTTTTTTATCTCTAACACTTGCTACCTTAGTTAGTAGTAGTTCTGGCTGTGAAAAAACTGATAGCCAAGAATACTACTTGCACACTTAGTTTTCATCATAGGGTCAGCAAGTTAGCTGTTGCAACAGCAGCATGGATGTGTCACCAAACAAGAAGTGGGGGGGGGGAAAGAAGACATAAGGGAGTGCAGATAACCTTAAGTAAGGTTCTACGCAGCTGCCTGCACATCACTCGAGCAAACTAGCTGGTAAATGTGAGTGCTTTCAGTTTAGATGTCTGGTTAACAGTGATTATGGATCATGAAGGTGCATGTGTGAATACTTTATTTTGTGCTATCATAATCATGGCAGGAGAGTGGCAGGGATGAACAGACAACAGGCAAAGAGGCAACGAGAGGCCACAAAACAACAGGTAAGATAGTGAAAAGTGTCTCTCCAGTCCCATAGAATTCAGACTGATGATCTGTCATAATGTGAATTAATCAGAATAAGATGATCTACGTATATGTTCTCTGATGAAATTATACCAGCTTAAGTCTACAGGGTGTATTGCATGTGTTGACTTCATGCAGTACAGTGACAGCCGAGGACAGACCGACGGGGAGAGAGAGAGAGAGAGAGAGAGAGAGAGAGAGAGAGAGAGAGAGAGAGAGAGAGAGAGGCATCACACTTCTAATCAGTATAAATGGCCATGTCCCTAAGACTGATTGGACGTAACATTTATCTGTATCCTTTTCCCAAAAGTCACTAGAAATTATCATTATCATAAGCATGCCCACCCAATGTCCAAATCACCCCTACGTACTTCATTTTGGTATTTTGTGTTTTACAGTACTGTATGTAGTCTGTGTATGTACTGTGTGTATGTTATATGTGTATGTTTCTATGTTTTTGTGTGTATGTAATAAAAAAAGAACATAGAGAACAGGTCTCTATGCCCCTCCATCCCACCGTCTCACATCGCAAGTCAAAATCTGACCTATACCTTTATGTGGTCTTCATCAAACAAAGGTAAACTGGGCTCATGTTTGTAGACTACATTGTAGCTTATGCTTCTTTTATTCATGTGGATTTATAAATGAACTTTGCTTTATTTTAAAGCATTATTTAAAAGCAGCCCACATATCTGGGTTAGTTGAGAGCTGTTTGGGAGTCATGTTGAACCGGAGAATGAGAGACGTGTAGTTTGAGCAAAGTAGCTGACATTAACTGTTATACCATGTCGAGGCCTAGTGCTTATAGTTTAATTCAACCAGGCATTCTTCGACAGGGCCTCCGAGTACTTTAAGGTTCAGTTTAGGATTGAAGTAAACAGGACATGTCTATGAGAGCAGGGCATCAGAGAGTGAGCCATGGGCATGGGCTCGTACTGCATGGGGAGTTGTAGTACTTATTTGTTTAATTTGTATTCATTTAAAATATTATTTTATTTGACAGTATTATTTGAAAGCAGTCCAAGGATTTTAGGGTTAGTTTTGGATTAATGGGACAGTGAGCGGGCCATAAGACGCACACGCTACCCATGGACGTGCCACTTACTCACAACGGTCAAAAATTGTTGGATCTGATTCCTTTGATTTAAGGGGTTAATCTGGGATTAGTACAACTATTTTTGGACCTTTAAATTAATTATATAGGCCAGCCTATAATCATTGATTCTTGAGGAATATAACTTATAATACCTCATGGGCTTTGTTCAACTGTATTACCCCATCAGAACCCAAAATATAAGCTTGTTTACCTCTACTGTTTATAAACTATTTTATTGTAAACAAACACTCCTTGAAAATATGTTTAAAACTATAATTTTTATCTCATGGATGGTCAGTCCTTGCACCATTAGCTCTGCCTCTGAAATTGAGAGTGGTTACATTTCTCCAGCCCCATGCCTCAGCTGTTTACCAAAAAAGCTTTGTTGTTGTTTGAATCCCAGATTGCCCCTTGAAAGTTATTCAACCTTTAAGGCTATAGCCATTTTAACATTGACATTGTCACAAAGTGGGAAAGCATATACTGGGAAGAAACAACCCTCCAAAGTCAAGAATAGCCTATAGAAAAGGTTACAAAAGGTTGGAGTTGAGGTAGGCAACACAGGACATTTTGGATGTGCAGTTGTTACAATATGCCTGTGGGCATGGATGGTCAAACATCATTGGATCTGATTGCTTTAACTCAGTGTTGTCAGGCTACTGTAACTTAGATTTGATATAGAACGGCCATTTTTACAAGTGAGAAAGCAGACAGCGGCAACACCTCCAAAGATGTCATGTCATTCTAAGTATAGCCTACAGAAAAAGTGTTTTCTAATATGGTTAGCAATAGACTGAATGGATTTAGAAAATCCAAATTGTATATCTAAACAGAGGAAATTGTAAATCTTAACAGATGAAATTCTAAAGTTGCTCAATCCCAGCTCACGGGCCAGCCCGGTTCATTTGAGCCAATCGGCCCAGAACTGCGGAAGATTACCTCTTACATTCCCCTTGCTCTTATACAGACTGTATAATAGATTATATAATAGATGGTATAAACATTTCTAGGACTGACAGATTTCTCACGTTGTACTATGGGCGGTCTGTTGCATGCAGGCAACCCTCAGTGCAGAATATGGCCTGCATAGGGTTACAAAGCCCTGGGGTTTTTTCCTGTTGTGCAGCCCCTACACTATAGATGTATACATTTTTCTCTTTGAAAGATTATACTCCACAGGAAACATACTGTTAAGATGGAGGATGGATCTAAGCATGGAAGGGGATTTTCTCTGCTTCTCCTACCTGCAGAGGGAGGAAATAGTTTTTCAGTCCCTATCCTTTTGGCATCCTCTCAAGTGTGCTCTCTCTCTTTTGTTCTGAGGGAGAGACTCCCTCTCTCCCTCATTCTCTTGCTCTGCTTTCATTTCACCTACCAACCCCTTATGAGGATCTAGTTTCATTGTAGTGGCCCTGAGGAACCTATCCAAACCTGGATATATACACACACTGCAACAATGAAACAGCAAGAAACACACATTGCATTGCCATGAAACACTGATACACGCACACACTGATACACGTAGTCCTGAAACAGAGGGGAGGTTGAGAGCACTGTACAGCTGCTGGTGCTGTAAGTGTATAGTGAGAGTGTGCAGCAGAAGCCCCTTTAAAGGACCAGTGGAGGGGTCCATCCTGCCATTAAAAGGGTGCCAGTAACACCGGCTCCGTTACACGCTGGCGACAACCCTGCTCTCACCTCACTGACTCAACAGACTTCTCAATCTCCTCTGTGACCCCAATGCTCGCCTCTCGGCTGCGGCTGGTGAATATGTGCCGTTGGGGAGCTCCTTAGGCAGCTGGCTGTGGTAGCCTGTTTGTCCAGCAGACAGGAGTGTCAGTGCGCCTGCACCCCTTCAGCCGACTCTCCTTTTATTCCCTGCGACAGGTTTTGTACTCCGCCTCCTCTCGTGGGTTTGGAATGGGAAGGCCTTGACCCCAGAGCCGAAACCTAAACTCCTCGTAAAAGTCAGAGAGCTGCATGGAAAGAACGCACACACACAGGAGAACAACATCCGCCTTTCACTCTGTTTACTTTAGAGAGGGTCAACTGAGACGATGGAGAACACCCTATTTGTCCTCTCCTCTCTTGCCCTGTCCTTTTTTCCCCCTGCTTCTCCCTTTACCTATCCCTCTCTTCTATGGCTGTGGTGACACAATGTTACCGCTTTTTAGTGTGCAGTGGATGGATCCTGTGACTAAAGAGCTTCAGAAAATGTTGAGTATTTAGTGGAACCCTTCGTAAAAAGGGGTTGGTTATTTGAGTCATCTCCCCTCCCTCTGTGATTAGAATGGTCACAACAGGAATTCCTCAGAAGCAGACAAAGAAACATTTGGAAATATTGCAGCCTCTATGAAAACACTGCAACATTCACTAATTACCATTACGTGGTGGAAGCACTACCCAGGCATATGTCTTAAAAACAAGTTAATGGGTGTTTGGGAAAAACAAAAATAAAGTGTGACAGGGTTGGTCCTGTAACTTTGCCAGCCCACCCACTGTCTCCAATAAAACGCTGATGACCATTCTGGGATTACACTCTTGTTATCAAAGTCAGGTGTAAGTTGTAGTTTATGACTTGTTTACATAAACACTGACATAACGAGAACTGTGAGAACAAGCTTGAGATGCCTTTTATGGATTGACAATTGGCCAGAATTTATTTTATATATTTCAAACCATGAATAATGTAATGAATGGACCAGAATTTAAATAGCATTGACCTTCTGGTGATGGGGCTGGCTATATTGTACCTTGTCATACAGCCTATAGGCCAGAAAGCGGTTTCCACTCTTAAAGACAAAGGAGAAAACAAACTTGGAGGCTGGACAGGACCCAAGGAAGAAAGGCACTTTGGGATTGAGGAGAGGTGGGGGCAGAGATGGGACCTGTGCATGAGATGAAACTGGAGAACCCAGATGGGGACCGAATGCTCTTAAAAACTGTCCCCCCACATCTAGAGGGTGCACCCTCTCCTCTCCTACCCTCCTCCCACCTGATCCCCCATCGGGGACAGTCCCCGATCCTGTCTCGATCCAAAGACCCAGACCTCGGTCCAAAGACCCAGACCTATCAGGTAACTATGGAAACCACACAGAATACCCCCCACTTTGCAGAATAGGGACTTGGAACTTGTGGCAATGCATTTTGACATTCATTTTGAAAACCATCTTTTCCCTTTTAACTTTTTGTTGAGCTTGCCAGCCAACCAACTTCTGGGGTTAATTTCTTTACACATTCTGACTCAATATAGAAGCCAAATTTGGGTACATTGTGTTCAAAGAGGGTCACAAAGGCAAATAACCGCTGTGTAAGGTGGAGCACTTTTAACAGGACAGTGCTGAGCCTGGCTGGACTTTTATGTGCTTACAATAATGTTTTATCAAGCTGTTTTTCTCATGGTCTTTTAAGCTGGTCTCTTGGATGAGTATCTGCAACATAAAAAACAATATATTTTCAATGATTTGACTTATAGACCGCCGGCCTCACAATTTCACAATTTATTGCCCAAAAAATGTAATGTTTAGAAACATGTATATGCACTTTTATGTTTACTCAGCTGTGAGTAAGCACCCATTTCATTTCATGGGAGATGTGACTGGCTCATCTGGCTGGTGAACAATCTATGGTAGTTTTCATGTACATTTCCAAACTAAATAAATGCACACATTCAACCCCACAACTCCTTTGCAAGTCATATTACTAAGAAAATCACTGGAGAAAAACTTGAAAATTGTTGACAGATTTATTGTTTCAGTTACGAGTAGTCATGGTGGTTTGCGGGTGAAACTCCTGACGACGTTGATAGTTAACTCGTCCCTGCTCTCCCCAAGTCCTCAGATTTACCCTGGGTGGTAGAAACATAACGCACCAGAAAAAACACTGGTGCTTGGGCCCAAAAACACTGCATTGGGACTCTAGTGGAAAAGCACCATCAACGTAGTGTTTCAGAAACTGTGTTTTACTGTGTTAAAGCCACAATGACATACAAATTAATTACTCTGTCAAAGGGATGGCTTGGCACTCTATCACACAGAGAGGGAACTGCTCTTTGCACAATCATGTCATTAACCCATGTATTTCAAAGCACATTGTTTTTAGTGGCAATGCCTGCTTATGTCACAGCTGTGTACAAACATGTTGGCAGCTAATGGTTGCTCACAGTACCTGTTGCCAGAGGCTTGTTCCCAGATGCTTTTATGCTCCTTTTAAGAAATGGTCATGTTGTTTCGTCCCTATGCTGATTGAGTGTGATCCAACTAAATGTCGCAACATATTGGGTAATCATAACCCAGGTCTTTTTGGGGTACATCTCTGCCAAGGCCCAGTTTATGGGTCCTTTTCTCTCCAATGTGTCTTTGAACCTGACATGAGGTACTATGCACATTCCTGCGTGTCATGCTCAGCTGTGTTTATTGTTACCGGGGTCTATTAATAGGGCCCGCGGGGATCCTCCCTGCATTTGTCTCTGCTGTGCCGTGTGGTGGAGAGCGGGGTGAACGAGGCGCTGTTTGCCCAGGCTTTGTGCTCCTCGGGCCCCAGTGTTTGTCCTGGAGGGAGTGCCCCAGCTGGAGAGCTTGTTGGTGGGTGGAGGAAGCTGGGAGGAGGGGAAGGGGGGTGGAGGCCATGGAGAGGAGGTGCACCCAAGCCTGGGTCTGAAGTATGTCAGAAAGGCCCTTCTCCAGGTTGAGGATTCCCCTCCTACCTCCATCCCTCCCACAGCGAATACTTGACACTAGATTTGGTTACACAGTCTGTTATAGGTGACTATGCAAACATAGACGATGTTGGAAAACATAAACAAACGTGTGATGTTTGTGAGTGTGTATGTCATTTGTTCGTTTGCTGAGGAATGCAATAAAGTCCCATTTTTTTATGGGACTGAGAGCAGAAAGGTGTGGGATATATAGGCTACTAATTAGACAAAAATGTTTAGGTTCTTTTATAAGACAACGCACAGACACTTCTTTTGGTCGAACCACAAAACCCTTTACAATATGACAATTCCAGTGAGCCCTCCCCACAAGAAGACTTTGCGGAGGGGCAAGACAAATCACGGCACTCTCGCATCAGTGCGCTCTGGTTTCACACTCAAGTATTTGACAGGCAGTGCGGCGTGATACGCATAGCCTCCAGTCCTAGAGTATTGTATAGTATTGTTGACATTGGAGCAGCAAACGTTGTGAAAACTGGATATATCTGTCCCATGTATTTAGGATACTAACCGAACAATATTCCAGAAGATACAATCATAATTTGGAGATTATTTGATAGTTGCACTGTCACCGCGTAATGGCAGTACTCATGGAGTTGAAATGCATACATTTTGGAGAAGTGGATTTTGACAGGCGATGGTCATATCAATAGGCTTTGAACCTGAGCTTCGTGTAAAAAACAGGACAGGTAAAGAGAAGAACATTGTATTGAGCTTCTTCGAGTTCCAAGTTCTGGGCGGAGGACAGTTTGTCTCAATGAGAGCCTTTGCACACAACGCTACATTACTGGGGACATAGCCGAGTACCTTTTTTTGTTGAAGTTGCGGACTGCTGAGCATATCTTGGAAAGTTTTAGAATTTAGTTTTAGAATTTTGGAGTAACCTCGTCCTGGAATAAAGGTTGAGTGCGTTCCTGTCGCATTGTTTACTCATTCATCAAATACATGTTTGAAGGCAAGACTGAACAAGTATTAGAAGGTAAGGGAGAATTGTACGTCTGCTACACGTTGTATTGCCTAATTTGAGAGATGGGCCATAATATGTTTGACATGAAAACCGTTTTTTTATGATTCGGACTTAAACCGAAGCCCAAAGATGTCCTCAACATTAAGAATTAACGGAACGACATTTAACTACAGCAAAAGTGAAATCTTAAATTTTCTTCATGTTCTATGTTGTTTGGAAATGTGCGTAGCCTACTTGTGTACAGTTTAGGATTGGGTTTTGAGAATGGTATTTACACATTTTGTTCCTATGCAGGGTGAGACCTTTACCCCAAAAAAATAGGATTTGGAGAAGAGAAAGGCTTATCGGCATAGAGGGGGGCGCTTTTCGCGCTCTCCTGAAACGAAAGACTTTAAAGGATTTTTTGTCCACTTAAATCTTAAATCAAGACATAGCCTACCTGTAAGAGTTGGAAGCTAGGGAATAATGTGTCTTTAAACGACATCATTGTGTGGATTTTCACCGCCAAGACATGTTCTGCAGCCGACGAGAAGCAAACGGGGGGAAAGGGTCAGACAGTACCTGCCCGCGTTCGGACTGGACAAATACGCATTGGAGAAATGGTAACGTAGGCCTACTGATAGATAATTTACACTGTTATGAGTTTGTACGATTAATAAATACACAATAGAAAAGCACAAATCGACTTCCAAATTGTGTTTTTTTAAACGTGATACTAGGTGTGGACTATAGACTACTCGATTTCTGTTCACTTGCGCGTAATGGTACATGGTTGCTATGAAGGCACTGTCCTTGCCTCTCATTAGTCATATTGCTCTATGACAACAATTAAATGTCTGTTTGATGTCAATGGCTTTCAATTCACTTCAGCTGCGTTTGTAGTGCTTAATTCTCTTCGCTCACACCTGCCACCTGTTATGGCATGACATGTTTGAGTCAGAACGACCCGGCCTGTGTTAGCCTATGCGTGCGTTGCAGGTCGTGGGTGTATTTCTGTTTTTAATGTTTATGTTGTACAATATTGCGCTTTTTTGGGGGGGAATGCACTTCTGTAAACATTTCCTTTATTTGATAAGACATGCTTGACTATACATTTATTTATTATCAATATAGCTTTGTCATCTTGTTTAAAATGAATAACTCTGAAAAGCGTTTTCTCTGTCATTGTAGATTGCTAACAAAGTAGGTTATAGTTGACCTCAGTATTTGCACTAGTTTGCTTATATGAGGTGCTCATGTCTAACTAAGAGGAAACGGTGGCATTCAGGAAGTCTTAGTGTGTGACCCTCACCCCTGTAGGGGTGGGATGCAATCTGAATATCAAAGTGTTGCTCATACACATGTGCTCAGTGTGTCCCCACTTAGAGCCTGCATAGTGCCTCACACAAACAGCCATATCCATTTCCCCTGATTTCATTGACCTCCCAGGGGTTGGGGAGGTGTTTTTGGCTTTAGCTGGTCTCTTTCAGATAGTCTTTTCCTCTTCTGCCTACTTAGCTTCACCTGTGCTGCACTCAGCTACTTGTCCATGTCTGACCAGCTAATGCTTCTCAGTCTGACATGTATTCCTTTTGATGATGAGAGAGAACAACAGTGAAATGCTCTATTACTTTTGAATGCCTCCTTAGCTGCACTCAGTAACACTTGAGTTCTCAGAACTAGGATACTGTGGGATGCATTAGACCTATACTGGCTTTTCCCAGGACTACGTGCTATGCGTTTTTATCTTCATAAATGCTGTTGTTTACATTTGTCTTCTTAATTTCAGTGTCTGTACACATCCCATGAGCACAGTGAAGGGGACTGCAGGGCTGAAGGGGTTTCACACTCAATGTGGCTGACCACTTACCCTGGCAGACGCTGTGAGCTGCTGTGGTATACTAAATACAATACTATTCACTATTGTGGATCTATTACCTTTACCCTCAAAGAAAACGTAAATTCTCTGATCACACTCTCAGGTAAGCGCTGTGTTGTGAGCTCAATGTGTGTATGGTTGAAACAGGGGTAGGGTGCTATGTGAGAGTTGTGGTACCTGAGGTATCTCACATTCCCCCATGAGCCTGTCACTAGTTCCACTTCCTCAAGCCAGAGGTTACAAGGTCAGCAGCCCTGTTAAGGGTCAGATCAACTGGACACCCCTTTTACAGCAACCATCCACTGTGTAGCCTGGTTTGTTTGAATATGCATGCAGTGGTAATGAGTGTACTATTTAGAAGTGTATCTCTCCAATCTCGCCAACATTTCAGATGCAAGAATCGCCTTGTTACCTTGCTATTACCTTGCTATACAATAATCAAGCTCTATTATTGAAGTTGATACTCTCTCCCCCTTGTGGCAACAAAATATTAGATAATTTGGAAAGAAATGTAAACTACACCTTGAACAAGTCATGAATTTATATCGGTTCCAAAAATCCAGACAAACTGATTCCTACAGTATGTGGAATAGAGTAAGTTGTCTGAGTCTTCACAGTGAACCTAGGCTTTGGAAGCATAACTGACATTACTGGGTAATGTCCCTCTGATTATGCTGCATGGAGAATCAGTGATGAGTGAGATTGATTATGCATTGGAGTGCCACAGGGCATCTTCAATCTGGAATTGTTTAAGGAACACAGTGAGCCACAATAAGTCTTCTTGGGTAAACTCAAGGAGGCATGATTTGACAAAAGAGGAATTTCAATTGGTAAATGCACTCAAGTAAAAATGGTCATCATAGCGTCCCAGTTTTTTGTCTTGCTGTACAGTATGTCTTGCTGTATCACAGTAGAGACAGTCAGTATACCAGTATTACAACAATATCATTTAATGTAATATTAGTTAATGTCTGTTCCTGATTTGTGGTTGAGCAGTTTGGCTCTTCAGACAACTCAAATTTGGAACAAAGCAACGGTTAATACAGTTCAAAACACTGATGAAACATGGAGCTAACTCCTGTCTTTATCGCAAGATCTCACTTTTTGAAACTTTGAATACAGAAGAATGTTAACTAGCAGTGTAGTACTCTAGTGTTTTGTAGCTGTAAGCACTTTTTTAATACAATAAGCTGTATTCTTCTGAAATTAGCGGGTCAAATCCATTCATCATGGTGTCGTCGGCTGCTTTGAACTATCGGGCCAGGTCATTACAAGAGCCCGTCTGGGGCTCAAGCGGGCGACACGGAAACGCTTTGGAGGGTGCTTGTTCATCCAGACGCACTAATGGCCAGCTTTCCCTGGACCCACAGTGAACTTAATTTGAAGAAATTAGACATGAGATGTGAGGGCAAAGGTTGTGTGTGTGTGTGTGTGTGTGTGTGTGTGTGTTTGTGTGTGTGTGTGAGTGATCTTTTTAAATGATATCCATCTTTTTCTCTCCCTTTCTCTTGTCTGTTTTTGGACTCCAGTGGGTTGTTGTACTCACAAAACCTGTCATCTGAAATATTATCCTCCTACTGCTGCCACAATTCTGCTTTATGTGTTCCCATTTAAGGTGAGGTTTATCCAAGTGTTCCTTTACTGCGACTCCCTCTTAAAATGCATTTAATCAGCTTGGAATGTTAGTTATTGCAGGGACACAGGAATGCCCTACCATGGAACAAAGGAAAAAAACTGTTGATTAATTTTGTGTCTCAGTTGAATATATACTTACAGTGGATGGGCCACAATCTACTTTGTTAATATGTTTTCTCATAATGGTGCCAAGTTCATATTGTTTGAACTTTCTAACCTTGCAGAGGGCTTTGCACATGTTACTTTTGATGCTGAAACCCCCACAGTAGTTTAACTGTGGCCTTTTATCAGGATAGATCCCAGGAAAGGACTCAGCCGCCCTAAGTACCAGTCAGAGGGGTGTGGCCTATAGTCCAATGAATGTTAAGAATGGAATAGAATAGAACTTTGATATCTGTCTTGCAAAAGGAAACTTGGCTTTTTGGTGTCCTGCTGCCCACCACTACCACATCCAAAAGCTTACTGATTGGCAATGCTCCCTGGAAGAAGGTCTGTTCCCACTCTCTTTAGCACCTGGCGTGCAATGACTAGGAGTGTGAAGGCGATAATCCACCCCTTATACTTCAAACACTTCCTTCCTCCTCAAAACACCATTACCTGGCTTTCTCTGGACTTCTCCTCATAGTGTTAAACACAAGACACAACCTCAGGGCCAGAGTCAATCCCTTTTCATTTATTTTATTTTCACCAGGCAACCACTTTGTTTGGTTCTATCCGGCACCCCTGATTGCACCCAGGTTATGATTCACTAGACTGCACTGGGCTGATTTAGGATCAGCAATTACTCTGATTCTAAAGCCTCATAAGCCAGACCAGAGTGTTCTATTAGGAAGAGTGGCGCCAATAAAGAGGTACATTTTCTATTGGCCAACGCCAAATAGTTCCTTTACATTGAACCAACAGAGCATGTTACCAGGTAATTGATTGTTAGTCATTGGGTAAATCAGGAAGTTTAACCAGGAAGCTATATGGAACTATTTGAAGCTCATTGGTGCCACTCTTCTAATATACCACTCTGGGCCAGATTATGAAAAACCCTGAATTCCTTTTCATAGTTCCAATGGTCTTCCTTTATATAACTGTTCATCTTGAAAAAACACTTGGAAACTACAAATCTGATACCATGATAGCCTCTCTCCGACCTGTAATGGCTACCTTGTTATGTGTTTTCCCTTATACAGCCCATAATTGCCTGCCAAGAAACTCATCAACAGGAGAAAAACTGTGAGGTCATCCAGATATTGTATACTGTAGCATCTTCCGGATGGAGGAAGGGGTGTCCACACCTTTGATTACCGGTTTGGTATAGGTCATCTGAGCTGCAACATCCTTGCTATCTGTTTCTCATTTGGCAACCCTCTCTGGTTTTCCACTAGGGTGACAGGCCTCCTTAAGAGTGGAAACTGGCACTAACAAGCAATTACATCCTGCCTGGAAGGGATTAGGGGATTATGGACTGTATTCAGATCTCTCACTCTGCAGTCAAAGTGCAGTCTAGTCTAGCTACAGTTATAAGGGCACATCTGGTGGGTGCAATCAGTGTCGTCAGGGAGGGGGAATCAGGGAATCAAACTCGCCACCTAGACACGTAATGTTATAGTACGTAAATGTGGGGCTTGTGGGGCTTGCCACTTGCTCAGTGCAAATACAAAGTAACAAGCAAAAAGTAGCATGTTGCAAGACAAATTGTGTGTTCTGGCTGGATATGGACTCAGAACTGAGTATACCATGTATATCATCATATGTGTTACAGTAGAATTTATACCCCCCTAGATAAATGTGGGTCTGGTAGTGATCAGGCTAGAACCCAGCAGTGGCTAGGACTCTGCATCTCCTCTTTCTCCCCAGGTGTCTTTTATTGCGGGTGGTGATTTAGTGATGTGCGCTCCCCCCCCCCCCTGCGGCCCGGCACCATTGGTGACAGGTAGAGCTGGCGGACAGAACACCTCTAATGGGAGTCCATTATGAGAGAGGGCTCTGGAGAGATGTGTTGTTAAAGAGAGGCAGAACAACGCCTGGGTCCTCAAAGCCATGCTCTGTAAGAGCCTTTATGCGTGAACCGTATAGCTACCCTACTAGTTACCCTAGTGATCATCATCTGAAACACACATATGATCTTATTATTAATCCTTACTTTAGGGTGAGTCACCATCTGACCCAAGCAGAGCAAATGACAACAACACTTAGATTAAATGAATAGGTCATTATTCATAATATTATTCAATATTGTTGTTTACCATCAGGAGAGCTGACTAATAACATAAATAAAGGGTGTGATGCAAAACAGTTTTTTCTGTTTCGGTCTAACCTTACCCAGAGCAAATTGCAATTCAGTGTTTATGTAATTAGTGGATGTATATTATAAGGGGAGTGTACTATACCAACAACACAAATGTAAGATGACAAGTAATTGACTCTTTGTTGCGGATGACCATGTTGCTGACCAAATGAAAGCCTTTAATCAGGATGTTACACACATGTACATACACACTGACAGACACACACTCACGCACGCACACACACACACACACACACACACACACACACACACACACACACACACACACACACACACACACACACACACACACACACACACACCATCGGCACAGGCTCAGGAGCTCTGGAGGTCCTCAGGACCCGTGCACCCCACCTCTACCCCCCTACCCCCTCGAGGGGCTGGAGGCGTTGGGTTGTAAACAGCTCCAGAGCAGTGGGGTGAAAAGAACCGACAGACAGGCCCACATGGACACACAGCAGTAAGACTTAAGGAGGCTAAATGCTCCCAGATGTGGCATCAAGGAGTCAGAACAACTCCTCTCCAGGGACTGAGAGGGGATCTGTTTAAAAAGCTTTTTTCGCCCTCTGCTCAAAGTGCTGGTTTTAAATCAGGTGAGGCGAGAGCATTCACCTCTGGATTTGGCTTACAGTCTCTCTCTTCATCTCTCTCTCTCTTTCTCTCCACACACAACAATATCATTCACCTTTCATTGTGTAAACAACATGCTTATTTTCTCCTTGGCCCTGAGTTGACTTACTGTCTCATTAACCTTGACAGAATCAAAGATCTTCTGCAGTGTGTTGGAAATCCAAATACAGAGCTTATCGTAACCTTTGAACTGTAACCTTGTCAGTCCTCCATCTCTCTGTAGAGATAGCATCACAATGATTGTTTCTGACTTTAAAGCCAAAGGTTTTATTATGAAATGTCTATGAGCAAAGTTTACATACCATGTTCTAATATATATGGATGATAGATGACTTGTTTTTCCACTGAATTCACTGTACTTTGATTTTTCAGTACTTTTAGGTCAGCAGAATTTATTTTCACTATAGAGTACCATTTTTTGTTGAAGTTTGACTTTAGTTTAGGTAGTTTGACCTTGATGATTCCAGTTCAGATCCACTTGAGTATAGGGTTTATAGTCAATATCTAGTCAATGAGGTTCCTGAGGTATTAGTATATGTAGCACCAGAGGTTATTCCTGGTCAAAAAGCAGGCCCTGGTCATAAACTGTATGTAGAGCTGAGAGAAAGGCCATATTAATTAGTATTAGATAATAGCCCCCAGTTGTTCAGTGACTGTTTTGCAGGATGCTAAGTCCTCCATGCATAAGTGGTATCTACTGGACTCTGTTTTGATTATAAATGTTCAGCCGATAATACTGGACTTTGTTGATGAAAGCACAGCAAACACATATTGGTTTCACAACAGCAAAATAGAATAGCTTTACTCAAGCACCATCTCAGATATTCTCAACTCTCTGTCAGATTCATGTTCAAGGGGAACTTACAGAAACGTAATGACCCTGGGGTGAACGTGTGGTGATACACAGTGAATCCAGTCACATTGCACATATACTGTATAAACATCTGTGTCCATAACAGCCCTTATCACCACCTCGGCATCTCTGTGGTTTCTCTAAGACCTCCATGAAGCGTTACTGCTATTCACGATCCCTCCCTGTGCCCCCTCTACAGAAACAACCCTACCTCATAAAGAATGCCTTTGACAGGTATATCTCACTGAAGCTGCCTTTGTTGCTGGACTGGGCCTGCTGTACGGCTGTATGGATCGACAAGCTGACACTAGCCACACTAGCTGGCAGCAAACACTGGCCTTTTACTGCAGTAACAATAAACATGTCCTCCATTGGCATAGAGGACATGATTAATGTGACATGTTGGGTTGTTTAGAGGGGCAAAAATGTTTTGTACAGTACACTTGAATGTATAGATACATTATCGCCCGCATGTTGTGTGTTTAGTTTATGTTATCTTTTCAGAGTGTCTTGTTGAGGTTGAACAATTGACAGAGCAAGCCCTTGTTCTCCTGTCTCTCCAGGTGGGCCAAGATGGCAGACAAGGAGGAGGGACAGACAGGGGGTGTCCGCCATGTCATCAGCAGGCCCTTACCACCTGAGGAACTGGAAGGTGAGCGACTTATATTTTTTGTGTGTTTAATCAGTAGCAACAGCAACATCAGCATATCATCATCGTCATCCTCACCATCTTTATTATCATCATTATTACCATCTTCATCAATACCATTATAACTATCTCTATTCTCATCACTATCTATGAGATCCATTGTCATCATCCTTACTATCTCCAACACCACTACTATCAATGTCATTATCCTCACCCTCATCATCCTCCCTTCTCTTCTTTCTTTTGTGTTGCTGTTGTAATTTTCATGATTTGGCTTTTTTTTTGGGGGGGGGGGGCTTTTTACTCTTTTCTTTGACAGTCTGTCAACCTATGTTCAAGTACAGTATGTCATCAACATTCCTCTCCTGTAGGTGCTGCTGTGGGTTGTGGTGTCTCTGCTGCCCCTGGTGGATGGAGCCCGTATGGGGTACAGTACAGGGGCAAACTTGGGTCATGCTGTGGGACTAGTGGGAGGGATGGAAGAGAGGCAGCTACCAGATACTCTACCAGAGGTGGATGAGGAGGAGCAAGATGAGGAGAGTGACCCTTACTCCCCCTGGCATGGCCTCTATGGTGAGAGTGGCCCCCTTATGCGCATTTCACAACATTTAAAAAAAAAAAGAATAGTTAAATGAATAGCAAAGAGGTGGAGAATAGCATTCAAAACAATTTTTGTGTCAAGATAAGTTCTTGCCATTAATTTCTCTCTCTCTCTCTCTCTCTGTCTCTCAGACCCCTATGTGATTGACGATGCAGACAACCACCCGGGGGGGCGTTGGGTGGGACGCTCCCCCCGTTCCTCCAACCCCTCCAATGCCCAACCCAAAGGCTCACCCAAGAAAAAAAAGAAGAGGAAGAAGAAAGAGAAAGAACGTGAGAAAGGAAAGAGTAAAGGCAAGGGCAGACAGAAGAGCAGCAGGGACTGTCGAGTGGAGAAGAGGGAGATGCGGGTTCGGGACCTGGGCCTGGGTTTCGACTCGGATGAGATTGTTCTCTTCAAGTTCTGTGTGGGCTCCTGCCAGTCCTCCAGGACCAACTACGACCTGGCCCTACGAGCGTTGTTGGAGAACGGTTCCCTGCCCCGCCGCACCTCCAGGCGGGTCAGCAACAACCCCTGCTGCCGGCCGGACCGCTACGAGCCTGTATCCTTCATGGACGCCCACACTACCTGGAGGACCATCCAGTCGCTCTCTGCTGCCAGCTGCATGTGTATGGGCTGAGATGAGTGAGAGAGCAAGGGAGAGGAAGATGGGAGGGTGGCTGTCACTCACCCGGCTGAGAATATATCCTGGCTAAGAGAGAGAAAGCTGTGTCTTGGGAGGCCTTGGAATGTTCAAAGGGGAGAAACATGCAGGGTCCAGTACAGAGAAGGATGGAGATTCTGTAAAGAATATCTGCAGTGGGGGACAGAGGCCACAGCAACTTCCTGCTGTCCATTTCCTGTTAAGAAATTACTATGAGTAGCTTACACCATTTCCATAAATGTGTTGAACTACTATTCTCTACTACAATATTGATACCACACACATATAGGATTTTAATACGTTATTACTCGCAAAAAGCTCAAAGGTAAAATAGACCTCAATGCTGGGATTTTTTCTTCTGGGAAACTGAATTGCAACGCAACAAATACAAGATTGATCTGGGGCTCTTGTGTGAATAGTGCCTCCACAGTGCCTTTCCAAAGAGAACAATGTCTTGTTCATCAAACCAAATTTGTATAAAGGAAGAGTGTGTATTATAACCACATTATAATACATGTTACAAAAAAAAACTTTCCAAATATCAACATACAGTTTGTCACTTCGCTCAAAACAGGGATCTACAATAACTACATGTTTGTTGAATTTGTTCAGTAGAACTCCACCCAATGGATGCCATGCATCCCCCTGCATTATTGTAGACAACATATTTATTTCAGATAAATTATTTATTTATTATTGTTTCATATAAGAGTTGTTTTCATAGACTATAGATATCTATTTATTGTCATGATCATACATATCTGGTGAGTTTGTGTGTTATTGGTAACTTTGCCTTTAGATTGTCTTTTGTTTGGATGCATCCAAACGATCAAAGCAAATGCAGAGGACCTCAACACAAGTCTCATTTCAAAGAGAGGAAGGAAATAGTCATGCTGTGGGAAACTTTCAGTATTGCAGAACAATTACAGTCAACAAAATTATTATTATTATTATTATTGAAAGTGTTCTTTTATTTTTGTACAATGGCATTATTCTCTGTTGGAATAAATTGTCTATATATACAACCCTTGACCACTGATTGACTTCTGTAACAATACATTGCCAGAATACTTTAGTATCATGATGGAGATACTTTGCTGGTGGTCATTCTCAGAACTTTATGTGATTCTGGTCATCCTTGTGCTATAGTGCCTCCTACAGGTTGGCTACATAAATTCATGTTGACAAAAGGGTTTTTACCATGATGGTCTCAAGATAGTATCAAACTCATTCTTCACGAGTCCATGATTGTTTTTATCAAGTTTTACCAAAGTGATGAGTGTTCAAACGCTGTTGATAGTAAAATAATCATCTGTACCAGCAGTCACTATGAAAAGAATAACCTTCTCATCATAGCCACTTATTGTCTCACGAAAAGACGAAGGCAACCAATCAGACCTCAACTTCTCATGACACAGAACTTGACAGTATGTAATGGATCAGAACACATTTTTAAGAATCACTTGTCACCACAAATCTGACCTGCTGACACATTACTTAAAATGTGCTTTAAAAAAATGTGCTTCATCTGCCTGTTATGTCATTTATACTACCTATTAACTGTGAACACAATGTACTGTCTATGGTGTCTTTAATTCTCCATAGATACAACAACACATTCACATCACAAATAACACAACCTATTCAAAGAGTAAAAACTCACAATAAATGATCATTTCTTTTCAACATAGATAAGAAGAAGGTGTCAGATCATTCACAATCATAGCGATCAAAATATTCAGCAGTGCAAAACATGGTTTGACATGTAGGTACATTCAATTACTATTCCTGCATGCAAGACTGGTATGGCACATACAAACAGCATTTGTAATACTTACAATTGATTTGTGTGAATCATTTTAAATAACCAAAGAGACATTTGTAATTGCCAAGATTGTTCAAAATATATCTGGACCCTCTAAATATGGATCATGTGTCTATTCACCTTTGAATTCCCAGAATTCATTTGAACACATCAAAAGACGTAATCACAAGAGCAGCAAGTGTTCAAGTGGTTCCATTTTGTGAAATCATCACTGTGTAAAGGCCCACTTTGTCATCTTGTGGACTTGTGTGAGAGTGACTTGGCATTTGATGTAAAAGTCAATGTGAGAACATTTAGGTTTTTAGAGGAAGACGACAGCACAGCAGAACTCATCAGAGGCACTTCTCCGACTGACAGGAGCTTGGTGTGCTGAAAGTACAAGTGACAATGTCTACTTTTCTGACGTGCGTATGGAGTGCCGCTGGAACACACACCGCCGGGAGCGTTTCGCTGCGTCCGTGCGCTGACGTCGTCATGTCCGGTTTGGACACCGAAGCAATCTCTGCCTCGAAACCAAGCACGGCAGTATGTTCGACACTGAACGGATGAAAGTTGTCCCGTGCTGTGTCAAAATTCCAGGCCTGTCGCATGGTAAAGTCTGTAAATGATTTTGTCTGGGCGGAAACCTGGTTCTCCACATCATTTCTGTAGTTGGTCGTGCGTAATGATGCGTAACTGGTCTCGTTGCTGTGCTCGAATGATGGGGGTGAGTGTTGACCATCTTCCCAGCCTAAATTACGCCCATGCCCCTCCTTGACATGTTCAACTGTCCTCTTTAACCTCTCACAGCCCTTGACCAACAAGTTCTTCCGGCACAAAATGTACACCCATGGGTCGAGAATGGGGTTGAACGAGGCGAAGCGGATGGCCATGAGATCACTGCGATAATCGGGTTTTCCTCCGGCAGAGATATACGCAGGGCCGTACAATTGGTTTACAAAGATGCGCACCTGTTAGATTGAGAGAAGCAATAGTAAGAATTGGCTATATGAAGCAAAGCAAATAATCGTAATTGTCAGTCCACTGTGGCTTAAATAGTTGCATTCTTTAATAGGCTAGTATGTCCAATGAAAGCATATAACTTACCACTAAAGGAATGGAGCACACTAGGAACACGATGGTCATGAAGATCAGAAGCCAGAACATTTGAATCTCAGCCGCCGAGGTAACGGAGGGCAACCTCGGGAACCGGCGCCGAGACCCTACTCCTCCTGCGGACACCTCCGCTCTTACTATCCTCGTCTTCTGTCTCATCCCTACAAGTGACCGACAAACAGCGAAGTTGCACAAGACAGTCACCGCAATCAATACCAGCATAACCCCGCCGTACAGGAACGAGTAAGAGGCACCGAGAGGGTCCATTGCTCTCCAGTCCAAGAAACACCAAGTGCCCGGAAAGTGTCGAACATGCTGTCCCAACCCAAAGCTGGGCATGATACACAGCACAATGTTGGCCAGGTACGTGCCCATGAGCGCGAAACGGGCCATAGTCCGGTCCACATATTGAGAGTAAAGGTATGCGTGGTTGATAGCCAGGTAGCGCTCGACTGCCATTGCGCACAGGATGGACATTCCAGCCGAGCCGAAGAAGAGCATAGAGAACGAGAAAAAGTGGCATAGGAGCGCTCCGCCTGGCCACCTGTTGGCTATGTAGGTGGCGATAACCACCGGGCTGGTGAAACAGGTGCCCAGCAGGTCCGTGATAGCCATTCCACAAACCAGCGTGTAGAAAGTGCTCTCCTTCTGCTCTTTCTTTGAGATGCAGAGCACAACAATGGCTATGAGGTTTCCAAGGACTCCTACGGCAAACATAGTGGCCGACGTGACCAGGGATTTCGACTCCAGAGGTGGGAAAGCGCTAAGATTTTGGGCGAGATAGAGAGTTTGTATTTCTGAAATATTCGCGCCCTCGACATAAACGGAATTGTTAATCATTCTTAAAAACTGAATCAAAATATCTTGACAGTGTCACAGGCAACTTCGTAGAAGCGTGTCTTTCCCCTCAGAAAAATAGCCTACCACAAAAGATTATTAACAAGTAAAGGACAACACTAAATCTATACATTTGATCTTTGTAACCCATCTGCAAACATTGTCCAACAGCCCCATATGAAGATGTGCTTCGATCTGTTTTTACTCTACTACTGAAGCTGCTGCTGCTGGTATTTAAGATACAGGGTGCTCGCTCGCGCACAACCACTGATGTCAATAGCGTGACGTCAGGCGAACAATGCAGGCTAAATGAGAAGGCAATACAAACACTCTAAATAGACTTGGTATGCCAAATAGCAAGTTTTAGTTTCAGCACTGTGTTTTTACAATAAATATTCAACGAGTGTTGTCTCCGAATTTGTCTTTATTCAACATACATTGTCAATTGGTAAGCCCAGCCTAACACCACAGCTCAGTAGCTTCCTCAACCATGTCAAGTTCAATGGTAGGCCAAGGTCTAGTTATAGCAACTAAGCAATCAGGACAATGTAAAGCTCTCTCTTGGATGTGAGGAAATTGAGGATATATGCCTACAGTACCATATCTTTGTGGTATCTCTGTGAATATAGTTTATATCTTGACAAAAAACAAATATATTTACTTCCAACTGGTCAATGGCATGAGAACATTCCTCATTAAGGTGTTTCAGAAAACCTGACATACTTTTTTTTCTTTCCCTTTCTCTAATTTTACATCCTCCCTTTCAGTGGATAAGGAGAATATTTGAAGAATTCAGACTTCTGTGTATCTGTCTAACTCCCTTTGTCTTTGAGCCATGAGTCATCATGGCTCTGCAGACTGCACACATTTATAAGCTTTCAAACATTGCCATTGATTATTTAAAAGTAATGGGGATCCAGCACTGTGAAAGATCACAGAAATGGTAATAATTGGATGGAATTAGTTGCTTTGCCACTATCAAGTCCGAAAGGAATTGTACTTTCTATGCAAATGAAAAGGCATCTATGAAGGAAAAGGCACCTTTTCCTTCATGGTGCTACAATTATGGAAATGAGCAACAAATCAAACTATGAATTATATCAAACTGGAAATCACCATTAGCATGTAAAACAACATTTTGGTTTGTGCCCAAAGCCCCTGAGGGAGACTGTTGATCCAGGGATGAGATACGTTTATACTGTATATTGTTGCAAAGGGAATAGAGACAGGTCTGGTGGCAAAGTGAAAGTCCCTCCATGTCTGTACATCACGCTGCAGGCTTACTATGACTCCACAGCCAGGTATACCTCATCTGATATGAGGGGCTGGGTAATCTTATCTGGAATAATGAAAGAATTCATCATATCCAATGGAAGGTCTGTCTAATGGTATGATATGGCTGAGGCTGAGGAGCTTTATCTCTGTCTGTGTAAGTGGATTCCTCTCCTCCTCATGTGGTGGGCTTTCGGACGGATGGCCCCTGGGTATGGGTTTCCTACGCAGACTGTCTGCCCCCCTCGCTGTAATAACCCTGAGCCTTCGGACGTCAGCCCCCACACACACACACACACACACACACACACACACACACACACACACACACACACACACAGACATACAAACTATTACCTGAGGGACAGATCTCCACACACACACACACACACAGACACACTATGGTATATGAGTCTAATGTGTGTGTGTGTGTGTGTGTGTGTGTGTGTGTGTGTGTGTGTGTGTGTGTGTGTGTGTGTGTGTGTGTGTGTGTGTGTACACATTGGTAATTGGGCTGTTACAGTTGGTGTGTGCAATGACTCATTAGTCTTCTCACCCCTCACAAACATTCCTTGGGGATTCCTCATCCAAATAAAAGCAATTTAATCTCCCTCTTTCTGCACTCAACTCTTAGAGCTCTAAATAAATGATGAATCTGTTGGCTCCTGAAGGGGATATCCAGCCTCAAGGTGTAGGGAAATCTATTATATACATTCATAATCATGAGTAGAGGGAGTGTGGCTTTGAGCTGATTAAGATGACATTACTTATAATAGGATACCCAATATGAGTGGATATACTGGAGATTGAGAAAGCTCTGCAATCCTATTCTATCCTAACATTGTGCATGTTGTTGTGGTTGATGACTGTAATGACCATTACATTTTCTTTCCTAAAGTCATAACAATATGACTTTAAATTCCCAGATCAAGTAGTGAGATACAATAGAAAGCAAGATGACAAAGTAGCTTTGAAAAAGCATTATTAATGGTTGAATTATTTGGAGGGTGTTACTCACCTTGCACTCTTAGCATTGTCATAACTTATTGACAAATTGGTGGCATGAGTCAGAAATGAAACACTTGTTGATAACAACAAAGACATTAAATCATCTGTAGAAGATCTGTAAATGTGTAATTATTTTAGCCGCTCGCAAGCACTTATTTATTTTATAATCTTGAGTTGAAGAGATAATGTTGCACCCTTCCTAATTAACAACGCCTCTGAAACTATGAATTCATTTTAATTAACACCTCTTTGACACCTCCCTCATCCTCTTCCACCACCCTCAATGCTTACACATGACAGGTAACACTCAATTACAGGGTAGAATGTGCTCGAGTGTGTCTCTTTCTACAGGACTCCTCACAGCCAGGGTCCTCAAGGAGATGGCGTGTGTGTGTGTGTGTGTGTGTGTGTGTGTGTGTGTGTGTATGTGTGTGTGTGTGTGTGTGTGTGTGTGTGTGTGTGTGTTCATGTACTCTACGCATTATGCACATTCACATTTTTTGTCATTCCTATTTATGCCATTACTCAAAATTATTTGTAAAATAAACAAGAGATTCTCTACATGGTAGAGAATAATACTGTCATATTTATTTGAGCAAAACTTGGAACTTGCAAGTTTCCCTTCTTCAACTGTTAGGGATTTGAACTGTAACCACATACAATTTATTTCCAGGTTTTTGCTCCTACATCAAATTGGACAGTATTCAGGAAAACTGCATCTTATATTTTTTGTCTTAAGATAACATACTGAGACTGATGCATTGGTGAGAGGAGTATACGTTCCCAACCCCTTACACACACACACACACACACCTCTGTGTCCTTACATTTTTTTGCTAGGACCAGGTGCCATTGTCACAATGCTAGAATTAATTATTTTATTATTATTATTATTATTGACAGTAGAGGAACTGGGGTAGTGGGGGGTAAAGAGGTCTTTAGGAGGGACAGTCAAGATGTAGCCTGAAGAGATGTCTGTCTACGGCAGAAGATAGGTAGTGACTCTGCAGTCCTGACAGCAGTGGGAAGCTCGTTCCACCACCGGGCCGCCAAGACAGTGAAAAGCCGTGACTGAACAGTGTGACTGCTGCATCCTCGTAGAGGCGGTGGTGCCAGGTGGCCAGCCGAGGTGGAAGAACGGAGTGATCGAGCAGGGGTTTGGGGGCTGACCATTGCTTGCAAGTAGGGAGGGGTTGTTCCCTTTACTGTCTGGTAGGCGAGCAACAGGGTTTTGAATCTGATGCGAGCTGCTACTGGGAGCCAGTGAAGGTTGCGGAGGAGGGGGGTGACATGGGAGAATTTGGGGAGATTGAACACCAGACGGACCGCAGCATTCTGGATGAGCTACAAAGGTCTGATGGCGGAGGCGGGGAGCTTGGCCAAGAGTGCGTTGCAGTAGTAAAGGCGGGAGATCACAAGTGCCTGGACCAAGAGTAGTGCTGCTTCTCTCGTGAGGAATAGACGTATCCTTCGGATGTTGTAGAGGAAGAATCTACAGGAGTGCACTGTCGCTGTGATGTTCGCTGCACAGGATAAGTGGTTGTTAAGGATCACCCCAAGATTCTTGGCTGTCTGGGAGAAGGTCACAGTGGAGTTCTCAACTGTGATGGAGTCTTGGAGAGGGTAGGCTTTCCCAGGGAGGAAGAGCAGCTCAGTCTTGTTAAGGTTGAGCTTGAGGTGGTGGGCTGACATCCAAGTAGAAATATCTGCAAGACACGAGTCACCACCTGTGAGTCAGAGGGGGGGAAAGAGAGAAAGAGTTGAGTGTCATCAGTGTAGCAGAGACGCAGTAGAGACGCAGCAGCGTCTCACACTCTCTCTGGTGTTATGACACAAGTGTTTATTCACAAGTGTTTACCCGGCGGAATGAGAGATGGCAGCTCGTCTATGGTAGTGACGTCAGCAGTGATGTTATGATGCTTACAGTGATACAGTGCTGTGATGCTCCACTCCGTCACAGCACTCACAGTCTCTCTGCAAGGGGAAATCATTGGTTCCCTCCCACAGAGTTCCAGCTGCCTCTGCTGCCAGGTTCATTAAATAAATGTCTCATTCTCCTAATCACTATTCTTTCAATCTCTTTCTTTTTTTCTTTCTCTTTCTCTCTCTCTCTCTCTCTCTCTCTCTCACACACACACACTTTACCATTCTCTTCAGCAGGGGTTGGTTGTGGGTGGGTAGCCTTGCAATGATAATGATTATAGTGCAATACCCTTCCTGAGGTATTGAGGGGGAGGATACAAGTGTGTGCTATATGCTAATACACTATTTACACGTGAGCTAGATGACCATGGGGCTGAACCTGAACAATGTGTGGTGGATTGCTGCAGGCCCACCACTATGTGTGATCCCCCACACTGAATCACAGATAGGTCTAGTTTCAGTTCTTGCATGGCTGCATTGTGGATTCTAGCCTGCATCTGTACTCTTTACAACTCAGCGTTGTGCTTTAGGATGATCATCCCACACATCCCCCATTTCTCTGCCTTGCTTACCTCATACCCTGCCCTGGGCCCAGTGGACCTGAAATGTCCTCTGACTGCCTCTCTCTCTCTTACTCTGATGCTAGTAGGATAGGATACAGGATGTTACACTGGGTACAGACATGTCAGACAATATTTCTTGGTAGATTGGACTATTTTTTTGTGTATTGCTGTTATGGACACTGAGCACAGAAACAAACAAATACACACAGAGGTGGTGCACACACCAGTGGAGGCTGGTGGAGGTTGAAATCGGAGGACGTGCTCATTGTAATGCATGGAATTGAATGAGGAATGGTATCAACATGTGCCTCCCCTGGCACACACATACATACATGCACGCACACATGCACACACACAAGCCTTGCTAAGCTCCTGAATAAAACATGTCTCTCTAAAAGTAGGGCTAATTAGTCTCTAAATGGTGAGTCTGGATTTTCAATGTAATGGTGAGACTTTGTGAAATATGGAGCATGTCCCCTGTCAATGATAATGAGCACTCTGCTTTAAAGGGAACTGTGCAAAAAATGTAAAAGAACTATGAGGTTAGATGTGTGTGTATGCGTGTGTGTGACTGTAGTCTTCAAGTATCCAGTACCTAAGCATTCAAGCATAAAGTTATTGTCACAAACTGACAGGTGTGAATATAAACATCAGGGCTATATTTTATGGCGGATGGCGTAAAAACGTGTCTTAGCGCGAATGCGGGTGCTGGAAAGGGGCGCTGGCGGTGGCGCTAGGGGGTGTGTCTGAAATATTAGTGCTATTTACAAGGCCAGAATTTTTCAGCGCACGTGATAGCACTTAACCTGCACATCGTCATGAACACGCTTCTATTACCGTTACTCCACCCACCGGACTGCATGCGAGACACTTCGGTGGTAACTGGCCAAGCCTCTGCTGAAATCTTCCAACCATATTAATAGGCCCCAAGTCTAGACGTCTGCATAGACGCAATCAATGTTCATTGAATCTAGGTGTCTGAAAATGTATCTATTTCACTGTTGCAATTTCATATAATATCAATGACATTTCGTTATGTCTGATTCTGGTGTGAGCAAATAAAGGAACAATCACATTATCCTTAGATTATTGACAAGTTAGGTTTTACTGGACACCGCTTGATAAAAAGATTTTTAAGATGATGACACTGAAGACTGAGTTTAGATTTCATGCCACTCTGTACAGACAGTATTATCTTTAATTGTATTGGATGCAAATGATATTTGCTTGTGATTACACTGGTGCTGTGAAACCAATAAAGTGATAATTGCCTGTGTTTTTAATACCTCTCCTACCCCAGTCCCCATTTAAAATGCCGGTCTGGTTTAATTTCTCAATTTCCTTGGCATATCAAATTATTATGTGTCAAACAATATTAGCAACTGCATTGGACAGACATTATCCTTTCTTCTCCAAATGCAATGGCATTTGCAGAATTTCACAAATCGGGTCAAAAGATATTTCATGCAGTGCATAATTGTCTAATGAAATGTGGGGAAAACAAACAAACCAAGCACACCAAAACACAGGGAGGACAATTAAAAGTGTTAGTGACATCTGTTGAGAGACACTTCAGTTCCTCTCTTTATTAGAGAGAGAGAGAGAGAGAGAGAGAGAGAGAGAGAAGAGAAGAGAATGAGCCACAGAGGAACCTGCCAAAGACAGAGGCATTTCATGTTTTTTTATTAACCTTTTATTTGCAAGGGGGGAGGTGTCCTGCTGAGAAGGAAGAAAGAGGAGTGCAATAAAGGAGTCAAGGCGAGAGGAAGATATATAGCCTTCTTTATTACCGCTAAACCAAGCCATTTGGCAAACATATGATATTGTGTATACTGTAGTAGCTGCAGGGCTTCCCAACATGTTATAAGATTGCCTGCTAGGGTCCTCCCCCGAGGATCACCTAAATCAAGAAAGTCAATGCTCACCACCTGACTAGCCAGCTTGCAACACACCACACACTGGGGGTTGAGAAACACTAGTGTAAAATAGCTCAGTGTCTCCCATTGAAACAGACGTGGTCAGAGATGTGGTCTAAAACCAAGATACCCAGCTCTGTCAGTTATTTTAGTCTAATCAAGTATCCATTGGCTAGGTATAAAAAATTTGAACTCGAGTAAGTTATTCAAAACGGCTTATTGAATGCAAACCGCAATATGATATTTTTGGATCTCTTCACAGTCCACCACAGTCCACCTACATTCTGTCCACCTAAATTCACTTAATCCCCTCCTATCCCAACCAGCCTTTTGCCTCTGCTCTCCACTAGTTAATTAGAGCCTCTATCTGTCAACAGGTATAAATTAACAAGCAAGCCCTCTTTCGCCCTAAGCCCCATCTATCAAGTTGAAGTTCACAGTGCAACAAATCAAGGCAGGCAGCATATGTGTTCTTCTGTTGAAGCTTTCCACCCAGTACAGCTCAGATGGAGGGAATTACAGGCTGTCTTCTCACCACATGGAGGGCTGGGGATCACTACCCTCTGCTATCTCCCCTAAACCTGCCCTCATCAATACCACTGTGACACAGCTTTACTGTCTCTACCAGTAATCCTCCCTAAGCCTCCCATAGAGTAATACAGGCTACCTGTTGAGAAGGAATGGGTTGTTTGGTTTTCTCTGGGAGTCTGACACTCTTGTATGCCCCCCTGTGTCTTTGGGGGAGAAAGTGAGTGAGTGAGTTCATTACTCTCTCCAGTTCCCCATTTGTTTGAGTTTTTTGTGAGATGTCTTAGATATTGAGGCTGGCTGTTGTTTGCGTTGGCTATTCAGCTACTGTCTGTCTCTGTTTATTGACTGCCCTGATGACTGAGGGAGAAACTCTGGTGATTCCTGGATAAAGGCTTGAGAAATTATGTAAGCAGTCTTGAAGAGTTGTTGTTTCAAATGATACTTATTAAATCATTATGTACTATCAACAGCTACAGTATATATATTTTGAATAAATAAATGCAATTATTGGTAAGATCATTATATTACATTAATCCTCATTAGCAAATGAAAAAATGTACAGCACTCAAATTAATCAACGATAAATCATAATAGTTAATGCATGGATGCATTTCGCCGTGTTCCTTTTTCAGCTTGCATGAATATTGTATTACTGATACACTGATACTGAGTGGTGTTCTGTTGGATTCCCATTCACACTCCACTTCAGTAAAATACCATTTTCTTACTTTTCTCTTGTTTCTCTTCCTATAGCCATGGATGACACACTTGCCCCAGTTCTTATGGTGCGTTCAGCAGCTGTAGGAAACTCAGATATATGTTCCCGAGTGGGAAATTACCACTAGAACGACCCTCCAAGTCGGAGTTCCAAGAGTGAAACTCGGACCAGTATTATGATACCAGCGTTTACGAGTTGTGATGTATCCACTGTAACCTTACCTTTTCGTCAGAAAACAGACACTGACTTTGACAGTAAATGGGAAAACTGTCTAATCTTTCTGTACAATTTCAACATACAGTGCCTATAAAAAGTCATCATACCCTGTGAAATCTTTACCTTTTGTCACATTACACCCTGGAAATTAAAATAAATCAAATCTAACTTTTTTGAGCTGTATGTACACATTATAACCCTCATCATCAAAGTGAAAATAAAAAATTTAAAAATTCTGGACAATTATTAAAAATTAATTAGTGAAATACCTGGTTTGGTTAAGTGATCAGCCCCTTAGAGCATACCATTATAAACTTGCTCAGGTGCAACCAATCAACTTCCAGATCAAACACCAGGCTAATTACCCCCCACCTGACATCAATTGTAGTGGTTTTGATTACTTCAGAATAAAACCAGCTGTTTCTTGAGGATTCCACTACTAGAAGTGCATGGTTCTGCAAAGAATTCACCATGGTTGGAAAAGTACTTTCAAAAGGCCTCCGGGATAAAGTTGTAGGAAGGCACAAGTTAGGTGAAGACTACAAAAAGATTTCAAAGGCTTTAGCTATCCCACTGAGTACCGTTCAGAGCATCATTAAGAAGTGGAAGGCGTATGGCACCACCAACACCTTGCCTAGATCAGGCCGTCCGTCCAAACTGGATGACCGAGCCAGGAGGACATTGATCAGAGAAGCTACCAAGAGGCCAAAGGCAACTTTGAAGGACTTACAAGTCTTTATGGCTGGGACGGGTCTGTCTGTGCATGTGACAACAATCTCACAAGCTTTACACAAAGCTGGCCTGTATGGCAGGGTAGCAAGAAAGAAGCCTTTTCTGAAAAAGTGCCACACTCAGTCTCGTTTGTGCTATGCAAAAACACACCTGGAAGATTCTGTTGCCATGTGGAAAAAGGTTTTATGGTCAGACGAGACTAAGATTGAACTTTTTGGACTGAACTCCATGCGCTATGTTTGGCGAAAACCAAACACAGCACACCACCCAAAACACACCATACCTACTGTGAAGCATGGTGGTGGCAACATTATTTTGTGGGGATGTTTCTCTTCAGCGGGGACTGGGCAATTGGTCAGGATCGAAGGGAAAATGGATGCTGCCAAATACACCCAAATTCTTGAGGACAACCTGCGTCCCTCTGCTAGACAGCTGAAGATGGGCAGGTCATTCACCTTCCAACACGATAACGATCCTAAACATACCGCCAAAAGAACAACGCAGTGGCTTAATGATAGAAAGGTGAATGTCCTTGAGTGGCCAAGTCAGAGCCCTGACTTAAATCCGATAAAAAATCTGTGGATGGACTTGAAGAGAGCAGTCCATCGCCGCTCACCACGGAATTTGACTGAACTCGAACAATTCTGCATGGAAGAATGGGCAAATATTCTCCAATCTAGGTGTGCAAAGCTAGTAGAGACATATCCAAACAGATTGATGGCTGTAATTGCAGCAAAAGGTGGCTCTACAAAGTATTAAATCACATGACTTTTCCAAACCTGTTATTCTTGTTTTTCATTTTTCATTTTTTTGTCGCCTTTTTTTTCATTAGTTTGATGTTGTATGGCTAAATTTGTACATAAAGCTGGAAAAATATATTTTTTAATGGGTTTTGATTTCAGGCTGTACGACAAATATAGTAACTATTTCAAAGGAGTATGATGACTTTCTATAGGCACTGTATTTAATTGTTAACAATCACACACGTATGTATAATGTATGTGTGTAGTTTGTTAACATTCATTATGAATTGCAAACAAAAGAGTTGTTCCCAAAAGCAAATGCATTCATGTTGAAGTTCTTCAGAGAACCAAACGAACATACCATAAAGCTCAGACCAGCAATATGAAAGGAAAAGATGAATGAAGGAGTGGGTTATCATTGTAGAGGGCGCAAGGTTGTGAACCTGACATTTTGCTTAATACAGGCCTATTGAGCTCCACACATTAAAGTGAGTCATAAGGAATTGTCCCAATTCTGAACTAAAGTGCCACATGTGGCAGATAGGGCTATATAATAAAGCCTTGGATGAGGCATTGAAATGGTTTTTAGTGCATACAGAGTTGTACACTGAAAAGGGTCTTTATATCTTTGTACACATACATACATGGTTACCATTGACCTTCCCCTAATTTAGTTCATCCTCAACTTTACAGCAGATGGATATTGGCATAGAAAATGGCCACAGCACTTAACTTACTGTATTACTTTTCCCATTCTCTCTTAGCCATGTGAACTTAATTACTGATAAAGAATATTGTCTCTTTTTTCTTTCTCTCTCTCTCTCTCATTTCAATGTATACACTATAAAGCCTCCTGTCTTGGATTGAACAGAGCAGTGAACCACCAAATCCATTAGCATATCTAACCCTGCGTTTATTCTTCCTGCTGGGAGGGACCTGCAGTTCATCTGCCCACAGAGGCATTCTAAAGACAATCTGCTGTTAGGATATGAGGGATTTGAAAACCACTCTTCTTTTCAACATTGGGAGAAAAGTGGTTTGTGTTTACTGATCAAACAATTGTCATGGAATATTTAATATGAATGCATGGTGGGTCACTCTTATTCATATAAAGATTTAATATGCAGTGACTTTCCAGTACAGCAATCTTCACTAGATGTTGTTGACGAAAAACTCAATTGTCATGGCTTATAAAGCCACCCTATTTCAAAATGCAAATGATCTACTGAATATAATATTCTCTGGGCTTTCCAACCATCTCCTCCTTTACATTATTAATTTGGCCCTTTCTAAAATGACTTTACTGGTGACACAAGTTAAGTTATTGAAGCAATAATAGTAGGCAACTAATGAAAGACAAAATGTGCAAAATGTCTTCCTTATTGGGCTTTCATGATTGGGATCAGTTCCCAGAGAAGCTCAGAGAGAAGGCAGAACAGCTGTAATTAGCTATTTAAAGGAGTGTGGGAGTATGGGCTGCAATTCCCACTGCTGTGTGTACATTAGTCAAGGCCCTGGCTGTCTGTGTGCCCTTTCCTCTGATAGGGTACAGGTATGGGCTCTGTCTCTGTCCTCTCCATTACTGTACTGGAATAAGCCACACCAAGGACAATTATGACAGGATATGTAGGGGATATGTATATACATTTTGTACATTTTAAATAATAATAAATAAATAATAAATAATAAAAAATGAAGTGAACTGAATGACATCTCATAATGTTGTTATGTCTGTACATGTGTAGTGGAGTTGATTTGGAATCACACTCTTCTGATAAGGTAGCCCTCCCTGCGACTTCTATGCCCAGATGTGTCCTCTTGGTATAACGGTTTACATTTGTGGCATCCATGTGAGAGGTCCCAGCTTCAAACCCTGCCGGTTACAATGGAAGAAGAAAATGTGTCAACAACCTTTTTTTAACTACCAAAGGGGTAAACAACTGGTCTGGGTGAGATAGAAAATAGTTTTTCTCCTTTGGTTTGAATGTGAAGCTAAGCCAACTTAAACACACTGCTTTAATGATGCAGCCACTAATGCACCTTGACATTGCAAATGGGAAACACAAATAAATGTAATTGTGTGAATTAAATCACTTCCGATCCAGAAGCAAGAAATCGATTGAAAAGTGCCCCTAATATATTTCGCAACAATATTTGTAATGCTTGTTTGTGCTGCTTCTCTTCCAGTACATTTCCATTCCTGCTTCTCGTGTTCTTCCATTGGACTCTCTGTCCTAAGCTCTTGTTTATGCTAAATAAAGAGAATGTGCTTGAAAGTAGAAAGGGTGTTATGGGTTAAAAATGGCAACAGGATTTGCAAGTGTCCTCCTCAGGCTATATGAGTAAAGGTTGTCATTCTCATGACACTGTTTAATGTGACGATACACTTCATGATAGGACATTTTATTGTAAAACATGACAAAGTGTAACCACAACATACGGTATCCTCGTCATACTATGCAGCCACTACATAAAACACGCCATGCAATACAGGAATATGGAGGAATAATGAGCTAATAACTCATGCACTTCTAGGGGTAACTAGGTGCCTGCTTGACAATTCGCACCTTCACAATGGATTGCAGTTTTTGTCATAGTAGTTTGTCCCACTAAAGGATGGATATGTTGATGAATATCTTAGGTCTAAATATAGTGAAAGGTGAATAGGTGTTACTGCAGATCGACCACTAAGTTTGTCTTTATACGTTACACATGCTATTCCAAAAACAATTCCAAATACTTGGAGATGTAATACATAATGGGCTGGTTTCCTTAACCCAGATGAAGCCAACTCATGGAAAATGTCTAAATGTGGGCTTTTTAGTCCAGGAGTAGGCTTTATCTGGTTCCACTTGGCAAATGTTAAAAGCAATGTTGTGACCCATTCTCACCCCTTACCCTTTTCTCCAGCTAGGCCCAACTCTCTCCCTCTCCCCATCTCTCCCTTTCCCCCTCTATTTTTTCTCTCAATATGTCAGCTCTCAGCTTCTCTAAAGCATGCATGATGTCAACACTAACTGGCAGGGGTGGGGGAGAGGATGTGGAGGAGTGATTTCCCAGATTAATCAAGTGTCTATACCAAGGCTGTCAGTGCTTCCGCCAAGCGGTCACAATTCATGCCCCTGTCCAATTCCTGAATTAAAAACTGATGCATTGTGTGCTAAACCCTGCCTAACGATGCTCGACAATCAACCTGTGCCTGGAAGTTCTCTCATCAGCCTACGCTAGGGTGTTGTGGTTTACAGAAAGTACAGCAATGCATAAATGATTAATGGCACGCCACCTCATGTAAAGAGGGGTACTGTACATAAATAACTTGAAGGAGGACAGGTAGCATGTATCCACATCTTAAAAAAATACATAGGCCTACCCAGTCAGCAGATAATTGTGGGCCAGATCTGGTGTTGTGGTGGCGGCACATATTGCTGAGTGCTGGAAACGGCAAGTATTATTTGGGCGGGACCTGGCTGCCATTCCTGAGCCTTATCTTTGCCATGAAAAGGCCAGACCTTTGCCAGCATGTGGATGTGGCCCAGGTCCCAACCATACTGAGACCAAAGATGGCCCAACCACACTGAGACCAAAGATGGTTTCAATGATTTATCCTTTAAGAGCAATATTCCCCACTCAGTCCTCCCATTTTAAACCCGCTTCTCTCACGTAGCTGTCAATGATTTTGAACAGTTCATCAGCTATTGTCTGCGTTGGAACACTGTTCCAAAACAGCAAATCCTCTGTGAACTCATCTGTATCAATGTATCTCATGTAGGCCATTAAAAGGCAGTCCTTATTGTTAAAAGGCAGTCCTCATCCACTTGAAGAGCGAAGTGTTTACCCTTGATCTTATCGATAAGCTGCTCTTTCATATCCTCGGATATATCTGTGATGCGTCTCGCTATTGTGTTGTTGGACAGAGGGATAGATCTCAGCTTTTGGGCACTTTCCTCGTCTATCATAGTAGAGACCATATCTATAGCAGCAGGGAGCAGTAATTCCTCTGCTATCTTGTGCGGCTTCTTGCATTGGGCAACTCTCTAGGCCACTTTGTAGGAGGCTAGCTGGGCATTGCTAGGTACAGATGCCGTTTTAAGAAAGCGACTCTGCTGACCTCGGTATTCATTGAGCTTTCTCTTGAAGAAGTCAAGGGGCTTGTCAGCATCATTTGGGTGTGTTGTCTCAAGGTCACGCCTCATCTTACAGGGCTTCATGTTGTCAGCCGCAAGAGTTTTGAGACACAGTACACAGTCCTCTGCACCGACCTCAGTAGAAGTGAAAGATATGCCTCGTCATATTTTCTGATCGTCGACTTTGTGGCTTTACCTGGAACACAAGGCGTCTGCCTTTCTTTTAGACACTGACAAGAATTTGTCCATGTTTTTGTCTGAGTTGATAGTTAGGCTAACAATTCATACAAAATGGCATTTTGCGGGTCGTTTAAATTGAGAGCCGGCGGGGCATTTAAATTGTAACCAAGCAACAGTGACAGTATTTGTTTACAGCTCTTGTGTGCAACATATTTTCGCCTGGGCGTTTTTGTACAATCTGCGTTTTGGGATTTTTTCCCCACTACAGTACACTTAATTTCTCTCTCCCATCCCATCTCCCTGCGTCCCCCCTGCAGTACGCCCCACACTTTGGGAAACACTGCGTTAAGCCATCTGGAGCAGCGGTGGATTGGAGAGGGGTGGGCTGACCATCTAAAATAATGAAGTTGGCAATCGTATACTTTCGTATTAGCATTAATTACTTTGTCATAGTCAAGGAAAGGGGCTTGCTATGTAGCTGGCGTAAGGCATATCAGTGGTGGAGGAGGAGGATGGTCCAGCAGCAGCGGGAGCTTCGCAAGAGAACAACCGACTACTATTTTTTCGCTTTCTCCCCTGTGCACCAGACGGCTTGGACCTCTTATAAAAATCTACCTGACGATATTTTTCTGTCTGAAGTTTGGAGCTGTCACTTCTGCTGAATGGTCTGTTGATGGACATGCATCACATCCATCTCCGTTGGACCTTTATTTTTCTTAAAACATAAAAAAAATCTGATCTGGGGGCGCCCAACATCTTTATATTTTGTATCCCAAAAATAAATCTGTATTTTTCTATAAAAAAAAATAAAAAAAATCCTATTGGCTTGGCGCCCCCTATAGATGATGGCGCCATAGGCGACCACCGACATTAACATTACATTTATGGCATTTAGCAGACGCCTTTATCCAAAGCGACTTACAACAAATACATTTGTTTAAGTAAGTGAATCATCGATCCATCAGTCATCATAAAATAAACTAATCAATGCTCAGACCAGGGGCCATAGGCAGTCACAATGCAATTTTTTTATTTTATTAACAGGAGAGAAACTTGTACAGTGGGGTAGTGGGGGCGAAGAGGTCTTTAGGAGGGACCATTAAGATGTAGCCTGAAGAGATGGGTCTTCAATCTACGGCTGAAGACTGGTAGTGACTGTGAAAAGCCGTGATCGAGTAGTGCGGATGCTACATCCAAGTAGAGTTCTCTACTGTGATGGAGAAGTCTTGGAGAGGGCAGGCTTTCCCTGGGAGGAAGAGCAGCTCAGTCTTGTTACGGTTGAGCTTGAGGTGGTGGGCTGACATCCAAGCAGAAATGTCTGCAAGACACACAGAGACACGTGTTGCCACCTGTGAGTCAGAAGGGGGGAAAGAGAGAAAGAGTTGAGTGTCATCTGCATAGCTGTGGTAGGAGAAACCATGTGAGGAACTTACAGAGCCAAGAGATTTGGTATAGAGGAAGAACAGTAAGGGCCCTAGGACAGAGCTCTGGGGGACCCCAGTGGTGAGGGCTTGTGGAGAGGACAGCGATCCTCTCCACGTCACCTGGTAAGAGCGATCGGCCAGGTTGGATGCAAACCAGGAGAGTGCAGAGCCAGAGATGCCCAATTCTGAGATGGTGGAGAGAAGGATCGGGTGGTTTACTGTGTCGAATGCAGCGGACAGGTCCAGAAAAATGAGAACAGAGGAGAGGGAGGAATCTCGAGCAGAGTGGAGGGCCTCCGTGACAGCAAGGCGAGCAGTCTAAGTAGAGTGCCCAGCCTTAAAGCCGGATTGGTGAGGGTCAAGGAGGTTGTTCTGAAGGAGGTAGTGAGACAGTTGGTTAGAGACAGCACGTTCAAGGGTTTTAGATAAGAAGGAGAGAAGGGATACCGGTCTGTAGTTATGGACAGCAGACGTGTCAAGAGTTTCTTGAGAAGAGACTTGACTCTGGCTCTCTTGAAGGCAGCTGGGACAGATCCTGTGGATAGAGAGGAAGGTGGGTTGAGGAGTGAGGAGAATTGGAGAACAGTTTCCTTGGGTCAGAGGCAGAGGGTTGAATTTTGGAATAGTAGTAAGAAGCTTTAGCAGCTGAGATGTAGTTGAGGAGGAGAGAGAGATAAGGGTCTAGGTCATCAGGGAGGCCAGTTTTTCTCCATTTCCTCTCAGCTGCCCAGTAGTGTGAGCGGTGTGCCGTCCTCAGGGAAGAAGCTGAGAAGGACATCCATCTCATCTAAGAAGCGGCCAAGCTTGCCTGGTGGACGATAGAAGTTTGACAGGGGAGGTGACAGAAACAGCATGGAATTAGAAGGTGGATATGGACAGGTGTGACAGAGGAAGGACATTATGTGACCACTTAGACGAGATGAAGAGTCCTGTTCCTCCCCCTTGACCAGAGAGTCTAGGGGAATGAGAAAAGGAGTAGGCATCAGAGCGGGCTGCCGGAGTAGCTGTGTTATTCAGTGTAATCCATGTCTCTGTGAGAGCAAGGAAGTGGAGGGACATGAAGCAGGCGTAAGCTGAGATAGCCTCTGCTTTCCGGACCGCTGACTGGCAATTCCAAAGTCCTCCTGCGACAGCGAGGTCGTGGTCAGTTGAGCATGGTGGGTACACTCAGTACACTCAAGAGTAGTGAAAAAACAAACTAATAGAATAAAAATACTTAGTAGTTTGGCCTTCCTCTCAGGCCTTCCTCTATGGACTCCACAGATTGACTCCTTCGTCTTCGTGTCAGGAGGCTGTTGTTCTGTGATCGTCACAATATAAATGCAGATTCTGTGATTGCTGATGACTAGCAGGGTAGCAGCCCTCCCACCTGATCCCAAATGTATTAGTCCTGGTCCAAGGTGAGCAGGGGTTAAATACCTTGCAGGATAGTGTCAGGCCCTCCCACTGGAGATTGACAGCACTTCACAGCAATTGACTTCAAACAGCTGGCTTCCAATAGAAACTAGGTTCCTGAGCTTAAGGCAGGATAGCCACAGCAAAATACACAAGCTACCAACAGCACACAGACTTTAAACAAGATTAAACTAACTTACTTAGACTGGAGAATGGGCTTCACCACTCACTCAATCCCCAATGTATTAGTATACGTCATATGCTTCTGGCCGGCCCTGCCCAAACCATAACCATGATTCACAGATGAGGTGATATGCTGTAAATATTGGGCAGATCCTTTTTTTCTGCAAACTTTCCAATCAGTCTGGTACATTATAATATGTATCTTATCTGTCCACAAGACCTTTTTCCAGACCTCTGTAGGCTTTTTAGGTACTTTTTTTTGCAAACCATCCCTTTTGAGGATAACTAGTGGTTTGCACCTTGCAGTGAAGCCTCTGTAGTTTGGCTGGTAACGTGTACCATTCTGTGGATGGTGGTCTCTGACACATTCACGCCTACCTCCTGGGGAGTGTTCTTGATCGGTGGGACAGTTGTTTGGGGGCTTTTCTTAATTATGGTGAGCAATCATCAGTCATCCACTGTGGAAGTCTTCCTTGCAATTGCTGAGTTCACCAGGGCTTTTTTTCTTTTTAAATGTGTTTTAAATATGTTCTGAACTGTTGATTTTGGCAAGTGTATGTTTGTAGTATGTTTCTAATACATGCTAATAATGGCTTCCTTGCCTTTCATTGACACCTCGTTGGTCTTCATGTTGACAGACACCAATAGCGGACTCCAAAGGCAAATGCAAAACCTAGAATCAATACTAGACATTGACAACTCTCTTATGCCTGCACAAATGATGTGACGGTACCTGACATATCAGAAACACCAGTCAAGCCAATTGTCCCATAACTTATGGTGCCCTGAAACCAATATGTACATTAATACCATCAAATAAAAGCTGAGAATCCATACTTTAAGCTCATAGTAATTGTAGTAAACGTTTGGAGTATAGAACCAAAAGAAGAAACAATGCTTCACTGTCCCATTACTGCACATGTGAGTCATACCACATACCACATAATCCACATAGCACATAAAACATTTGTATTTGATATTCGTGACCTAGTACAAGTAATGTGGCTAATGTTAACAGACGTTAATATGGCTGTAAACCGATAAATCTAATCTGCGCAGTTTTACACACAGTCACCGTCAAACTTTCTGGGATGATGAAATAATGAAGAGTATTCATTGATATTATGCTCGGAGCACTTTTAGCAGCCACATATTACCACTGTTGTCAAAGTTGCAGCGGTGCATGTTTGTTTGGGTGTGTCAACTTCAACTTTAGCATTTCTTTTCTTCTGTGATTGGTCCATTTTGCAAATGTATGGGTGGGGTCTATTACGTCAAAATAAATATATATCTTTCATTGGATGGGGTTTTAAATAACCCGCTTCTCATTGGTCAACAATAGTGAGCTGCTATTGGTTTCTTTTACACGAAGACTTTGAAAACTGCTTTCGACAGAGCAGAGGGCAGTAAAGCGAGCGACAAAGCAAGGCAGTTGTCTTTGCTTTAGCTGAAAGTAACTGTAAGTGCATTATTGGATTTCAATTCGACAGGTAAGAATCATACTACAACATATATGTAGCTGGTGTCCTTTGCGATGTGTATGAGTCTTCGGCAGGCTTTCCGTCCACATAAGCCCCATCTGTCTGCGACAAGGATCCTAGTCACAGATCATGGGTCTAGTATACCGATGCCTATTTCAGTTGGAGCTAGCTACGTGTCGAGGTAAAATACATCCACATTTAACATCGTTTGGTTTATTTGGCCTGAAGTATTGGCAGTATCACCTTGCTCTGTCTCTTCATTATGAGACACTGAACAGCCTTGGCAGATTGCTATATTCACACGAACGTGCACCTTCCGTTCTATTCTTTTCTTTGTTGTGATTCTGTTTCGGAGACTATTTTCAAGCTGATATGTGTGTTATTACCAGTGGCGCAGAGCCTACATTTTGTTACAATGTTGCTTCAGGTCACTGTATTCACGCTGATATGTTCTATTGTTTTATCAGAACCCGTGAAACGCATAGATCATCAATGTGATGAAACATGGTTTAATGTTTTTGTATTATTAGTGATTCTCTTCAGTATACAAAAAATCCCTTTAGTCGTGTTTCATGGCTACAGAGCCCACCCTGTTATGTGGCTTCAGGTGGTTCAAACTGAGCACACATTATTGTTACAATACCGCTTCAGATGACTGATGCCATACGTGTTTTATCCCCAGAGCCTACACAATGCCGCAAGGGGAAGATGCTGCCCAGATCCAGTGCAGTGTTGTGGTGGAGCGCCTAAACCTATCTGGCCAGGCCATCAAACGGCAAGTTATCAGAAAAGCAGCTGTTGTTCTGGGGCGCAATGAGTTCCAGGAGATAGTCCTGCGTGTGCACGATGGAAAAGTACCTCAAAACTACATGCTCAGAGAGTTTCAGCTCTTTACCCGGTTTGCCAAGGATGGCAAGTGCACCATCAAACTACTCCCTGAAAACATTCAGGTCCTCATCTCCGACTGCCCAACCGACCGACTCAGCATATTCTTGAAGACCCTGAACATCAAGCATCAGGCTTGGCAGATTGGCAAGCCGCTGAGTGACCGAGCGAAGCTTCTAGCTGGTCTGCCACGCAGCTTTGAGACCATCAGCCCATTACAGCAGAAGGATGTACAGAAGGCTAACGAGCTGCGGAGTAGAGTGAATGCTCCTCTGCCCTCCAAAGGCCTGACTGAAAGAATGGCCAATAAGACCACTGCAGGACGACAGCAGGTCAAAAGACCAAGGACTGACTTTGACTCTAGCCCGGTGAGTTAATGTTGGGATCACTGTTGTCCAAGCTATAATTCAGTTGGTCCTTGTATGTGTCTTAATAAAGGCTGATTCTGACATCACTTGGACAAAACAACCCTGGGCTGGTTGTTCATTACACAGCAACTTTAGTTAACAGGCAAATAAACAATTGAGGTTTTAAACATTTGATAGTTTGGTTTGATATCCCAAGTTGTAAACAGCAAATCCTTCATGAGGTGTGGTTGTTTGTTTTTCTTGCTCTGTTTTCAGGTGAAGGCACTCCACCCGAGTAAAAAGCCAATCCTGTCTCTGCCAACAGCACGCAAGTTGAACAAAGAACAGGCTGCTGTCCTCAGTGCAGTCTTAAGCGGAAATAATGTTTTCTTCACGGGTAGCGCAGGTATTTGCAATGTATTATACAGTCATTCAAAAGCCTCAGACATTCATTGTATGAAGTTCAGTTCTACTGACCAAGTTTGACTACCTGTAATGAGATGTGGTGCAGTGCTGACCAAAACGTGAACCTGACAGTATCTGGTGTAGTGTTTAATCAAACTTCGACCCAACACTTTCATCCCATACACTTTTCCCTACCATATTCTCAAGCCACAGTAATAACTCATCAGCTAACATGACCCAAGATGTTTTGAAATTGCCTAGAAAAAATGTTTGTGTTGCTGTGTTCAGGCACAGGGAAGTCTTTCCTGTTGAAGAGAATAGTGGGATCCCTGCCTCCCAAAAGCACCTATGCCACAGCCAGTACAGGTGTGGCAGCATGTCACATTGGAGGAACCACATTACACAATTTTGCGGGTAAGTCAATACACCACTGAAAATGATAGAGGTATGTGTTCTCTATAGTGTAGGGTTAGAAATGGCAGTGGCACACCTCACCTCCAATCTTTCTCTTCTCTCTTTCAGGTATTGGGTCAGGCTCTGCCCCTCTGGAGCAGTGTCTGGAGTTGGCCCAGAGGCCCGGGGTCCTGCAGCACTGGACCAGCTGTCGCCACCTTGTCATAGACGAGATCTCCATGGTGGAGGCCCAGTTTTTTGACAAGCTGGAATCCATAGCCAGGTAAGGATCTACTCAGGCCATTGAGGTGGGTTTGTATGGTTTTCGCTTACAAAAGTTATATTTCCTGTAATGCATGTAAGATGCATAATGTGCGCTTAGTCTATAAGCATTATGGTTAAAATGGTGTTTAATTAATGTGATGTCTACTGACATCTCTCTGGCTCTGCTGTCTCTTTTCCAGGTCAGTCAGGAGGTCTACAGAGCCCTTTGGAGGCATCCAGCTGATAGTGTGTGGAGACTTCCTCCAGCTTCCCCCTGTCACCAAGGGAAAGGACAAGGCCAGTTTCTGCTTCCAGGTTAGATGGCCCTTTTCATGGCTAGAACTAGATGAAATGTGAGGAGAAGGGTTAAAGCGGAATATCAGTATTTTGCATAAAGACCCTCATAGATATCCTAACAGCGATTTTAGGACTAGGATATCTATGAGGTTAGTATGCATAAAGTAATTCTATTTTGGGACCATATCAATGGTGCAGCTTCAATGATTTAAAAAAATAAAATAAAAAAGTAGATGATTATCAAACGGGGTAAAAGACAGAATGTTATGGCTTTAAATTGGTCTGTTTGTTTTCAAATAATCTCTGAGCTAAAGGAAATTATGAATTTGTAGATTCTGACTGGCCCAACAATGTCCCCTCTAACTCTCACAGTTCTCAATGTATTGCTAAAGGTTGCATTTTGGCTTCTGGTTTTTACTTGTTTTTACTTGTTAGGCCTTCCTAAACACTGCTTTCTAAAAATCATTAACTCTGACCACAAGGCTAAGAGCTGGCGGAAGTGCATCCAGGTGAACATGGAGCTGATGGAGGTACGCAGGCAGACTGACCAGTCCTTCATCTCTCTCCTGCAGGCAGTGAGGGTGGGCAGGTACTGGACTTTACACTGGCCACTGAGCAGAAGCCATTTTAGTGGTTTATTTGTGTAATCTGTAGTCTAGTGGCTTTGTCACCTCTCATTCATCCTCACTGATCTGAAAGCATGGGATTGGTGAAAGAAATATGGTGCATGCTTATTGTGAATTTGCTTTATGTCCAGTTCATATCAGTGTAGATGGATATGAGGAGACAATGGTAGGTAGCTACTTTTTACACAAAAAAAGAAGGAAGCTAAAGATGCAATAAAGCTGCTAATATTTGCTCATGATATAATTTGCTCATGATATAATACAAGTTAAAAACTCGCCACCTTTGCTATTCATTGGAATGGACTTTTAATCATGCAATATACAATGAAGTAGTTTTACAATGTGTGTCAACCAATCCCACCACAGAGTCACAGAAGAAGTCACCGCCCAGTTGATACAAAGTGCCTACCACAAGATCGAGCGTAATGGTATCCTAGCAACCAGGCTTTGCACGCACAAGGATGATGTGGAGCTCACTAACGAGAATAAGCTCCAACAGTTACCAGGTTTCTGTTTTTTGTTTTTAATAAAGTTGTTCACATGAGTTGTCCCCCGCGGTCTTTCCATAGATGTGAGTTTGGTCCCAAGAGGCAGGTGATGATTGGCTGCTACTTTGTCAGAGTTGAGTCATTGGACCTTGAGGGTCTCATGCAGTGCAGTGTGCGTCTTGGGGTGCAAACTCCCTCCCATTGCCATTTCCTTTTCTTAAGCCCTGATGTCACTACAGACTACCTTGATATATTCACATTTTGCTCAATGTTAATTAAAGTTAATAGGTCCTTGGGGGAGGGGGGGGGTGGTTGTGTGTAATTTAAAGTGGTTTACTCTTGCCCCCAGGGTCGGTGCGGGTGTTTGAGGCGGTGGACAGCGACCCAATGCTGGTGAAGACCATTGATGGCCTGAGTCCTGTCAGCAGGCTGCTACAGCTTAAAGTGGGCGCTCAGGTCAGTGCATTCCTGTATGTGCAAATATACTTTGCCAAATAAAAGGATTCTGATTCTCAACTGAATGTGCATGTGCATGAATTTGACCCTTGAAAGTGTAGATTGAACTTCATCAGGTCAATAGCATGACCTCTGTCAGGTCAACAATGAATTGCCATGTCTAAAAGTGACTGTATCCCTAGGTCATGCTAACAAAGAACCTGGATGTCCAAAGGGGCCTGGTCAATGGGGCTAGAGGAGTGGTAGTGGACTTTCAACCTGGCCAAAAGGGTTAATATTTGATAATGCACGCATGCCTACATGAAATACAATGCATCACTGAAGCCAGGTGTTGGCATACACACAAAGAGCACATGACATCACAATACGTTAACATGGCTATTCACATTTCAACATACATCTCATTCATACTGAGAAATCATCTGTAATTTAACCATGTTGTTCACAGTAATTTTGCTATTGGGACTAAAATTGTAAAGGACTTCCTGAATAGTGTGCAGTGAATTCTACATGGAAAGGCAAATCTAGTATGACACCCTTGCATTTTATACATTTTGCACATTTTGCGTACTGCAAAACGTTCTAATCTTGCATACTGAAAACACTTACTAAATAGATCACAGCATTCAAACACAGCATGTAGCAATCTCATCACTCTGCTCTAACTCACTTCCTATGGGTATCTCTTCAGGTCTCCCGCGTGTGCGTTTCTTGAGTGGCGTCACAGAGGCGCTGAAGCCTGAGCGCTGGATGTTCAAGACAGGAGGTGGGCTGTTTCTGAGCCGCCAGCAGCTGCCACTCAAACTGTCCTGGGCCATCTCCATCCACAAGAGTCAGGTGATGACAATATATGGTGTGCTCCAGGTTGTACAAGGGGTAGGGAATCCAAACATGGACCAAACATCTACCCATGAAATGTCACTGCCGCACTAAAATGGCTGTGTAGGCATTTGGCTGTCCTAGCGCTGCTTTAAAATATGGACATTTAAGATCCACAGTCAAATCATAAAGGGCAGAGGAAAGGTAAGGAATAGAGTTAATTGGTCACACCAGTCACCCATGTTTGCGCTCCCTCTCCTCTAGGCAGCAGTGATGTCACAGAATCACCATCATTGCAGCCTATAAATAGCCTGTTCCAGGTTTGAAGATGTGGTCTAATGCAATTGTATTTTACTTCAGCTTCTCAAACATTGCTGTCTCACTGCGTTACAGGACTATGACTCATTTACATTTTTTACATTTATGGCATTTAGCAGACGCCTTTATCCAAAGTGACTTACAACAATACATTTGTTTAAGTAAGTGAATCATCTATCCCACAGTCGTCATAAGACAAAGTAATCAATGCTCACACCAGGGGCCATAGGCAGTTGTAATGCCAGTAGGCTTTTTTTATTTATTATTTATTATTTTATTAGCAGGAGAGAACTCATGACAGATGTGTGTCTAGTAGCCTATGTGGTCCGGTGTATGTTTGGCTAACATGTTCTCTGTATAGCTTGGTATCCCTGTCTGCATTTAGGGATTTAGGGTTTCTTATCTGTTTTTTTTTCAGGGCATGACGCTGGACTGTGTGGAGATCTCTCTGGCGCGAGTGTTTGAAAGCGGTCAGGCCTATGTAGCTCTGTCTCGGGCCAGCAGCCTAGAGGGACTGAGGGTCATGGACTTTGACCCCCGCGTGGTCCGTGCCGACCCCGATGTTCTGCTCTTCTACAGGAAGTTGAGGAAAGAGCGGTTGCTCCAGCAGGTGAGTGTCTCAAGTGTTTACACCTTTATCCCCCTGGTTCAGTTTTAGGCTCTTGAATACAAATTAACCAAATGGATCAGCACAATGGATCACCCCAAATGATGTGTGCATGAGTATCCTAGTGGCACGCACAGCCATGGTGACTTGCTGTTTGCTGCCATCTTGTGTTTGATGAGGTATAGTGCCTTCTGTGGCAGCGAACTGAGCTACATGAGTTTATAAAGGGTCAGGCCCAGAAATGCTTTCTGTATTTCCAAAAGCTCAAAGATATGTGGTTTCTCTGCAGGCCTCCATGGTTGAGTTTGTGGGAAAAAGCAACAAAGAGAACAATCGTTGGTGAGGATCCCACAATACCCCAAATGATGTGTGCATGAGTGTCAACAGATGTATCCAACCACTGTATTATGGAGTCTCAATGTTTAATTTGTCCAGGTTTTGATTTTGAGATTTGTTCTGAAATGGCTAACTATTTTTGCTATATTATTACATCATGGAACTGCACTGCCACCAGCTGTTCATCTGTATAACACTTTTATACATATGTTCTTAATTTATTTTCATGACCCTGAGCTTGTGAACATGTACTTTTTTTTAAGAAAATAAAAGTTTTAGTTTATCTACTTTTGTCTTACCAGTATTTATAATGTATTCCCTCAACAGGTCACTGATAGTTCCTTATGCATATTCTAGGCTTTGCCTCTATTGTAAGGGCATTAACTGAAAGGAAATGCACTATGTAAGCAGTTTGGTATGTACTGAGTTCAAAGTGCCACATCCCACTGCAACCCTTCAAGATACTAAAACCAAGAATGTAATGTTGTGTTTACAAGGAAAATCTGTATGATAAGGTTACATTAATACTGGTTTGTGGTACAAGTCAAACGAGGAGAGAAAAAGACACCTTCAACACAACTGTACAGTGACGGAATGGTCACAATATTCTCTATTGCTAAGGTCTGAATTTACTTTGTTTCAAAATATTCAGTGACGCCAACATTCTCAGCAAAGGGCCAAGCCAGACTCTGCAAATCTAATCGGATTAGGAGTATCTTGTCTGAACTGTTCACCAAAACCAATGCAAAGACTGGGGAAAAAGTAAATGGGAGACAGGGTCTGCAGTGCTTGGAACTCATTTTAATGCAATTACTCCTGAGTGGGCTGTCCTAGGCAGTCTTTGTTCACTTGGACCACAGAAATTAGCGTCCATCACCAACACAAGCAGTAGATCAGCTATATACCTAACTTTATAAGAATTGACATACTGTATCTCCAATGGCTTCAAGTAATGTATACAGAAAACAGCATATTTAGTCCAGGAACCCAAGATATATCAATAAGAAGTGTCATTTATTCACATTAATACATACAACAAAATCTGGTTTGAAGCCTTGCCTGACTGCACAATTGTAGCATTCCACTACAAAACACTACTAGAAATGACAGAATGGTGGACGAGGCTCACTTCATGTTGTGGAAGACCTTGTGCGCTACCTGTGACAGGGGAGGAGAAACAACTATTGGTTTTGAGTTAATGGGAAAATGTTTATTAAAAACAATGGTGATTGCATTTTAGGTTTTTAATCTCCGCTCACACGCACACAGTGCCCTGCCTAAGTAATGTAGGGCACTGTATACCTTGCAGGTATGCTATGCCTCCACTCACACACACTTACACAGTGGTCCCGTGCATGTAGAAAGTCAAAGAGTTCTTCTGTGCAGTCCTCCTCAGTTTCTGACCGTGAGCCCACTCTGCCCTCGCACGCCTCCAGCCTTTCCCGTGCATGTACGCAGTGCTCAGTCTGTTCACACTTCTGCCGTATTGTCTCTAGGGGGTCCTGTGAGGGACAAAGAGGACAGGTGATCAATAACACTAACACTCAATCTACAGGAAAGGTGTTAAAGACAGGACATACTATTTCCAAGGCCCTGTACCAAAACAACCCCTAACAATTTAATCGTTAAGACGCGAGATGGTAAAAAAAGCTCCTTTCTGATTAGATAAGAATTTTAACTATCCTGTTGAAACCAATCACATCCTTTCAGATCTAAAGAAGTGTTAAGGATGTTGTGGCTAGGGGTTGTTTGAGGACAAGGCCCAAGTTTGCTTAAATAAGTATGAACATGAGAAGTTTACTCAGTTTCAAATGGCCTTAACTCACAGCATGTTTAAACAAATGCTAGATTATCAACAAAAATAAATAATTTCCAGTATCTCATGGTGTTCAATATATTTGTGACTAACATTGGCCCTAACTGTAAGCACGTGTACACGCAAGTATGCATACAACATGCATTACTAATCATAATAAAAAATGTTTTATCTTCACAGCTGTTACGTCCCCAAGTAAGATCTAGAGGATGAGGGGAGTAACAATAAAGTGGACTGGGGAAGGGGAGGCAGATGGGAGAATATGGATAAACCAATAATGTATTGATCATACAAAATAATCCGAGAACTTGCAAACACCAACTGAAAACCTTCTCAGAAAGGGGAGAAAGCGAGGATTGGTTTAACAAAAGATAGCAGTTATAGCAAAATAAGGTTAACACCGTAATTAAACACACTCTCAAGGAGTCAGATTTACCGACACCAGCACACACTACCACCGTAGTAAAGGGGCGCTATAGCACAACACGATAGGTTGCTGGATGGCCCACTGGCAACATCTGTGAGTTCTTCCCAGCCTTTTATAGTCCACTCTTGATGACCAGGTGAGAAGATGTGTGCGCACCTAGGCTGTCACCATGGCAATAGGAAGGGAAAGGGCGGTAACCTGGGAAGAAGCACAGTGAACAACAAACACACACACAACAGCCGTAACAACAGCTTCTTCATTGTCTATGATAAAAAAAAAATACTTGCCACCATGTCTTCCTCCTCTTCCTCCTCATCCTCATCTCCTTCTGCCTCTTCTTCCTCCTCTGCCACCATGTCTTCCTTTTCATCCTTGCCAATGACATCATTGGGGGGCATATTTAGTAGGATCCATCATGTGAAAAAGTGCATATAGAAATGTATTAAAGCTGCCATGACTCTTTATTCTCCATGGAGGAATGTCTTTGTCCCCCACGATGAAATCGGGGAGGGGACTATGGGTCGGTCTCTGTCCGTTCTGTCACGCTTTATCTCCAACAGCACTGGGACAATTTTGACGAAACTTGGGTGAATGATGCGTCTTGTCAAAATTATTGTTAGGAGTTTCGAGGTGACGACGATTCATCTCGTGATGGTGCGGCTAAAGTGGTGCCATTTTGGCCAATTGACTGTTTTCAAATGATACTGTCAAATCCTTGGAAATTATTCAATTAAGCACTACAAGCTCCGGTAACTTTCCAGCCTACCTCAAATCCGTGGACTGCCTTCAAATAAACGCAAATATGTGAGAAGCAAGACTGATAATAAATCAAATAAGCACTGGTAACTTTTTCCGGTAACTTTTCAGTTTCATATTGTCGCAAATATTCACACAAGGAGGGGGACAACATGTTTACTGTATACTTTATCTGACCACAAATCTTGAACGTGCTTTACACTTCCTGTATAAACCCCATAAAAGTATCTGAGTTATGGATATCACATAGCTGAGAAGTGAGAATGAGCTGGTGGTAAATATTTTTAAAATAGGTGGTATGCAACATCAATTAACGTTTTGATAATGATAGGATTTTGCTGCCCAGACATATTTAATAATGGTTTAAAACAACCATCTAAATGTACATGGTACCAGCTGTTATTAAATCGTCGACATTAAATCGTGACATGATCAATTAAGATTTTTTTTTTCTTTAGAAAAAAATAAAAGATGAGATGTCCAATAGCAGTTAGCAATGGGGTAGCATTAGCATGCTAGGCAGCTAACTAAATGACTTTAAACAGTTGCGCAACATCGGCTTGGTCGGGGGAAAAAAACAGATAAAATGGCTGTAACACGGGTAAATTTTCATCTGTATCAATACCTCGTCATCGGGCTCCCCATACATGATCATTTTCTTTGCAAAAACCATGATTGTAGTCCTAAATTTTGCAGCAGAGACACGTTCTGGCTCACAGACTCTCAGCAGAGGAGTATCTGTGGAGGAGGACGTGTTGAGGTCACACACAGGAAATAACGAGCAAGATCACCGGAAGAATGTTTCTTTTTGTTTCTTTTATATTCACTAGATGGCAGTGCTCCAACCATCTAGCTACATAGGTTTGGAATGGGGGACCCTCGCCTCTGATGTACCAAGCGGGAACTAAACTTCTGACCGAAGAGAAAACGGAATACATAGAGCGTGGCACATTCAGATGGCGGCGTTTATGGGCACAAGATTGCTGCTACGTAAAATTAAAGGTTTACTGTGCCAGACGCCTCGACGGAATCGTGTGAAAGCAAAATGGGTAGGTGTGTCGTATGGGTTAGATACTGGTGAATGTAATACCTCGTAAACAAAGCACAATCTAGGGTAAGACCGTTTTTCGTCCAGATAACTGTCTGTGGACGACAGCTACGACACGTCGCTTCTCGCTAGCCAGCCCAGCTGCTCTGTGACACTGTTTTCAAAGTATTATATTATGCCAGAACCAAAACCAATCTGGAGATTAGTTTTCGTTGGTGTAACTATTATGCCTACAACGGTCTAAAGTCAAGAGAGACAGATTATTCGGTTTGAGAACTGGATTACTTTTGTGACGTTTGTGGGACTGTTTTTATTTCTGTAGAGGGTCTGTTCATGGAGAAGATTAGCCCACGAGACTCGCTCGGCGGTTTAAACACGAATTTGTATTCCAAAAAAGACGTAACATTGACTTTTAGGCCATGCTAGCCTTCATCAAAATGAATCGGACACATAGAAACGTACGAATACATAGTAACAAACAATGAATCAAGCGGGATGAGCCCAGGTAAGTATGGCGGGCGCGGGAGTATTGCAGGACTGCAGCAGCGAGGTCGTCTGGGAGAGGGGGCATTTCAGCAGCAAAGTCATCTGGAGTTTGTTTGTTTTTCAGCACCAAGGGCGCTGTCTACTCGCGCTCGGTGCTGAAAAAAACCCTAAACTCTAAACCCGACCGATACTAGATTTTTTGGGTCCGATGCGGATTTGTGGGGGGTAACATTCACCGATAAATCTGCTGACATATCATTTAGTTTACATGGTTCCTTTGTAGCACAATTCTCATGATTAAACAATGGCAAAAAGATGCTCTTAATGCTGATTAGGCAAAAGTCCATATCTCAAAAATGACCTGAAATGATGTCCATTGATAAATAGCGCAACGGTTATTTATTTTATGTGCACAGTTACTTATGCCAAATGAACATTTCACATGTTCAATGCACTGCATATTGATTTGATCAGTGATTTGCTGTTCAATCTAGCTTGTTGTGACAGTTTGATCATCAAGACAAACTTCAAACTATCAAAGTGGTATATTCTGCTCTCTTCAGGAGGGTAAACAAACCTGCGTCCATGCTGATAAGGTTAATTGGAACTACGCACCCAAGCTGCTTGTGACAAAAGTTAGCTAGAACGTCTGGCTCTGAAATTCATGGATGAAAACAGTGATCAAAATACTATTCAAAGTGACTAAATCCTGCCATATGCCTTGTTTGAGGGTCCTTTTCCTGCTGTTCTCAAGTAAATTCATAGTAACGTTTTTAAATGTTGTGATCTCTCCGCAGGCTGTCTCCCAGCCTAAGTACCCTGCCACAAACCTGGCCTTACAGAACCTTGATGCCACCTATGGTCTAGAGCTAGGAGCGCAGTGGCCTTCAGTCCGTGTCAGTATGCTCTGTGAACAGAAGTATGGGGCTCTGGTGAACAACTTCTCCAACCCAGATGGGGTAATGGCTGACCTGCAGGCCCAGGGATGTAGAGACTTTGTCAGCCACCTGGCTCCATTCACGGATAGGGTTGGCGGAGCAATGCAGGGCAGACTGCAAGAGGCTGCACATTCTCCCAATCAAGAGTCCTTGTCTCCTGAGTTTCCATGTGTCAGTCAAGAGGTGGCACCTCCTCACCTCAGCCCCAACATCAAGTGCTTTGTTTTTCCAAGGGGAGATATTTCACGATTCAAGCCTGCCAGGTGAGATTCTTAGAGACTCTGTAAGTGTGAGGTGACCTGTAACAGGAGGTTATCCATGTTTACTGTGATTGCTGCTGTTCCATCTGTGTGGCTAAATGGATGGGCTGTTTGTCTGGAAAGCAAACAGTTGTTCTCAGTCCTAGGATCAGACCACTGCTGTAGTCAAAATAACACCATGTAGATCTCTGGGATATACAAATAGCTAACATATAATCCTATTGTTAATTTATGTCCTCTCTCTTTCCCCCTAGACCAGACAAGTATGGATTGCTTGGGTACTACCTCATGGACGCAGCGTCCATTTTGCCTGCCTTGGCGCTCGATGTCCAGGAGGGACATGCCGTGTTGGACCTCTGTGCCGCCCCTGGGGGCAAGACCCTTGCTCTGCTCCAGACTCAGGCCATCCGTAAGAGGATAATGACTGTTGTACAATGTCCTGTCTATTATAAACAACATCCTGTCTCTTACCTTTGTATTGGGGATTAGTCTTGAAAGACAACAGGAATTCTGGCATATACATTCAATAATATCTATAACTTTACATTGACTGGCAGTGTCATGTTCATTTGCGTCAATAAATATTTTTTGAATGGTTATTAGTGTTAGCTTGTGTTTTGCAGGTTATCTGTGTGTCAATGACTCCTCAGTGTCGCGCACCTTTCGCCTTCGCCGTGTCCTCAACAGTTATCTTTCTGAAGAGCTGTTGAGAGATGAGAGGGTGCGCATCACTTCCTTTGACGGCAGGAATTGGGGTGAAATTGAGAAGAACACCTTTGACAGAGTAAGTATTGTGATTTATTTTATAATGATTGTTGTTTGATAAAAAGGGAAGTCATGGTACATAACTACCATTAGCTACTCCTAATTGTAAGGGAATTTGATGTTATTTCTTGTGGTAAGTTCAATGTCCCGGTTCCCGCCAGGTTCTTGTTGATGTTCCCTGCACCACTGACAGACACTCAGTGATGGAGGAGGACAACAACATCTTTAAGAGGACCAGGACAAAGGAGAGGCAGAGGCTGCCCCAACTGCAGACAGAACTCCTTCTGTAAGTGTTCCACATTGTATTTGTGCTATAATGACTATACTCAAGCTCATAATTTCAGTTGGCTGTGGTTGAGTCTGCAATCGATTCTTCACATTTGTCCTAGTTGTACCCCTCAGTTGCTTTGTCATATGATGTATGATATTATTATTTTTTTAGGTCCAGTATGTTACATTCAAGCTATCTAAATGGTTGTAATGACTAAGTTTAATCAGTAGCGATCAGGGAATGAGATCCCTTGAAATACATTTTATGTACAAACGCTATTTTGGTCTGGAAACTCGGTTGACAGTCAGAACAGTAACAACATGTTTTTATGCAAATCAAGGGAGTCGACTCACAGATTTCTTCTTTCTGTCTCTGGCGGATGCCTCTTAGAATCGTTTGCGCATGCAGAAACACAAGTCCAATTTGGTTGGTTATATTATTATTAGGGAGGATGTTGCAAATGTTGTTTGGAACTTCAAACAGAATTTTGTTGTGGTGGCCAGAGGTGGTAGATTTCCTACAAATCTACGCCCTGCTCCTTTAACTTGCTAACTATAATAGCTATGTTATGATATAGGCAATTCAATTTGAGCTCTATATATTTGAGCTCTGTATATTGAGCACTGATGGAATGTGATGTGCATCCTATCTGTCTGTCATAATGTAACAGACACTACTAAATACAGATCTGTTGTCCTTCCCCAGGGCTGGTATCAAGGCTGCTCGGCCAGGAGGAGAGGTCCTCTACTCCACCTGCTCCCTCTCACAGCTCCAGAACCAGTACGTGGTGAAGCAGGCCATTCACCTTGCCAGAAATGAACACAGCATCAATGTCCATGTAGCTGACCTCCGACCTCTCACACGCCTCTTTAAGGACACCTTCAACTTCGCCCCCGACCCCCAGCTGGGAGAACTGGTCCTGCCCCACTTGGCTGCTAACTTTGGACCCATCTACATGTGCAAGCTGCAGAGGATGAGCTAGAACGAACTGATATGGGCATAAAGCAGAAACACCCCCTGAGGTGGTCGCATTTTTGTACTCATGTGTTTTTGAGAATCCGCACAAAGTAAAGCATTTGGTTGATTTGATATATATAATTGTGTTGTATACAAACAGCTGCCATGTGTATGCGTTGCTACTTTTGGCCTGCAGATGTCAGCCATAGACAAATGTACAAGTTAGCCCTCTATCTGCCCTCCATTTATTTTATTGTCAGCAGAGGACTGGTATATTACTGTGCCTACACAGTATTCTACATAATCATAAGTATAAATATGACTCAGACAATACAAAACTTCAGTATACAAATGCGGCCTCAAACTTGGTTTTCTATTTTATTTTTCTTAAGTTTTATACTTTGGGGCACTTTCATCTTGGCCTTTAAATTAGCATAATGAACAATTATTATTCATGTCACCTTTGACTTTCAGAGAATGTTGAGGCCTGTCATTACAGTGGTGTAAGTGTCGCAGTTTTGCATTGATACAATATCACTCAAAATGTACAATGTTTTTTCTCTCATATCTAACATGAGCACAAAGGTAGCTCTTCAACCCTTTGTTGTACCGGCCACGCAATGTAGCATGAAAAAGGTATGCTAACGAGTGGGCGCTGTTGAATGTCATCGACTTCCCGCTGCCATTAAGCGGCTCGCAAGTCTAGTCCAATCTTGCACTAAGGGAGAGGGGAGCTGTTTGCTCGACGACTCTCAGATGAACATTAAGGACGCAAGAGAGTGCTAAAATGGGGTGTCTCACCTCGTTTTCCCCTTCGCCTTTTTATTCCACAGATGAGTGCAGATCATTTTCTGTGCAATTGTGAGTGATTACTGTATTACCTCGGTAACAGAGGATGTATCAGGGAATGCAAAGGGAATTAATGACACATAAAAACTATTTCTGTATTGACTGCTTCTGCTGGCGGGGCTAGAATGCCATGTCCACATCTTGTGATTACCTAAACGTATTGTAAATATGTGTTTCCTATGGGTTTTTACATAAATTTACATTTTTTAACACTCATGGGACGGGAGACTATTAGGGATGAGTTGCACTCTCTCTGCCTCTCTATATACTGGGCGGTTCATTATTGAATTAGTGTGTGTGTGTGTGTGTGTGAGAGAGAGATGGAGAAAGCTTACATGTTTAAAAGAGAATGTGTGTCAGTAGTGACAAATACAGAATGTGTGTCAGAGAGGGATGAAGAAGTAGAGTAAAACTTAAATGTGTGGTCTGTGGTGGTGTTCTGTTTAATTGTTATTAGTCAATTGTAAATTGTATCTGCAATTCAGCCTGTGGCTGTGATATGTACAATTGCTTTGTGGACAATAATAAAAAAACTATCTTGCAGTAGAATGTTGTATTAGGTTCATCCCGGAAACACAGATGGCCGGTTTTGATTGAATAGGCCAGGGCACCTAGTTCATTAAAAACCAACAGAAGGCACGGGGGCAAAAGTCATCCCCAAGTTTATAGGAGATATTACCTCTTCCCATCCAAGGCCTTCTTTCCATATGTTTATATAGGAGCTGGTGCTGGGTTTTAAGCCCACAGGCGAGGATCAGACAGCCAGCCCAGTCTGCTGTGATGAGAGGATCTCACCAGTGGGGGTCTTTGTCCCAGACGCACCGAGACAGTGGGCTCAGCAGGAAACCCCTCTGCTACAGGGCTCAAATATGACACAGCATGGCCTTGTCCCTGCATTCTAGCACCACAAAAAAAAAAATACATTTACAGATAATTGAAATGTCTGTATGATGTACTTAAAAAAATGTTTTATTTAGTTTCAACTGACTTAATTAACAAAACAAATTGTTTCATTGCTGATAATTGAGATACAGTGCCCTGCCTAAATAATGGGACAGTGAAGCATTGTTTCTTCTTTTTGCTCTACACTCAAAAAGGTTGGATTTGAAATTCAAACAATCACTATGTGGTTAAAGTAGAGATTCTCAGCTTTTATTTGCTGAAGCAAGCCCACTAATTATTCAATCAGTGAAGTGCTTCAGAAGCATACACAGGTAGGGGCCAATTGACACATTGTGACACTCTCGCCCACTAGAAATAAAATGGTTCCACACATTTTACGGAAATATACAGTACACTGCATAAATAATGGTACAGTGAAGCATTTTTTCTAAGCAAGTTTGGATTTGAAATTCAAACAATTACTATGAGGTTAAAGTAGAGATTCTCAGTTTTTATTTGATGGTATTTGTGTACATATTGGTTTCACCATTCAGAAATTACACCACTTTTTATGCATAGTCCCCCTTTTTCAGGGTACCCAAAAGTAATGGGACAGATGTATCAAATGTCCAAATTAAGCACTCAAGTTTGTATATGGTACATGCAATAACTGCCTGAAGTCTGCGATTCATTGACCCCACCACACACCGGGTATCTTCAGTTGTTGCTTGTTTTGAGGTCTTTTTGCCTAAAATCTTATCAGGAAATTAAATGCTTGTTCAAATGGATTTAAATCTGAAGATTGCCTTGGCCAGTCAGGACCTTTCCACTTTTTGGCCCTGAAAAATTCCCTAGTTGCTACGGCAGTATGTTTTGGGTCATTGTGTTACATTCCCACTCCTGTATGTACGTGTGTCCTTGATGTGTTTTGTGTTTCCTTCTGTTTCTCCCTTGTCCTATTATTCTATATTCAGGTGTCCATCAGCAATTGGCCATTCGTCCCCTTCGCTCATCTGTTCCTGTCTGTTCCTGTGTTGCCGTCGACTCGCGATTCCATTGTTTGTTCGAATCCCCTACATATTATAGTTTACATCGTGTTTTCTTTTGTTAGGTTGTAGTCAGTGGTTGTTTACGTCATTGTTTACCTATTTTATTTTTCGTCCTCATCTTGTTTTCTCGTAGTTTGTCTCTGTTATTTGTATGCCATAGGGGTAAGGTGAATAGGTAAGAGACCCATGGGTTTACATTTCCACCACGTAGGCTTACCTCTGTTACAATTCACCAGGTTAGGAGTGGGTGCCGCCCTCTGTATGTATTAGTCTAGTGTAGCATAGCATTTTAGCATAGCCTTGATAGTATTAATAGCCTACTATTGCACTAGTTTAGGAGATCACTTTTGTTTATGATTTCTTTTCTTTGGCACCGCTTGTAGTTCCCTTTTCCCCTTGGCGTGTGTCTTGTGTTTGTGTTTGCCCTGAGCAAATAGATACCTGTATATTAGTTGGATTGTGGCCTGTTTAATTCCTACAATAAGTTTGGTGTACTCCCTTTTGTTGCGACTCCTCTACAGCCCCTAGACGTAGACAAGTTTTCATCTAGAGTCGTAACAATTGTCTTACTGTATGATGAAGCGCCATCCATTTGGAGGTGTTTTCTTGTACTCGAGCAGACAAGATGTTTCTGTACACTTCAGAATACATTGTTCTGCTGCCATCAGCAGTTAGATCATCAATTACGACAAGCTAGCCACTTCTAGTAGCAGCTATACATGCCCAAACCCTTAACACCCCCTACACCATGTTTCACAGATGAGGTGGTATGCTGTAAATATTGGGCAGATCCTATTTTTCCCAAACTTTCCTCTTGCAACCACTCTGGTCCATGATAACATTCATCTTATCTGTCCACAATACCTTTTTCCAGGCCTCTGCAGCCTTTTAAGGCACTTTTTAGCAAACTGTAACCTGACCATCATTTTTGAGGATAATTAGTGGTTTGCACCTTGCTGTGAAGTCTCTGTAGTTTTGCTGGTGACGTATTCTGCAGATGGTAGTCTGACACATTCACGCCTACCTCCTGGAGAGTGTTCCTGATTTGTGGGACAGTTGTTTTGGTGGTTTTCTTAATTAAGTGATCAGTCATCCACTGTGGAAGTCTTCCTTGGCCTACCAGCCTGTTTGCGATTTCTGAGCTCATCAGTGCTTTTGTTTCTTTATTTCTTTATTTTCTTTGTTTATTTTGGCAAGCCTAAGGTTTTGGCTATGTTTCTGAGTTTTATTCAGATTTTCAGCCTAATAATGGCTTCCTTGAATTTCATTGACACCTCTTTGGTCCTCATGTTGACAGATACCAATAGCAAATCCAAAGCCTAGAATCAATACTACACATTGACAGCTCTCTTATGCCTGCACAAACGATGTGACGGAACACACCTGACTTACCAGAAACACCTGTCAAGCCAATTGTCTCGTTACTTTCAGGTACCTTAAAATAGGGGGACTATGCATAAAACATGTCATTTCTCAAAGGTGAAACCAATATGTACACAAATGCCATTAAATAGAAGCTGAGAATCTCCACTTTAACCTCATAGTAATTGTTTGATTTCAAATCCACATTTTTGGAGTGTAGAGCCTAAAGAAGAAAAAATGCTTGTCCCATTACTTACACAGGGCACTGTATGTGATGTTTTGATGGACAGTCAATTAGAATCTTGTAATTTAATTTAATATTTGCATTGGGTGCATCTGCTGGTGTGAAGTATTATTGACTGCCACTGTGTCTCAGGGACAGGAGATCTAGTGGTCCCATTGGCTTTGGTTGGGCCACACTAGAAAATAGTTTTTTTTTTCCCGTTAAGAGGATTACTCTGGGACGAGTAGCAGGCTGAATGTTTAAAAAGGGAAGGAATAGAATGGAAGATAAAGTGGAACTAAAGGAGGGTGGCCTGTTATAACCACCTGTTATCCCCTTCTGGCTATCACTCCCCCCTCTCTTTGTCCTGTATGTCACTTTTTCCCTTATTTCTTTCATTTACTATCCATCCAACAACGTTAGGTGGAAAAGTTTTGTGGGAAAGCTGACAACAGTCATGGATTTGGTTTACTTGGTTCATAGACTTGGTCAAGTTTGTTGAATTTTAGAATGGTTAATTTCTTAGCGTTAATTGTGTGTGTGTGTGTGTCACTAAGCTCCCAGTGGTTTCCAGGAACACTTTGATGTGTATCTGAACAATGCGCTATTAGAGGGATTTCCTTGGGTTGACAGCTTGGAGAATATGTGGCAAAATTGCGATGCCAGCGGGCTAAAAGAATGCTAGAAATAGGATTAGGATCATATTCTGGCAGAGGCTGTCACCTCCTTAATGGGCCAAGGTTTCTTACGGTGGCACTTTTCATTCTCAGCGTGGTTAAAACCTTTAAGAGAACCATAGGAGGAGAGAGAGAAAAAACACTGATTGAATGGTACACTGTGATTTTTGTGCAGAGCTTGCTCCGGAAGTGTGTGTGTGTGTGTGTGTGTGTGTGTGTGTGTGTGTGTGTGTGTGTGTGTGTGTGTGTGTGTGTGTGTGTGTGTGTGTGTGTGTGTGTGTGTGTGTTTGCCTTGTTTGGTAAGTTTGGTACGGTATGGTCAGAGTAGATAATTATCATGTAGTGACATTTGATAATGTACAATATACCAGGACAGTAAAGACTTTCATGCTGAGTATTTTAGAGAGGAAGCACCTGATCCTGCATCAAGGGCTGAACACACTTGATCCCACACCACTACAATTTAGCAATCCTTGTTAGGCCCTCAGGCACTGGTGCGTGTGTGTGCACATGCGCGTGTTTGCGAGTGTGTCCATGTATCTATGTGGGTGTGTTTGGGGGATGGGTGTAAGGTAGCTATTAGAACAAAAATATTGTGTTGTGTTTGCTAGTTCAAAATCTCAGGGGGGGAAATGCTGCCGTGTACCTTTATAGATGGCTACCGCTCGATAACAAGGACATTCAGCATTGCATATCAAGAGTCATATCAGTGTTACAGCTAGGATGCCCTCGATGTAGGTTATCTGTAATGTAATGAAACACAGCAAGGTTGAGGTTAGGATCTACGTTCACATTAACACTCTGTTAATCTATGATGTTATCCCATGTATCCGCTTTTCATGAAGTGTTCATTCATAACAATAATTTTCCATTATAACAGGCGGTATCCTACCAGGTGCATTTTTTATTTACACAGGAGGGAAAATATATCTAGGAGGCCAATTCAATTAACAGTTTACAATGTCACAGCCAGGCTCTCAGATACATATTAGTTTAGCAAGGGCACAGTAAATGTGGTGGTAGGGATGGCAATCTCAGATAGAACACTACCAGAGGGGGAGACCCTGTGTGTGTGTGTGTGTGTGTGTGTGTGTGTGTGTGTGTGTGTGTGTGTGTGTGTGTGTGTGTGTGTGTGTGTGTGTGTGTGTGTGTGGTAGGTCCTTTGCATTTTGACAAACCACGCTGTTTAAGATATAATAGCAGCATAATCAGCGCCCCAGGCCGTCATTCTTCAGGATAATGGGCTGCTTATTCATCTGGGATGGCTTATGTCCCCACACGCTTTTTATTTTTCCAGATTACCTTGTTTCCCTTTCTGTGTATGTGTCTCTACCTCTCTCTCTCCCCTCCTCACTGTCATTCTGCCCTTCTCCCATATATTTTCTGTCTTTGCTCCTTGTTATCAATAACCTTTGTCCCTCCTCTTTTTTCTCACATCCCTCCCTCCTTAACACATTTTTTTTCTCTTTACCATTCTCCACTTATTCCGTTGTTAAATGACATTGACACTAGTATTATACCACTAATAATATTTAGCCTGAATCAATATGGTCAAGGCCAATTATGAAGCATTATACATGCCTATTCCTCTAATGTGATATGTAATATTCAACTAACAACTGATAAGGCAATGGAAGGGTGAATGTTGGAAGGGTGACGCGGGTGTGGAACTGGGGAATCGTAAATGGAACCTCTCAATGAGAACCGGAAGCATCAACTGCTAGTGGATGATCGTAAGTGGAAGCTTTGGTGGAAGACTGTAGACGTGTCCCAAAACATTTCACTTTTCAAAATATCTGAAGATGAGTGGAGGAGAAAATTGCTGAGTGGTGAGAATTGGGACATCCTACCCACTTCAGCATCATATGTTGCGACGACAATTACCAATGACTGCAAACCAATCACAGAGCTTTCAATGGAGCCATGTTCATTGAGGAGTGGGACAATGGCAGCATTTAGAAAGAAAATGTTATTCATATGAATAACGTGTTAAAATGCAATGATTATCAGCATTGAAAATCAAAGTGAAATGTGTAAATTGGGTAGGTCTATGCTGGAATATACATTCTCTGCTACTGATGAAAAAATTGAAGAATTAACACTTTCAGCTGACTAATTCTATCTCCAACAAGGATTCTTCAAGGATTCTCCATTACTGGCTCCTCCACCAAAGTTGCCTTCGGCAAGTATCTGAAGTGGACTTCAACTTCTCCTACACTATTGGGCGACCCTTCAAAATGGCGACACGAAAATCGAGTTCCGGGTCAGGAAAGTGGTAGTGGAAAGGAGATTTTTTTTGATTAATGGGATACACCCTGTAAGTGGGGTAATAGATTGCATGAGAGTTGGGATGGAAGAGCTGCAGTGTTTCAAACTGCATTGGAAGCTTCAGCTGTTCAGTTTGCCTAAGAGTTGTGACTAGTAAAACTAAAACCAATTTAGCAGTACTGGATCTTTGTAGCTATCTAATTGTTTAGCAGTCTCGTGGGCACACAGTCCATCCCCTTGCACCCGATCATATCCCTTCACTTCCACCAAAGCTTCCACGTGCATTCAACCTTCAGCACCATGAAGCCAGCGATTCTCGTCAAAATAAAAATCCAGATTAGCATTATGTTTTTGGAATGTCAATCTTTGAATGGCATTATTAGTGTAATACACTAGCCTAGGGATGGAGCTATGTCATAAAATCAATAGAATTTCCATCTAATTGAAATAATATATTAATTGTATATATCAAAAATGTTTAACCACAGTTAATATTATTTTCTAATAAGACCTTTGATTGCAGTTGAGAGGGCTAACTCCTTAAACCCTGCATTTGTGGATCGTTTTCCGTGTACAAGCGGAAGGGTAGTGCCAAAATTCTATACAAAAATGTAAACAGATGCACAGATGTAATGTGATCTGCAAATGCAGATTTGACAGTTCTAACTCAACGCCATGCTTTTAAAAAGAAAACTTTGAAAAGATGTTTGTCACTGCTTTCGTTTTTATTCACGCATTATGATGTTTACACATTTTAGAGCATTTACTCATAAATCATTTTGCATTAATTCAAACCTTTTTTACGAATACAAATCAAAAGGTGTTTGTTTGTGAATAATGAATTACAAGTACAAATCAAGAGGTGTTTGTTTACATGGGAAGTGGGAACAACCCTTCAACCAATGAGATTGTTAACAAACTACATGCATTATACATACACCTGTGATTGTTAACAATTAAATATGTAAACATTGTACAAAAAGATGAATACTCTTGACATTTTGACCATTTGCTGTCATAATCAACGTCTGTTTTCTGACGAGAAGCTGAAAGGTTACAGTGGATCAAGGACATATCACATAACACCCCCCCCCCCCCCCCCCAATGTGGAGTCGCCGGTTTTCTATTTTGTAAAAGGACTCACCAGATGTGTTGAGAGACTTTTATTTAAAAAATGCCTCTGCTGTTGTCAGCCTGCAATGTGAGTTATTCCCCACTTCCCCACTGCTACGTTTTTACGTTTTTACAGTGTGTGAGTGAAATAGCAGCAGCATCATTACCAATTACTAAGTAGGCAACAACAAACAGTAGCCTAAGTTTAAGTAAAAAGTGAATGTGAATACACTTTGACATGTTAGAACTAATGTGAGATGTGTTTGTTTGGTGCTATCATAATCATGGCAGGAGTGTGACAGAGATGAGCAAACAACAGGCAGAGAGGGAGAGAGGCCACAAACCAATATGTAAGATGGTGAGAAGTGCCTCTCCAATACCATATAATCATAGACTAATGATCTGTCATAGTGTGAATAAATCTGGATAATCACATATGATCTCTGATGAAATGATACAAGGGTGCATGTGTTAACTTCATGCAGGAGAGTGACAGACAGGCAGAGAGGGAAAGAGAGAGAGCGGTATCACACTGGTATTCAGTATAGTATGAATGGCCATGGTCCTAAGACTGATCGGATTGTACAAGAGTAAGTGCCCGTTCACAAACCCCCCTTTGTAAGTTGCTTCAATTGTAAGTTAAGATTTGTCTGTATCCTTGGCATGCCCCCGGACCCCCATAGCAAAATGTGTGTCGTCCCCTCCCCCCATGTCCATATCGTTCCTACTCCCTTGCAGTTGACACGTCACAACTCGTGAACTCGGATATCATCTTACTGTCCTGAGTTTCCACTGTTCAACAACTCGTTCAAGTGGTTATTTCCCACTCTGGAACTTGCTGTTGAATGTACTGTTGTTGTTGTTGTTGTTGTTGTTGTTGTTGGCCTAGTAGTGGAAAGTAGCAATACAGTAGTTGTGCAGAGCTAGTTTATTGAAAGTTGGACTTTACATTTTTTTTTTTAATTACTTCCCTATCTAAATAGACATGATAGGCTTGCTTTTCTTTAATGATTGGCTGTGGATATTTTTAATTCACAGGGAACGCAATAACAGAGAGGGAAGCCGTGGTTATAAAGATCTCCAAGCAATGCTTTTATTTAGGATTTATTTTACAACATCACTGTTCAAACCTACATTGTTAACAGAGGGAAAAAATATGCCTATGATTTCTGTATCAATCTCCACCATTTTAAATCAATCACTGGACAAATTAGTATGACAAAGATAGTTGGAGAAACAGTAGAACTTGAAGATCACAGCAACAATGGAACTCAAATGGTGGAAATACATAGACAGCCAGACGGTACAGTTTCAGAGATCTCAGGAGAAAAGGGAAGGGAAGGCGTAAGCCCATACAATCCTATGACTTACAACTACAAGAAACGCCAACTCAGACGGTTCTTAATTCATTTTAAACATGTGAGAACTTAACATTTGTCTTACCAGTAAACATTAATAGATAGACATATTTTTTCTTAATTTACATATTAAAATAATTTACATCATCGTGGTGGACAGACTTTGTGGGATCCCAGCACAGAGAGACACAGACAGACAGTTGAAAGGAAAGGAGAGATCACCCACTTCTCCAAGTGCTTACTTTCTGTTACAATAGGAAGTGCTGTATACAGCTATCTCCCAGCCCCATCAGACCCCCCAGTGACAGTTTCTTGGAGGGATTAATGGTGCCAAGTTACATAAAAAGATATTCAATATTTGCAGTAATTTATCCAAGTGTGAATCTCTATTTTGCATTCTCCTCCCTCGGTTTTTCAGGATATCAATGGACTTGAGATGATGCTCTCCCATCACTTGTGTTTGTGGTGTTTTTTTCTTCAGAGCTTTGGATTTAAAAAAGGGCATCTTAAATGGTATGCATGTTCATACTGTAATTGCATATGCTCCCCTCCATCTGCCCAGGGCAAAATGTAATCAAAAGCTTTGCACATTTAGTCACTGAAATCATTTTCTCGTTACCAAGCCAGTCTATGTACAAAGTGGTTTAATACTGGCTATTAAACTGGTAAATTAGTCACTTTTATTTAAGCAATTAAGGAGAGCATGGCTTGAGTTTATTTATGTATGTCCTATGTAGTACATGCCTCATACATACAAAGCCTAATTTAATTGTTAATGGTCCCATGATGCGATTGGTCTCTGAGCTGCACCAATGAAGATCTCCCCCCCAAAAGACCCAAATTCCTCAGTGCCTCAAAAAGTGCCTCACTTCATTCTATATCTGTAAACATTACATTGCAAAGTCTTTCTCACTCACTGAGTGCATCACTAGACAGGTAAATATATCAATGAGGGGAATTTATTTACTTGTCTCCATCTGCATGTCAGTAGTCAGAGGCCCTTTGTGTCTGATGAATACAGGGACTTGCAACTCCAGTAGGTAAAATATGTATGCCTATTCTTTTTTATGGATACATTTTTGTGTTATGACCTGCTGTGTTGGCAGCCCAAGAGTTAGAAGCCGGAGAGCACTCAATCCAGGGTGAGATGAAGATGTTGTTTTTTTTTTTTCTGAGCTCTGAATGCTAATGTCCTGAACCTGTTTGATGCAGGGTTTAGTTCCTAATGGACTACGAAAGTAACAGACATAGTATGGTGGGGTGTATGGTTTTGATCTTCAGGCTAGGCCGCACTCAGATCCTGGGGCTCAGTTTGGCATGGTGTCCAGTCCCAAGGAGGCAGCATGCTGCTTTGCTCGCAGCCGGAGGTTCTCAATGCTGGTGGTCTTGCTGTTATGGCTGGGGAGACCTCCGGAGGCCTGGAGCAGAGGGCTGTTCCACACCTGCTGAGCATGGTGGGACAGGGACTGGTAATAGGACTGGCAGGGCAGAGAACCCAGTGGCGCTGGGGCCATGTTGACGTTCATTCCCATGTAGGGCAGGGAGGATGGAGTGCCCATGTCGAAGGAGGGGTAGTGCACCAGGTTGTTGGTGGCAGCCATGTGCTGGCGAAATTGCTCCTGCAAGCGGAAGAGGCTGAGCGGGGAGGAGGAGTAGCAGTGGCTTTGGGAAATTCCACTGCTGACACCACTGGAAGAGGGCGTCACTGACGGGGACACCAGGGGGGAGTCTGGGAAGGGAAGAAAAGCAAAGAAGTTTCAAGGTTTGAGAACATTAAGTTGCTCTTGGGGCTGTGAAACAGGGCCACTGTGAACTGATGAAGAACCAGTGAAGCCCTATTGCCACTTTGTGAACATTACTATCATTGAATTAGTGTTAGGGGATAATGTGATCATTTGAAGTAATTATTTGCACTTGATTGGCTGTCCTGATGGACTCTTGATTTCTGAGGATTAACCCCTGCTTTTTATCTATTGCCTATGCTCTACAACAGAGCACAACAGAGGTGTAGCAAAGCTAGTCAAAAGAGCATGTCCTTACCAGGTTTGGGGCTGAGCCGTTTGCAAGGTGGGGAGACGTTCCCGGGCGTCATCGCCCTCTCACACTTTAGCTCCTCTCTCAGTGGTTTCGCCTCCTCCTCCTTGTCGGTTGCATTGTCCTCCGTCGCCGACTCACAGCCAGACTGCTCCGCAGAGGTCACGTTCAGCTCCACACACATCTCTAACGGCAATGAGTGGCCCGGACCCTCTGCCTCCAGAGAGGAAGAGGAGGATGAAGAGGAGGGAGGGAGCTGGCTCTCTGGAATAATGGGCACTTCCTCCTTGTCCCCTACCTCTGCTGTAGCCTCCTTCTGTTTCTGCAGCTGCTCCTTCTGCAGGCTGCGCTGCTTCTTGCGGAACTTGGCCCGGCGGTTCTTGAACCATACCTGTTTGAAGGGAGGACAAGTTGGGAGACCATGAGAAGCATGCTAAAGTGTGAGATATTTTAATACCAGGATACATGGATATGTTTGGTTTAGTTGTGTTGAGAAGAACGTTTATCTAATTAAATTCTGATTTATATTCAATGCCATCTATTTTACATGTGTTCTAATTACTCGTAGTGAATTTGTCTTTCATGTTTGGTCACGTGCGCTCTAATATGCTTACCTGCACGCGGGCCTCGGGGAGGTTAGTGCACATGGCCAGGCGCTCACGCATCACCACGTCAGGGTAGTGGGTCTTCTGGAACGTCTTCTCTAGGGCCTCCAGCTGCTGGGCAGTGAATGCAGTGCGGCTCCTCCGCTGTTTACGATGCTGGGACCCGTAACGAGCCTCAAGTATGATGTCTTGAAATGTGCAGCCGTTGGAAGAGAAGAGACACGGCAAGTTTAATTAAATTGACATGGGCATGGAAATGCAATGAACAATATGGCAAAAAGTGTGTGTGTGTGTGTGTGCGTGCGTGCGTGCGTCAGTCTTTCGGTGTGTGTGCCAGTACCAGCCAGTCTCTCGGCGAGGGTGAGCGCGTGCACAGAGGGCCGATAGTCAGGCGCCTGCTGCGCCTGTTGAGCGGCCTGCTGGTGCAGGTTGTACATGGCGCTCAGGGAGTTCATTGCGTGAAGAGAGTAGCCGTTCACTCCATAGTGCTGCATGACGGACAATATCTGTTGGAGCACAAACACAGACACGTGATGCACATTTGATTTGGCTTTTCTGAAAGGAGATGGCCATGCCCTTTACTTTTGCGCACTGCATGCGGTATGTGCCCACTTTTGCTTATAGGCGCGCACTGTACGCCTACAACCTATTATAATTGGGGGAGGGTTTACCGGCAGTTGAGTATTTGACAGAGGTTCAATTTGACAGAGGTTCAATTTGACAGAGGTTATTATTGTTCGTAATTTGATCACTTCAGGGTTTTCTTTATGAACTGTCACGTAATTTGCATTTGTCAAAGTCCTGTTGTTTCAACAGCCCACTTATATCATCGGTCGTGTATCTCCGTAGATTTAGCCGACATTATTTTTATTCAGGCGATAATCGTATGGACACATTTCTTTTCGAAGAGGCAGATCTGGCTCAGGGGCAATAGATTTTAAAATAAATCTGGACTCAGACAAAAACGTTACCCATTAACATCCTTATCGCTTGGTTCAAGCTATTAATTATACAAAAGGCTTTTAATTGGGGAAGCCGAATTATCACTCGTTCGTCTAATGAAGCGTAACGAATGTCTTATGAATGAATTTAATCACTTAATTTCCCTGTGATCGGAGCAAAGCGCAAATCCCCCTTGAAAGCGATGCTTTGAGAGGTGGCAACCTGAAACGGTAGATCATATTGAATATAGTTATGAGAAATGCATAGGCCTACTCTCCACACAGTTTAGACAGTTACGCTATAATTAATTGTTACAATCTGAATAGCTTACATATTCAAAATGCTTCCCTGAAAACACGACCCTGTGGCCCATATTTGACTGCATGATAAGAAAAAAAAGGTATTGTATTATAATAAAAAAATTACAACATTGCAAGTATATTAGTTAATCACAGTGGACATGGAGATGGACAGAATACACATTTAAACAAGAAACTAAAGCCTATTTATTTATTATATTTAGGTCTCAGAATGCAGCCATCCTCCATTTTTGTAGGTCCTTCAAGTGAAATGCTTCAGGACACGATTAGATATGTATTAGTATCCAGGTCGTTGACAAGAAGGGATATCTTGGAGACCCAAGCAGTTATGACTATTACAGAGAGTCCGCCAAGAAAATATATAAATCTTTCCATGCATGGCAGATAGGCCTATCTGGGGACTTGGAGAGAGTAAGAGAGTTCCTAAATTGCCGTTTCTCCCCATACAGCATTTTGACATAGGTCTGGGATGTAGTAGTATGCCTATGATATTTCTTTTCACCGGCGTCTGAAATTTAACACCGTTCTCCATAGGCCTGTTTCATTTGACGTCCAGGCGGGCGATATTAAGTGTATCATAGGCTATATGATTTAGGCGAGAGAACAGAGAGAAAGAGAAAATAAACCATTTCATTTTTTGTCCATGGGTAATTTGTCATTTGCATCTCATAAATGTGGGCATTCACATTATTGAAAAGTCAGACGTATAAACCATTAGGTCATCTTCATTGTCATTTTCTAAATAATTTCAGGATGAAATTTGATTCAGGGACTGCATTATCGTCTCAGTTATTCTCATAAGAAGGTTAAGCTTGATAAAAGATATATGTTTCAGTCGTTTATATAGCCTAAAAGAATTACATAACAGAATGAATTATGCCTCTTAAATCATGCCCAAGGCGAAAGAAAAATAATTCAGAGTCCCGAATCACATCTCTAAATCAGCACAATTCTGAAGACAATAAAGAGATTCTATACGCTATGTAGGCCTACGCAGTCTGTGATAACAATCGAATGTATGCTTTTAATTGAATAATAACAATAGCCTAATTGCTCACTAGGCCTACATGCTTTTTATAATTACGTTTTCATTTGCGGTTAATTCATCTTCATTACCCCTGACAATAGCCTTCTTAATCCACTAGGCTATTACTTACTTCGTTGTTCTGGTAATTATTCTGACTATTACTATTGTTATTATTATTGTTGTTGTTGTTGTTGTTGTTGTTATGGAATATGTTATGGAATCCTTGCAATAATTATAGTTTTGTTGATTTAAAGGCGTCATTACAATGTTTATTTAAGGAGTAGTTTCAACACCATTTAGCTGTTGTCCATTTCCCGGGGCGAACAGCCGTCTGTGTGCGTGAGATCCGTGAGTGTGTGCCGTGGGTGTTGGCCGTGGGTGTGTGAATGACGCCTGCAGTGCCCATTCCCAACCTATTAAGTCACCGCAGCGCCTGATGAATGTGATCAGAAGGCAATTGGGAATAGTTTAATTCGCCTGGACAGAAGGTGCTTCGCTAAACATTTACTTTGCTCCCCCAAGTATTTGAGTTAAACGGAGCCCGCTTTCCTCCCACCCCTCTCTCGCGGCCTCTTATCCCATCGCCCCGGGGCAACGTTTTGGCTGAGATGTATGGCTTCTCCGCGGGTAAAATATGCATGTTGATCCCCATTTGGCTTCCCGTCTAATGGAAGTGCAAATAGGTTTCGACTGCGAGGACCTCCATTTATCATCAAAGCTGACATGGACGGACGTAGTGCGGTTCAACAACGTGCGTGTGTGTGTGTGTGTGTGTGTGTGTGTGTGTGTGTGTGTGTGTGTGTGTGTGTGTGTGTGTGTGTGTGTGTGTGTGTGAAATAAATGTGAGAGAAAGATAGGTGTGAGGAATAGCCTCAAAAACTCACAGGCCAATTTTCAACTCTTCAATATTTAGATTCACGTTATTAATTTGTTTAATGTCATTGATAACCGTCACGCTGTAAGGCTACATTTTTTTTTCTTTTTTACAAAAGCCTGCTTATTCTAAATAGTGTCATGCTCTTATTGTTGTCTATTCATGCGCCTATCCTTGCCCCGGGCATTATGTTTTAGAGCCCCTGGCAGCATGCACTGCAATGCTTCGATTATTAAAACGTCATTATGTAAATTGGCATGTACAGTGCAATTCTCTGATCTGACTAAATTAGGAAAAATGTTATTGCTAAAAACCCATGTGCCTGAGGCAACTCGTGTGGCAAGCGACAATCTGCGCTTTGCAGTGTCACTCATATATTGTTTTTTATTCCAAACTGTCAAAGGCCGCGAGATAAGTGTTTGATTAGTGAATTTCACGTGAAGGGGCGGGGTGAGGGGCATATAGTTTACATGAGCTACTTTTTTGTATAATTCTTTCATTGATTATCATTAAACCAAGGCTAATGCAAGTGGTTTTAGGTTGCTGTATAGTATATTTACTCAATTGTAGGCCTACATAAGAGTTGAGAGAGATACATTGTATAGCCATAATTTGGTTAAATGGTGCTACTTTTAAATGTATTGGATGTAAATGTTGAGTATATCTTGAACCAAAATCAACAGCAATTTCTCGCTGCAAGTCAAAATCGACATGAGTCATCGAAAGAAGTTTAGACAACTTTTCAGAATTCCTGCGTGGCATTACTCTGAGGTAGGCTACTTACGCATGCCATCAAAATACATAGAGTCTAGGTAGATATTTTGCACATTAAGATCATTAATACAATTTTAAAACGTATACTAGGCCTACAGTATAATTACTGCATGACCTGTCGGTCACTGTATATAGACTATCACGCAAGTTTCAAATCGTAAATACAAAAAGGTAAATACAAAATATCTAGGTCTACTACTTTGGATAGTACTCTATCACACAGTATCTAATAGGTCTACAGTTTTTGTCTGAAAAATATTTATCTAACCCATTCTTTAAAATATTAAAAAAATATAACAGCTTTCATATGGAGGTGTACGGCAGATTTATGGACATGTAGTCTATAAACGTAGTTACATTTTATATTCCTAATTTAGTTCTTTGATCAAGGATATTGGACTTCTGATTCAGACATTTTCGACACAACGATATCAATATATTGTGCTGTAAATTCTTGCTTAATACGCAATGCATAAGCCTACAAAAGGCAATTGTTTTGCACCATTGTCTATCAATAGGCTACTCTTGTTTTCCTTACCATTAATAAGACAAAGTCCTTACCTCTCAAAATAAGACAAAGTTCTTACCTCTCGCCAAAACAGTACAGTTGTCCTCGGAAGTTTTGACGTATGAACGTGTATCCCGTATCTAAAGCAGTTTGTATATTTCTGATTCTTATAATTGTGTCTCCTTGTGTGTAATAATGTCCAATTGTGTCGTCTTCTTCACGAACTCTTGCAAGTCCATATAATTCGGATGCCTTGTGTGAAACGCGCGCTGCGCTGCTATCCGCGTGTCAGAATGATCTGCGTCTCGCACTCAACATGGGAAACTGCCATCTACCAGGCTAGGAGCTGAAGAAGGATTTTAAAGAGTGCTCCGTGAGGTCATGTAAGCTTTCTAGTGGTCCTTGAAGCTGTCAATCAAATAAAGAGGATCTGTTTTCGAATACGAGCATACTTCTGGCCAATGACCCAACTTATTTTCGAAATAATCAACTTAAGAAATGTATGTGTCGGTCAACATATTTTTGTTGTTGAATGTGTTTGAAATAATAAACGTTTAGTCAATTAATGGATTAAGAAGAGTATAAATGCTTAGCTCCTCGAGAAAACAAGTGTAAAAACAAGGATAGGCAATGATTTCTCAAAGACCATAGCCTATAGCCTACACTTTTTAACATTTCTATCGATTTTGAGGAATCATGTGTTTTCTAAATTAAAACTATCAGACATGATTGATTCTAATCTATAATCAAGATATATCTTTCGAGATCGATAGACTCAATTTCTAATATTGTAAAAAATACTCAGTTGATTTATAAACAGAGAAAATAAAGTTTTAACTTAAACTGACACTGTTGTTACAGTTTTATTTGAGAGATATAATCTATTGCAAGATAGGCTATATTAAAAAGTGTATACTTTTGTATTTTGTACAAATAAAAGGTGCATTAAAGGTGCAAATAAATGTCCTATTCCTCCGAATACTTTGCCATTCGTGATGTGCATGGATGCAAGTCTTACCTCACGTTGGTTTTGTTTGCTTTTCGGCTTTCCTCATGCCATTGGAGGAGAAAGCGCGGTGGAGAGACTTTGGAGAGATCACTAATAGATGCCAGGCTAGTGCCTTTAGAATCTCTCTCGGCCTTGAAGGATTTGGGATAGGATAGGGAAGACAAGACGCCACCCTAGCCTCCAAAACCCCTGTCTTAAAATGACTGCGGGTAAGAGGATTAAAACAATAATGCCCTTCTCTTCTTGAAGGGTTTTTAGAGAAGATTTCTTCTCCCGGAGCAAAACCGTTTAGGTGGGAATTAAGGGCAGCGCAAAGTAGCCTTTAATGTAAAGCTTGCATATTTTGTTAAAGATTCTAGGGGAATGAGGGCCAGGGTGAACATACTAACCGCAGTTGTATCTCTGTCACGTTTTTTTTTTTTTAATTTTTTAATTTGAATTGTAGACAGAAATATTTCATTTTTATAGGCTATAATGCCCCCTCTTATACGTGACGTGATGAATTTGTCTGGACACACTTAGCTTAAATTGAACTCCATTGATGTGTCACATTTTTAAAATGTAACTTTCGTGAACGTGTGTGTGTGTGTGTGTGTGTGTGTGTGTGTGTGTGTGTGTGTGTGTGTGTGTGTGTGTGTGTGCGTGCGTGTGCGTGTGTGCGTGCGTGCGTGTGTGTGAGGCGGTGTTACATACACAGCAGGTATTGCAACTCATAATAAGTATATTATTTCACTATATTATTTGATTGATATAGCTTATTTGAATAAGGCACTAATGGAAATGTCTGAATGTAAACCAAATATGATTTTAATATTGTATGACTCCTGATTAATCTTATTATTAGAGAGATCTCTAATATTGAAAACATGAATTGAACGTTACTTTTGAGTTACGCACTCAAATGATTGAGACTAATCAAGAAAATAGTGATGGCTGTATTATCTAGTAGGGTGTGAATGAAAAACTCGACAATATTGTCTTGATCCCTATATGCTTTTGAATTGGAAAATGTTACTCTTCATCTCGCAATTAATTTCTTAAATAGCGTGTCATTTGCTGATTTCTTTGATTGGTGCAAAGGCAGGAGTTGAACGCTTGTGTTGGTCCTAATATTTCGTTTGCAAATAGGCTAACCATTGGTTGAGTTAGCAGTTCAATTATGTGCTCCAATTGGGGACAATGTCAGATGTTTTGTTACATTTCTATATTCGCGTTGTTCAGATTCGTTTTTCTAAGCAAGTCTACTTGAAGCCTAAATATGGGTTAGGGTTAGGGTTAGGGTTAGGGTCAATTAACATTGTAGAATGGACACTTTTTCAACCTTAAATTAGGCTATAATAATAATAATAATAATAATAATAATAATAATAATAATAAGCATATTGCTATCATTGTTAGACCTACATATTTAGGTATGACACATAGATCATGGATTTTAAACTTTTGATGTAGGCCTACATTTCTACACTAAAAAGTTTTGCTTGTAGGACTCGTGTCCCTCTCCAGTTTCTGTCGCCTTCGTATCACTCGGTTTTTTAGGTCTGAGAAAGAAAAAGGATTAACTTGTGAACCAATGAAAATAAGAACTTAAACGGGAGGTAAATCTGGGCAATGTCTCTTTGTGAAGACCGTTTCTAAAGCAATTAAAGCGAGAAAGAGTTCCTCTCAGCGCCTCTTCCCCAAAGCCTCTTTCGGTGGATTTAGCGCGACTATACTGTCCAGCGCATCTGAAAGGTTTAAACGTCAAGTGTCACAAGAGCTTCCCATTAGAATACCTCTAGCCCTGCCAAAAGTCCCCACCTCATCCATTTATAACCCCACGGTCCTACATTGCAGAGGAGCTATCTTAAATGTCATCACATATTTTTGGCGACATGTCATCGGCTAGTTTAAGTCCTGTGCGCTTGTCAAAATGTATCCATGAGGATGGTCATCTTCATGTGGTTTGCCATCCTCGTACAGTAAATGGTCTACATTCATAGCCTATACTGTAATTTAAAGAATGGAAACAATATTTTATAGAATAAAGGATGATAAAGGTGAAGAATGACGCCTGTAAGTAGGCACTGTGAACTTAATTCGCCAATTGGATAATTGCCCCCCAATTTCATTTACATGAAAACGATTGAATAGTAGCCTATGTTTTACTTTAGAAGAAAAACAGGAGCCTGGAAAACATGTTTCACTGTCAGTGAATACTGCTCGCTAATAGCTAATTAATAGTTCTAATGATGTTTCTGCAACTTCATTAATACATTAGGTCTGCAATCCAGCAAGCTTTAGCCTCCCCGTCTCCATTCAAGGGTATTTCAGCATCTGTTCATCCCAGGGCAATTAATCATTTTGATGTGTAGTTTAAAATCGACTGCTTCCAGGAGACCTTTTTGACAAGAATAACAAAGCAATTTGCCAGGAGCCATCTATTGGACACGTTATTAGCAGCACCTTCATCTTAAACCCGTTTTTCCCTGCTTTATTTTCCAAATTAGATACCTGTGTTAAAGGGACAGCGGCACTTTTGGTTTATTGTACAACGCCACGCCTCCGAATCCTCCTGAAATCCTTTTATTCGTGACAAGATCTCAGGATCTCCTCTCAAAATCCCCCCGCTAAAAGTTTTTAAACCTGTCAGTTTTCCTTAAAGCTGTATAATTCCCCCTCTTTTTCCCTTTCTCTCTTTTTTCTATCACCCTCTTTTCTCCCTTGTCTCTCGTTCCCTCTGTCTCGCTGCTTTTTCTACATATGTCCCATACCCCATTATTTTTCTTTTCTCACTCCCTCTCTTCCTCTCCCTACTTACTCTGTCTGTCCTGTTTCTGTTCTTTTTCTTCTCTCTCTCTCTCTCTCTCTCTCTCTCTCTCTCTCTCTCTCTCTCTCTCTCTGGCCCCGATCCCTCAGCACAAGGGGCCCCATTGTATAGTCCTAATCCAGAGGCAACACAGCTTTAGCGACATGGAGGGATAAAAGGCCCATCAAGCCCACAACTTTATGGGGGCAAATCTCTCTCTAATCCCTCGCTTTATCTAAACAAAAGCCCCTCTGCCTTAATCCACCTTCGCTTCGAAAAAGAAAAAAGAAAAGGGGAAAAAACAAGAGAAGGGTAAAAAATCTCACACATTCTGGGGCTGAACCAGGAGCTAAAGATCCAAAGTAGTGAGTTTCTTGGAGAAACTAACCATTACTGACAAGCTTTTACCATCAGTTAGAAGATTGCCCCTGGTAACCTCAAAAACAAAAAGCGTAGAATGATGCATACGTGTATAGTTTTTACAGATTGAGTTTCAGGTTTTACAGGTTTTCATATCTGTTGCATCCACACTCAAATAATCAAATTCAGTGGTCATTGTGAACCAAATAAAAATATAAACCACAACAGGACAGGACCATACAGTACATCAACTGAGCTAATGTGCATCCTGACACAGGGTACTATACGACTGTCGTTATCCTACAGTATATGATGTTCATTAATAATCCTGACCTGCTCTTACATCTTGTCTTCCCCCAGAGCCACGAGAACATTTGAAAACAATAGCGTCGGTCCAGCCCATTATAGGACCAAGAGTTACGGTGTACAGTAGTTTGAACAATGTCTGTTTAGATCCTTGTATAGTAGCTGCCCTGGCATTTAGTCCTGAAGTTTTTGAAGCAGTTGAATCCCAACCCTGATTGGGTGATTATTATTGAGTCAGTGTAGCAGTTTATAAGGAGGGCCAGAGGAGAGGGGGGTTGGGGTGGGGTGCACAGTTAGGGGGGCACAGGTTGGGGAATACTAGCGTATCCTGACAGAAGCTCCTATTGATTTTTTCTTTGGTTCCAATGCAGTAATATTCATCCATTGGGCACTCACCCGTAGAACTGAAATGAGGTTGGTGAATTATAGTTATAATTATAATCTGTTCAGGATAAGATAACACAGTGCTTTATCAATCCCCCAATGAGAAATTTGATAGCATGAGCTGCTCCAGACACAAAGATAAATGTGTCAAAACTGACAAAAGCATAGAAATAGCTTCTAGATTTAAGATACACTCAGCGATATGTCGTTACCACGGGAAGGGTTAACACAGATGTCTCAGCTTCACCCAAGCAAGACATAAATTCTCATAGCAGTAGAAGTCGTCTTGCTAAAAAGTGTGAACATCATTTGGGTATTATCTTACAGTGCTTGGTTAAGGTGCTGTGTAAAGTGTAAATAACTTATTCTAACCCCTTCTCTTAAAATATCATCTGACCTGTGATTCAAATATTGTAGCCTTCAGCCCTCTGTTCACCAGACCATGACAATATGATATTAATTTAGTAGATGCTTTTACTTTAGAGTGACATACACTGATAAAACCCCATCAATAGATATTGGATGAGGGGTGTCAGTGCCCAAAGGGGAACCTAACCAGGCTAGGTCCAGGTATACAAGACAGTAACAATCTGGAACTAGAATGAGCCAAGATACACACAGTGATAAAGTAGAGACGACAAGAATTCCCTGATCCACCACAGATATGGTATTAATGCTGTCTGTCCTCCACTCCACGCTGCTAATATAGATAGGGGCATGCCCTAATTCGCCCATATTCCTCTCCGAATTAAAGGAATGGGCTCATAGGGGTGAATCTACCCAGCGCTGACAGTATGTTTCCCAGCAAAGCCCTCTGCCCCCTGAGCCTGAATCCCTCCCCTACAACATCTGTCTTAACTTCCAATCCTACTGTATCGGCTCCTCTTTAGAATATCAGACCTTAATCTGGGTTAGAGAATTGAGGCTCATGTGGTGAGGGTTTTAGTGAGCACTGTGGAGGTTAGGGGAAGTAGACCTACCAGCTAGAGGCAGGAAAATGACTGTATTATTACTGAAAATGTGCTTAAATTGCACTAGTGCTAATGTACTTACAGTACACAGTGTATTTGGACACTTTGCAGTGATGCTGTTCTGACTCCTGTGCTCACACAGACAAAACATTGAAACACCATTTAAAGTGTTTTGCTTTTATTGTATCACAGGTTAGACATTATCTTGAGAAGAACATGCACTTGTCACTGAAGTAGAAATTGTCACAGTCCTCTGTGGCTCAGTTGGTAGAGCATGGCGCTTGATTCCTGCTGGGACCATATATACTGAAATGCACTCACTGCAATGTAAGTCACTCTGGATGAAAGCATCAGCTAAATGGCATATATAAATGGCATGTATCATAAGCAGAGACATATGCTTTTACAAAAGTTCCATTTGGATTCTGCCCTTATGATGCCTTCATCAACACTCAGAATGACTATCTGCCCCTGGCTCCCTCCCCACTTAATAGAGCTAATGCTGTAAGCTAATGAAGCTTAGCTAGAGCAATTTAGTCATTAGAGCCAATTAAACCAATCCGAAGAAATCCAACTCTTTAAGAGTGTGGAGAGGAAGAAGATAATCATCACCAAACCACAGATATAGACTGGATTGAAGGACGTTTTCCCTTGGTGGCAAGTGGTAATACTTCCTAAATCTTCAGCTCATCACTGGCTAAGCATCCTCCCCACACAGGGATTATACCTGGCCTGGGAGCAAATGTTTCACAGTGAGGCAGCCTGATGCTCTGCATCGCCACAATAAATATAAATCCTCTTCTTCACAGTGTATTACGGGAATGAACATACAGGGATTGTTTTATTGTTGTCCTGTAATCTGGGTTTAAACTCCTTGTTTTACAAATGGCCCTTTTAAAAAGCTTTTTTGCATTTTTGCCTCTTGTCCCTGGGTAAAAATGTCATCCTGTATTAAACTACTGTCTCATGTAATGTGACTTTGTTCTTGTTTCATTCACTGTGTTTTAGACAGGTCATAGTAGCTGCATCATAGAGGCAACATGTTGGTGTGTCATATCTGTGTAACAGGTGTGATGGAGGCTAGTTGTACAGTTTTGACACCATTCCCATAATGTTGTTGGGGAGCATAGTGTATAGGAAACTTATAAAAATAGTTAATATAATTTTTAAATACCTTTCAATATGTCCTTGCCATTAAAGGCTGGGGATGATATCCAGCTTCCAAGTTGGGCTGTGGACATTTTTGTATTAGCTGAGCAAGCATGGGGCAACATGAAAAAAAATCCACATCGAGTGATCGATGGATGGAGATTTGCCTACTATGGCATATCATTTGAATTCAGCTCACCATACTCCATATCAAAACTCACTTAAAAACATAGGCATAGGTTAACCCTAAAATACCTCTCAAAGAGGTCTCTATGCCTGATGAACAAACAGTGCAGGTTGAAAAGTTCTTCAGAACCTAAACTTATCTTTTAAGTCTGATTATACGCATTGATTGACTTTGTATAGGAGTTTTATTGATGCTTCAGCCATTCTGCGGTAATCAAAATGGCTGAAGCATTCAAGCCAGAGAAAGTCTTTATCTGTGTCCCATTAGGGTAAATTATGTTAAAAGATTGAGTGAGTTCTCAGAGAGAAATAAAAAAATAAAAAAAACGTCCAGATGATAGAATGAAGCAATTGTGACTAATGAAAGAGAAGAAGGATATTCACCATTTATTGATTGGTTAATTGTGGACCTCGCCAGTGACTGGTTCAATATTTTGATTCACACTAAATTTGGTCTTCATTTCTCAAAACATGACTTGAGGGGTGAGGAAAATAGTTCACGTTTCAAATATTTCAACACATATATGTTATAAAATATCACCATGTATCCAACTCTATTCATCTGCAGTGAAATGTTCATACTGTACTTGAATCTGTGCCTATACACACATTTTGTGGAATTCTTACATTTAATTCAATGATTAACTGTCACAATATATCACAGTCCTTTTAAAAAGATCTAAAGGCTTGTGTTGCTACAGCAGTAACCCGCAATTATATATAATTATCAATATTCAAGCAACAAACCCATCCTCTGATTCCAGCTCATAAAGTGCATGGATTCTCTGGAATTGGCAGCTTACACACACACACACACACACACACACACACACACACACACACACACACACACACACACACACACACACACACACACTGCTTCAACACATAGGCACCACACCAAGATATCCACCTCATTCTCTCACAGATGCCTCTGATTTGGGGGGCAGATTGGGTGGCGTCTGGCAGCAGGTCTGGTTCCACACAGCTTGTGCTTGGAGACCCTCACTGCCTACTCTGCTATCCCTCTCCACTACCTCTCAAAGGAGCCTTGCTGGGCCCAACTGCCTGTGTAAAGAGGTGGGCAGGTCTGTCTCTGTGGGGGATTGTGTGTGTGTGTGTGTGTGTGTGTGTGTCAGAGCCAATTCAAGTGAGGCAAGGCCTTGTTTGACTCTCCCACCTACCCCATTCATACCCCCCATCCTCTCTGTTTGTGATCCTCCAGCACTCTTCCCCAGCAGGGAGGAGATGGGGGAGGAGGAGGGGGCAGGAGGAGGTGCAGAGCTAATGGACATGTTTGTTTACCTATTTGTCCTTGACATGATCAATTGATCAGCAGGCTAATTCACTGCCACCATGGGGTCATTAAATTTCCATTTAAATTGCAAATGGATTCTCCTCTGCCTCCCCCCTTCCCCCATAACAGTACTAGTGTATATGCCACCTCTGCAGCATGTAAGTTGAAACGTAGGCGCGTACGCACAAACTTTGTCTAAGGTTTAAACTGAGGTTTTTTTGTAAGTAATAGAAATAAATCCATTGAAAGAATATTTGTCTATGTTTTATGATTTTCACCATTATGTAATGTAGTATATGTTACACTGACACACAACAATTATTTGCTCTCTTGAAACTCTTGCATGTATTATTCTATACATTTTGATTAATTCACAGGTGCACCCCCACCCCCCCCCCCCCCCCCGTCACACACGCAGTTACACACTCACTGTCCTCTGAGAGTAGAATGAGCTGATTCCTGGTTAGCAAAGCTGGGTGATTAAGCGAGACTGGAGAGATTATAGTGAACGATTGCTGATTTGGAATTAAACACTGCAGGAAAAAACATCCAAATTGGGCAGCAGCGGGAGATTGCTAAACTAAGCGCTAATTGAGGCAATCACAGATGAGCTATCGGCAGAGCTGTGTGGTTACAGTACTGCATATTCACCAGCACTGGAGTAACAGGATGGTAGAGTACACACTCCCAAGATAGATATGGACAGACAGACAGATAGACAGATGGATGAACACATGGATGGATGGATGGACACATGGATGGATAGACACATGGATCAGCCACCGTTTGTTGCAAGGCCCCTCATCTCTCTAAGTCTTTTCGGCTCTTTGGGTATAATGCTGATGATCTGATGACTCTGGACACTACACACACACACACACAGACAGACACACAAACTCATTCTTCACCTCCTAGTAGATAGTCCACCACACACACAGGCACACCCGCACTCTTATAAACACACACACATACTGTACACATCACGATCAATGGTCATAAATTTGATCCCTGACAAGCCTGTCGCTTGCCTGAGAGCCTTGACCATTCTGTTTCCCTTGAAACACACACACACACACACACACACATCGCTCCGTCCATCCCTCGACACACTTGTCAAGGACCTTGTAGACCCCTGACCCCACCCACTTGGCCCTATTATTGATTTCTCTCGTACCCCCTCTCAATCTGGATGAAGAGGGCGAGAGGGAGAATTAGCCAGGTATACAGGTGGGACTTTGGGGATGAAAGGCCGATCAATGTGGAGTGATGGTTGAGCTTGCAGCAGCAGAAACAACAGTCAAGATGAAATAAGGGCTTCAGGCCAGAGAGGTGAACACTAATAAGGCCTGAGCAGAGACTGGAGACTGGAGATTCAATGCTGATGAGGCCTTGGTGTGAAGAGCCAAACATCATTGGCTTTGCTGGATGATTTACCTGATTGCTCTACATAAGAGATGGAGGCAAGACTGGAGCCATATTGACTAAGATCAAGACCCATGGTTTCAAGACCTTAATGAGACCAATATCAATTCAAAAGTAGAAAAATAAGACGCAAACCGAAACATTGGATACCAAGACCCAGTCCAGAGTTTTGTGCAAGAGTTCAAACAGTATGAATCAATAAACTAGCACATTACTGACATGCTTTTTATCTCTATCTTTCTTTATCTCTTATTTCTTTTTTTTTTTATCCATGTCACTTTCTGTTTCAATGTTTATTAGGAAGCATTTATGGTATACATCATACAAGCAATTTCTTATGCTCCATTTTACATTTTTTACATATGCAAGAACAAAAACAAACAAACAAAGACATTAGAAACAAACAACAAAAAATACCAATCAGGGCTGGACCAGAACTTTATGGACACACCTCTGCCACTGATGCTGACAGAATGCAGTTGTGCAGTTGTAGAGTGTACCCAAGAAACAAGTGTGTGTGTGTGCATAACCAATAAGTACTTAGATTAATTGATAGTTCCTGTGTACATCAATATACCTACAATCTGCTATATGCCATGGTATAGTTAACTGTCAATTTCTTTTCAATCCTGGTTTTCATTGTTTGTTTGATGTGCAAAATGCCTGACAATATTGCCATGTATGCATGAAGCATAGGCATTTTTAAGTTGACCAAACAAAAAGGACTAAGGCAGTATTGACTGTTTACCATACTAGGGAGAAATACAAACTATGATTAAGAACTCACAAGCAGCGAAGGAACAAATTAGCATATCCATGCACAGTATAACAGTTATATGGGAACTATCAATGAATCCAAGTACATGGTCACTTGCAACTATAAGTAGTATGAAGGCCTAAAAAGCAACAATGTTGGGGACTACTTGACCTCATGCTCCCTTCTCTCAGACTGGGAGAGAAGGCTGAGTGTCCACACTTTTGAATGCCTCCTATTACAGGTAGGGTGAGTACTCTATATATTATTGTTATTTATTTATATTAAAGATACACTATGAAAGTTTAATTGCAAATTGCCTGAGTGTTGAATGTATTGTTTTCAAATCCCATGATTTAATTTCAATACATTTCTTACCGTATTATAAAGTACACAATTCATAGTTTTAGGGCTACAAACTTTTGCAAGATAAGTATAGGCTCATGGACATTGGGAGGTGTGCCTCTTTTTGACCAATAAGATAACTATTTAGGGTATTCCTTCTGGCTCAAGAGCAGTCCCAGGGGGAAATCCTCCATAATGTAACTTTAAGATAATAGAAAGGTACAATAGGGTAGCAGATGGAGAAGGGACCCAGTTTATAAATAGACAATGGATGGTTTTGAACCTGCAAAGCTGAGACAGACGGAGTTTGGTAATCCTGGCCTATGTAAACCTTACAAACTTGCACTTAAGTGGTAAATCTCTGTTTAAAGTAGGGGGTTGCATGGTTGCATGAAGAACAAATAATCAGTGCTCAAGCCCTATCATTACAGATTATTATAGTATTATTTAATCTATATTTATTTATATGCTAATATGATTATTATGACACTGCACTTGTTTTCTCTCTCAGAGCTAATTTTATCATTGACTGTTCACTTACGGCATTTGATTGAATGGATGACACAGACTGGCAAAACATACCATGCAAACCGTGTTTGGATGTTGCTTTTAAGTGCGTCCAAAAACCCAAATGTATTTTCAAAGCACTGTCTTGCCACACTCTCTCTACACCAAAATTCAGAATTAAGCACTTTGGGTGTTTTTTTGCAATGCAATGGTGTCTTCATTCACATTCAGTGTATCATAACACTTGTATTGCATTCAAACACCAGATATTAGGTTAGGTACACCACTTTTTATGGTTTCAAAATGCAATACGCATGTTTTGAGTCACTTTCTTCAAACAGTGCAGTGTACATGAATGAATCACCTGTACACTATCAGAAGCACAGAAAATGGCAAGATATATGTGTTGTTCCGCTCTAGTGAGAAATGTCACGCTTCGGTGCACGGATCCCTTTAAAGGTCAGGGTAAGGCATTAGCACGTCAAAGATGACTGTAGATATGTCGCCTGAGAGTTACGTGAATTACAACGTGTGATGGTTAGGCAGTATTAGGCATTTACTTTGAGTCGTTAAGGTAAGGGTAAGTTGTCATTAGCAAACATCACCATAAGCAACAAGAATTATCAACAAAAAAACAACAACCACGATTCAAACGAGCGACTGCGTTGCAAGTTGGACTGTTAATGCGAGAGAGAGAGTGACAGTGAGAGAAAGAGAAACTGAGGGTGTATGTTTGTGCGCAGTGAGTTTAGTCGGATTCGCAGCCTTGACATGATGCTTCTCATTGTTTTTGACTGTGTACTTTTACAGATAAGTCACACAGATACATTACACAGATGTTTGTCATGTATGTGTTTTCTCTTATGGGAGCCAAAACCCTTTAAATAACCCAGGGTACTTTTAAATGGGGCTTGAAATAATCCATTTCCACCTCTCTCCCTGTGGATCAGGTTAAGGATTTTGCTGCAATGTTCGCTGGTGACACAGTTCAACATAATCTTTATTTTTGTATTTTTTTTCCCAGCATTGCCTGTGCTGATTCTCCTTCTGTCATTTTAGATGCGGCTAAAACTGATTTGGGTTCAGTAATCTCCCCCAGCATTTACTCTCCGCTTGAAGAAACCTTGGAATATCATAAGGAGATTATTTAATTTGTAATTGATTGAGTGCCTCCCCTTCCACAGCCTGGGATACTTCAAAGTGTCTGAATTAAAGGGATGGTTAAAGACTTGGGTGCAGCATTTGGGGATGGGGAGGGGTGGGGTGCGAAGAGTGGGTGGGAGTGGGTTCATAACGCCAGAGTCGAGCAGTTGAGCCGTTTTGGCTGGCAAATGAGAGTCGAGACTGATCCCAAAGCGGCGGTTAATTGGCTCATGGAAAGCATCTTGGTCAGAGGCGGATCTCGCTCTGATATGGTGAGTTTGGTTCTTTGGTTCCTGAGGGTGGCTGTTTATTGCAGGAGACATTTTTCAGGTTCAGTAAAGAGAGAGAGTTGATTTTGGAATAGGGAAGTGTTCACTTTGGACGGAGGGTTTATCTCATTCTCAGGTCTGCTCTAGTTTCAGCCCAAGGGTTTAGTTTACCTGCTATTCTCCTACCTAGCTTTTATTCAAGTTTGAAGGCCTTCAGACACGTTCATAGACTTTAATGTCTATGGATCTCCAAACCAGCCTCCACTTAGGTATTTGATATTCTAGACACCCCTCCCTCTTTCTCTGCCCCATAAGCTTCTCTACTACCACCTTCAACCCCTCCTCTCTCAATCCCTATCCATTACCTTTGGATCCTCCAATCTCCCCCTCCCAGAGCTCAGGATTTGACCCCCCCCCTCCTATTCCCTCTGCTCTCTTTCCCACCCTACCAATCTCTGTCCATCCTAAAACACATCACTGCGGGTTGGAGATGAGTGAATCCCTGCTGACTCCCCATGGCTGTTATTCCAGCATCAGACTGGCCCTCATCCTGCTGGTCCCTATTATGGTGATCCAGAGCTGAAGGCACATGGGCTGAGTGAGAGGGGAGAGCCCTCGAACCTTGATTAGCCTATCCCAATGATCACTCCTGAGTCTATAGACCCTCTCTCTCACTGTCCCTCTCTCTCTCACTCTCTCTCTCTCTCGTCCCACAGCCCCAACCCAATATTGATCATAATCCTCTTACCTCACTGCTCTATTACCCACCACCCATCTCCATAGACTTAAAAGGGGGGTGCCACCTGCAAATGCAGCCCTGAAACCCACCAAATATCTAAAATATTCCAATTTTTTTGTGATATCTGTATTCCAAGTATGTCTATGTCTGAGGGTAATAGAAGGGGAGGTTTCAGAAAAGTGGAGTGGTCAGGGTTTGGGTGTTAAATTACACTTGCTCCCTCTTCCCCCACTAAAATCTTAGGACAAATTGAATACAAATTAATGCATTTCCTAGTTGTGGGATTAGTTGTGAGATTTTGTGTTGTGTTAATGTCTTAATCCCTGGGTACCACCTAAAGTGTCACTGCTGCTGTGGGGAAGTGTTATGTACTTTGTCTCTCTGACCTGTATTGATATATCACCTCACATTGCACCTTCATTCTTCATTCTGTAGTAATTAATAATGTTGTAATAATAACACAGAATACACATTGCAGATTACATCTCATTAAAGTTAAAGTGCCAACTGAATGTGATCACAAATTGTCTATTTTGTACATCTCAACATCCTGCTCTCACCCCTCCCACCCTCTCCCTCCACCCAGCCCTTTACAATCCCTACCCCTGTTCTCTCTGTCTCCCCCTTTCTTTTTCCACTCTGATTTACTCTCTCTCTCTCTGGGGACAGATTAACCCCAATCCCCCAGTTCCCCGTTAATTGATATTATTTAATGGTTTGAAGGCCCTGGGTTCCAGGCTGTTCCCACAGCGAGTTCTACTCTTCTGTTTTCTCCACTTAGAACCTCTCACCTCCCTCTTTCTCTCCCAAGGGTCAGCAGTCAACAGGAGTCAGTCGTGCTGGGAGTTTGGCTACGTCACGCGACCAAAGGTTAAATTAGATGGGTGTTCCACTGCCGTAAGATGGTATTCAAAACATGCAGTGGAATTAGAGCATTTGAGAGTAATGATCATGAAAACACAAACCTTTTTTTTTTGGGCAGTTCCACAACAAAATCCCTGCATGAAGCTGTGGGTATGATTAACATGTCTGCCAGGGAAAAGCTCTGACTGCTAACTTTGACAAACAGACAAGTGTGACAAGTAAGTGACAGCATATTATGTCATTTGAAAGGGTGTGAGAAGCAGCCCATTCATTCGTGTGGAGAGAGAGAGGTGGGGGGCGGGGGGGGGGGGGGGGGGGGCAGAACAGATGGAAAGTGTATCTTAATTGGCTTTCCAGTTGCATCATGATGTTGCCCTCTCTTGACAAACAAGATTTGAAGATTAAGAATGATAGTGTTTACCGACTAATCGCCGGATTTGTTGTGGGATATGTTGGAAATGCAGGATTTTAGCCATGATTTAGTCTGAAATCCTGTGTGTGAGCCACAGTGGCATGGCTATCCATTTATTGACATTGGCTGTATCAACCTTTCCTGCATCTATCATCCACCATGTGCTCTTTCAATCCTGTGATTGAACTAACCCTAAATTACCAACTATTGCTATTTAAAAAAAAAAAAAAGTACAGAGGGCTCTGTTTTCAGCTGGCGCAAAACAGACGCAGGACCAAACGCAGGCGTATTGGCAATTTGTGTCTGCGGTAACAGGTGAAATTACCACAGCACTGGAGAGCTGTCTCACCTGCACTTAGGTGGGTGGAGTAACAGTAATAGAGGCATGTTCATGACCATCAGTTGCGCTTAAAAAGTCTGGCCTTGAAAATAGCAATAATATTGTTATTTGTTAAAACTGTCCCTTATTTTTCCTGTGCACTTGACCACACACGCTCTGAGGCCCTGTGGCCATGTTTTCTCATTACGTCAGTGGACAGGCAGGACCCCTTTATGAGGATCTGTGGAGGAAAAACATCACCACACTCAGCAAACTGTCAAAGTCAACAGGACAGCCAGGAGAACTGGGAGTGGGGGCAAAGGTGCAGACAGGGAGAAAAGGGGAGAGCAAGAGAGAGGCTAAGGGAAGTGGGTAACTTTAGCTGAGGATATGCTTATAAACCACTTACTGTATTAACACGATTACATCATTTTATTTGTACTTGTGCATGTTGTTCATTATCTAGGTATGATTGGATGGTACAGTGCATTCAGAAAGTATTCAGACCCCTTCACTTTTTCCACATTTTGTTATGTTACAGCCTTATTCTAAAATGGATCACATTTTTTCCTCATCAATCTACATACAATACACCATAATGACAAAGCCAAAACAGGTTTTGAGAAATGTTTGCTAATTTATTATTAAGGATTCAGACCCTTTACTCAGTACTTTGTTGAAGCACCTTTGGCTGCGATTACAGCCTCAAGTCTTCTTGGGTATGACGCTACAAGCGTCATTCAGAGAGTTGTCCCGAAGCCACTCCTGCGTTGTCTTGGCTGTGTGCTTAGGGTTGTTGTCCTGTTGGAAGGAGAACCTTCGCCCCTGTCTGAGGTCCTGAGTGCTCTGGAGGAGGTTTTCATCAAGGATCTCTCTGTACTTTGCTCCATTCATCTTTCCCTCGATTCTGACTAGTCTCCCAGTCCCCGCTGCTGAAAAAACATCCCCACAGCATGATGCTGCCACCACCATGCTTCACTGTAGGGATGGTATTGGCCAGGTGATGAGTTGTGCCTGGTTTCCTCCAGACGTGACGCTTGGCATTCAGGCCAAGGAGTTCAATCTTGGTTTCATCAGACCAGAGAATCTTGTTTCTCATGGTCTGAGAGTCCTTTAGGTGCCTTTTGGCAAACTCCAAGCGGGCTATCATGTTCTTTTTACTGAGGAGTGGCTTCCGTCTGGCCACTCTACCATAAAGGCCTGATTGGTGGAGTGCTGCAGAGATGGTTGTCCTTCTGGAAGGTTCTCCCATCTCCACAAGAATTTTGGACCTCTGTCAGAGTGACCATTGGGTTCTTGTTCACCTCCCTGACGATGATCCTTCTCCCCCTATTGCTCAGTTTGGCCGGGCGGCCAGCTCTAGGAAGAGTCTTAGTGGTTCCAAACGTCTTCCATTTAAGAATGATGGAGGCTACTGTGTTCTTGGGGACCTTCAATACTGCAGACATTTTTTTGTACCCTTCCCCAGATCTGTACCTCGACACAATCCTGTCTCGGAGGTCTACGGACAATTCCTTTGACCTCATGACCTAGTTTTTGCTCTGACATGCACTGTCAACTGTGGGACCTTATATAGACAGGTGTGTGCCGTTCCAAATCATGTCCAATCAACTGAATTTACCACAGGTGGACTCCAATCAAGTCGTAGAAACATCTCAAGGATGATCAATGGAAACAGGATGCACCTGAGCTCAATTTCGAGTAGTATAGCAAAGGGTCTGAATACTTATGTAAATGTGATATTTCAGTTTTTTATTTGTAATAAATTAGCAAACATTTCTAAAAACCTGTTTTGGCTTTGTCATTATGGGGTATTGTGTGTAGATTGATGAGGAAAAAAATGTGATCCATTTTAGAATAAGGCTGTAGCATAACAAAATGTGGAAAAAGTTAAGGGGTCTGAATACTTTCGGAATGCACTGTATATACATATACTGAACATCCATTTACTATTGATAATACGTGTCTTATAAATGTTATGTATACAGTAATGATTGAAAAACTGCTTTCTGATGGTTGATAAACTATGTGATAATCACTTATAAGCAGTTTATGAGCAGATCTTTAAGTAAAGTGTTGCTGGATGTTAAATTGATAGATTGTTGGTGGCTCTAAATTGATCCTACTTTATAAGGAGTTGTTACAGTACCTTAACACTAGTGGCTAGAAGAATACAGTGGTTTGGCCTGCACTTCAGCTCAAATTGCATTATAAGGTGTGTTATTCTTGAGAGTTTCCTAACTCCAATGCAGAGGATAATGAAACTGAATTGTTTGAACATGAACCTTTATGTGTAGATTTTTTTTATTACAGTATGCTTGATATGGCTGATCAGTGTTGTACATTGCAGTTTGTGGTGATGTGTTTTTATTTGACACTATTTTACATTCCTCATATACATCATTCAGCGCCTAAACCTGTGTGCTGTGTGGTGACTCTATTATCAGGCTTGTGTCGAAATGTTGCACTCTGACTACAAATACGTAGAATGAACTTCCTTTAGCCCCGTCTCTCTCTCCTGCTCTCATCTCTGTCGCTCACATTCACAAAGGAACACTCGTACACACACACACACACACACACACACACACACACACACATTCACAAAGATATACTCGTACACACACACACAGACACACACACACACACACACACACACACACACACATTCACAAAGATATACTCGTACACACACACACAGACACACACACACACACACACACACACACCTACCTACCTGTACTGAAGCCTGAGAGTGCGTCGGTGAAATCACTGTCATATTTCTCACATTGATGGAACATTCTGCTAAGACCTGAAAACATAATAAATAGAGAGGCACTCTGTCTACTCTGAGCTTTAACATGTATTTGTCATATGATCATTCTCAACCGATGCACCTGATGTGATTTTATCAGCTCCTCACATCAGTTACTCACATGCTCTACCTTTATATGTAGGGACAGAGTTTGAAAAGTGAACAGAAATGGTAGGAAATGGGAATAAGAACCAATATACATTGTAAATACAGAGCATTATTTGATGTGACATTTCATTGGACAATGGGAGAAAAATATTGGAATAATGTTTGTTTGAGGGGGAAGGACATACCAACACAGACTATTACTGTGAGTTCCCTCTATTTATTCTAAGACAATTTAGGGTGTGCGTGCATGCACATAAGCGCACATGCACATATGTCAAGTGCGTGTAGGGGGAGAGCATAGGTGGGGCAAAGGACAAGCTGTCAGCTGAAACCTTGGATGTATTTGCCTTTGAGAATATTCGGTAGGTGTTGAAGGAACATGTCATCAGAGGGTTGCAAGTGTTTTGGGTTTGGCGAGTGTATAGGGGAGGGCCTGGGGTGTGTGAGAGGGTGGGTTGAGTGGCCCAGCATTTACCCCCTGGCTTACCAAGATCTGGGTCCACTCCTCCTCCTCCTCGCCCCTGTAAGTCTGTAAGGTATTTCCACAGGAGTGTGTCAGTGTTAATATTTACTCTGCTCTCAAGGCTGAACAGGAGAAGGGCTCTCACACACTCATTCACCTAGTGCAACTGGTTTACCATGTTACCAGTCATAAGAAGTGTTATTTAATGTGAGATCAAACAATTATTTTACTGTAATATGATTCTTGATGTCATCATATACACAATTATAAACACTTTTTTTTCCGATTTTCTTTCAATTTTGAGGAATATTATATTTTTTTATCAGTTTTGACATTCCCTTTATCACCCTCAAAAGGTTGCCCACCTTAGGAGAAGGGGTAGTAAAGGGGCAGTAGAGGGGGGCTGCAAGGATTAGGAACAGCTAGATCCCTAATACCCGCAGCAGCCCAATTGCTCAGATATCTTTTTTTTAATTTTATGTAGGCCTGATATATGGCTGTGGACATACTAAAAAAAACAGGAATGGGGAAACCCTGGACCAGCCATACAGAGATTAAGCCTGATCTGTTTGTGTGTCTGTGAGTGTGTGTGCGTGCGTGCGTGCGTGCAGGAGTGTTTATCTTTTCAAAGAGGTGTCTTCGTGGAGTTTATTTGTCCTGGGCAGTAAAGGATCAGATCGTTACAAGCCTGAAACCTGAGTTCACACTGGTTGCTTTCTCCCAGCAGGAGGCAGAGAACTCCTTACCCACTCAATGACACACCAACGGCCCGAATCAGAACTTGGGTTTGTGTTTCTTGGTTAATAGTTTGCTGCAGTCAAAAACCTTCCATTTTCCTTTTCTTCCCATTCTACTGCTTGCATGAGTAACATACAGTATATTCTCAGCCTGTGAATGTTATTGAGTCTTTTGAATCATATTGGACTACTACGTAAAAGTCCAGACTCCTTGGGCTATATTTTAACCATAAAAACCAGTCCTAGCGCAAACGGCTGCTGGCGGGGGCCTCTATTACTGCTACTCTACCCATCTGAACGCAGCCAAGACAACGCCCCAGCTCACCTGTTACCACCGACACAAATTGCCAATAAGCCTGTGTTTGGACCCTCGTCAGTTTTGCTGAAAATAGATCACCTTATCTCATACAAACCTAACATCGTCATTTGAGTTAAGACACTGAAACATTGGCTCTTGGCAGTCAATAGAGCAGTGACCCCCATTAAACACAGATTTAGCCTCCATTTTGCATTAAGACAAAAATGCTGAAAAACATCCTGCATACCCTTTCTGTTAATTGAGATCAGTGATGACTTGGTTAAACTGAAAATCCAATCCCTCCCTCAGCTCTCTGGGCAGTGCTGAAAAATACCTTATCCAGTCGATCTGTGAGAAAAAAGGCTAGTTCCTTCTCTGAGAGGGATAACAGCCCGCGTTGGGGGAATATCCATGCCTGCCAATTGCTGTAATGGCCTCTAATTCCAAATTAATTCAGTCTAAATGAACTGTCAGAGGAAGATTGATTTGTTAGAGCTGCTGTCTTGATGAGTGCTGTCTTGGGAGGGGGAGCTGAGGCCTGCTTCGCTCCCTTGCAGCCTGGGGCTAGATTTTTGTAAGCAGCCATGGACCTGGGCAGCGGCAGCAGCTGCTGCTGGGCTGACAGGTGAGGGGACGTTTTGGCCACTTGGGGATGGGTGTGGGGACTTCTGTACAAATTTGAATAGGACACCTCCTAAAAAGGTTTATGTAGTCCTGAGTTTTTGAGAAGGATAAGGAGGGAGGAGTGTGGGAAGAGTGTTGGGGGGATGACAGGAAACTAATCAATGAGGAACAGGACCTTCCCTTTCTGTGCTATTGTATTCTAATTCGGTTTAGAACTAGCTGCTGTTGATAAGAGACAGTTATAGACATCATATAGGTTACAATATCAGTTCTTTGGAGTTTAATTGTTATGACTCATGTTCATGAATCAGTTTGTTGTTGGTATTCATGGGTAACTTCAGAGGAGGATATCAGTGGATGACTGACATTGGGTCACATCTTAACTAACAAAGCTGTCTGGATTTTTACAACAATAATGTCCATTTATCTAAAAGAAAAATCATTGTAAAATATTTCCAATCATAGAAATGTGCATCTTTTTACAACAAAATGTTCACTGTGCAGTAAACTAATATGGGATTATTTCACAGTATAAAATGGAGTTTAGTATCCGTCAGTACTGTAACAAGGTGCAAACTTTCAAAGAATATTTTGTTCCAACAATGAAAGTTGCATGTGTGCCAGTTCATATGAAGAAATGTTATTAATAGGCCCTCCTCAGACTTAATTAGCTGTAGAAAATAGGCCAGAGGCGAGCGTTTGTACCCAAAGGGGTTAATATCCCTGCTGATTCCTGGGCTAGGCTAATTATTTTCCAATAACCTTACTTACTGGCCATGCTCTCTCTTCTGGGTCTCAGCCTAACAAGCGTCACTCTGGAGTATAGGCTGTTCTGCTTGGAGTTTAGGCCAGCGCCTCAAAGATGATTTCCTTCCTTCAGAGAGGAAGTGACTTTAGAACTTCTAAAACCACGGGCATGAAGGAAGTGCCCCTTTAAGGTCCTGTTTGATGTTCAAATCAATCTCCTTCAAATTCGCCATTAACGCTATTACTTAAAGTATTGGACACACTCCTAAGTACCCAAATGGCATTAGGTCTACTGTTATTAATTTGGGGTGCCGGCCCTCCTGCAAATATCAATATCAAAAGCCAAAATAGTTAACCTTATTAGAGTAGCTATTTATTTTGACTTTGTTTATTTATTTATTTTCCAAGACCAAAAAGTAGAATTTTCTGCTCTCATATATTGAACATACGAATAAATATGGCCCACATAAATATTCTCAAGGAAGACATTTGTGCTGAAAATCTCTTTATCATGCAAAGAGGGAACATCACAGGCTGAGAGGAGAGGGCTCAAATAGGCACCTCTATTAAAATGGATATTAGAATATTGGACTATTAAAATATTGAAAAATATTGAAATTAAATATAAACATATCCATTGGTATTTTTTAAGATGAAAGGTGGAGGAACTTATTACACTTTAAGAGCCTTATTTTATATAATTATGGACTGTATTTGATAGTTTGTTTTTTGTTTTGTTAAGTAAATGATGTTGTTAAAATAAAATATTGAAGCACTTTAGATATATTATTAGTATATATATTATTATATACAAAAGTATCGTGAAACGCTAGATGTATATCATTCTGATGTTTATCCTGGATGTATATTATTCTAAAGTTGTTTTTCATATGCTGAGGTCTCTGTGTCAGCATTAGCCTTTAGGATGAGTATTCCTAATCTCCCCCCCATATCACTGGAGAAACATGTTTTTCTTTATTGATAATCATCATAACAGATTTACTCTAAAGTTTCTTCATAATAACTTTAAGACAGCATCTTTTTCAGTTGTTTTGGCAGATTTGTCATTCACACTACTTAAGCCCTGATAAATGCTGACGTCACGATATCATCAACAACATCATATGTTTTCGGTTTTGGTTAAGATGTGGTTACAAAAAATCAGGCTTGATGCGGGATGTTATTTCATTTACCTTTTTTAAAAATCTACTTGAAACAAATATTTGTTATCAGATCAGATACATTTTAAGTTGAAAGCCGCTCATACATTAGCCCATTCATCCCAATCATCTTTATCACCATTTATTCATAATACGGAAGTGTGGTCTGTTCGCAAATCATATTACCATATTACCATTTTATCATAATTGTATCCATTGTCATCACTACTATTCAATCCGAATGTCTATAAAATGTCGATTCCAGCCGAATGGAAGAAACGTAGACTTTTTGCTCAGACTAAATTGGATCAAAAGACAACCTTTCAAACTATTAGTCTTGTAGTTTGAGATTTAAAAATGTTTCCCATTTTGAAGAGCTATAACACTGTCCGGGCACCTTTTGTCTTCTGAACTATGCTTCTTTATTTCCAAGGCACCTGTGAGTAGATATGGATGTGTGTTCGGTGCATAATCTATTTCACCAAAGTTTCTTTGTCCTCCCATAATGCACCTCAGGACATATAGAAACCCTGTGTCTCATTTCCCTGATGGACCTTCTCTCTGTCTGACATCGCTGTCGATGAGCTCGTTAACAACTTTACTCCTCCGCTTGCCCCCGGCCATGCAGGGACGGATGGACGGCACATCCCCTTGTCTAACCCTCACTCTACTCTCGTCCCTCTTCACCAGTCATCCTTTCTTCCCCCCTCCTCCTGTCTCATCCTGCCATTATTCTCTCTCATTGTGTTTTTTTCTCTTCAAAACTCTGAGCTATTCCACTTTAAGCCCCCTCTTTGATCAATAGTGGGGGTCTTTGTGACTGAATACATTATACACCTTGGCAGATTAGCTTATCAATACCATTTAAATACTCTTCATGACCCAAGCCAAGGTCTGCATTATTTAGCAGGGCTATGGTCAATTGCACATTATCTGTACAACATTAGCTGGTAAATGATGTAGCCTTAGCATCTCTATAACTTTAGCCAGCCAATGATGTAGCTTTAGTGGTCAGATCCCTTCAATGATCTCCACTGTCTGTCCTCCTGTCCAACCTGACATTTACTTATCACAGTGGAGGAAGGTGTCTTACTAAAACTAGCAAGTGTTCTAAACAAGTTGGACAATGTGGTTTAACATACAGTACGCAGTTGCTTCAGATAATAGTTGACGTTTGCTTCTAGTATAATGTTAGACTCCTGTGTTGACATAAACCAGTTAAAGTAACTTAAAGAAGAACTCCTTTTGAGTTCTAAGTTGTCAACATACACTTGCAATTTGGACAAGTTTATTCAATCCAAAACAACCTCAATAACACAACCTTAAGCATATCGCAGTTCTAGACATAAGGCAAACATTATTGTCAATAAAGCTGGGTCTCATTAAGTGGGAAATGTTTTCCCATCTACTGAGTTGAAAGGGAAAATATTCATTAAGGAATAAATCAAATGAGCCATGACTGCTACAAGGCTGCGGTAGGAAATTCAATTTGTATTCATAAACAGCCTCTAGTGTGAGGCGATAATTCTGAGTAGTTGGGTTATTGTTGCTCTGTGGCACTTCAACTTGTTATTTAAAAGCTCACATCCTGATGAAATAATGTATTCTGTAAAATATATTAATGTTGATCATTTCCCAAGCATTATTTAAACTTTTAACTCAATCACATTAAACAAATAGCTTATGTTAGTCTCACATAATAGACCCATACACCTATAGGTTTGTCGTAATTATGTCATAAGACACATAATTGTCATAAGAAACATCAGCTGTGGAAAGCGACTAACATTAAGATAATGTAAGTGTTCTAATAAAAGTGTGTGTTTGTGTGTGTGTGTATGTGTATGTGTATGTGTATGTGTATGTGTATGTGTATGTGTATGTGTGTATGTGTGTGTGTGTGTGTGTGTGTGTGTGTGTGTATGTGTGTGTACTGTAGGTATGTGTGTGAGATTATGAGGATGAGGGGGAAAGATGGAGATGAAGAGCTGAAGAGGAAGAGAGAAAATGGGGTGCAGGGCTTACAAGAACTAGTGTTTTTGCAAGTGAGTTTGTCTACGTGATGGGGGGGTGTCATTTGTTTGTGCAATCCTTTAGAAAAAGAGCTTACGACTTCAGCTGAAGAAAGACAGGGAGCTAAAGTGAAGATTTCTCCCTCTCACTTCATCTGTCCATCTGTCCATCCTTCTATCTATTGCACTCAGACTTCAATAGAAACACATACAAACATACAGTTATACATACATATGCTAACATATGCAGACATACATACAAATGTACAGGCACACACACACATACACCCCCACACACACACACACACATACACACACACACACACCCACACACACACACACACACACACACCCCCCCCCACACACACACACACACACATACACACACACACACACACACACACACACACACACACACACACATACACACACACACAAAGTGTTTACTGCTCTTTGTTTTTATTGCCAAAAAGGATGAATTATAAGATATTTTAATTTGTGTGTTGTGCGAATGGTGATACTCTTTTCCTGGAAAAAGAAACCATACATTTATAAAATAGGAAAACTTAGGCTGAGAGGCAGTTTGAGAGGCAGTTAACCTTCCATTAAGTCTTTAAAGAAAAAGAGCTGCCCGTTAGTTACATGCAGCACCTAAACCAAGGACTGCAATACTCATTGAGTTTGAGTTCAGGCATGAAACCACAGGGCTATCTTCAGGCGGGCCTGTGACACTTTTTACTGCAGTTGTTTTATAGACCTCTTCTCAACAACTCCCCCTATAGCTTCGTCCATCCTCCTCACGCCCCTACCCTCCCTCCTCAGAAAGTGGCTGATAAAGAAAAAGAATAACAAACATATTTAGAGCAGACAGAGAGAAAAACAGAGAGAAAAAGAGGATACTTATTTGCTGTGCAAAAAGAGGCTGTCAGAACCCATTACCTAAGTGTCCTTTATCTTTCACATAGGCTTTTGTTGCCTAATCAGCTTTGTATCTCTCCAAATCCCGGATTGAGATAACAAACAAATGGATCAGCGTTCACGGCAACGTGAAGCTCTAAGTACCACAGCGTATCGCTGCAGCACTACTCAATGACCAGAGGAAGAAGTGCAGGCAAAAATAAATTAAAGTAGAGGAAAAGGGGTTAAGTTGCTTACTCCACTTTTCTCTCCATTGGATGGATCCCCTACTCTGGTCTACTCGTCCCTTGATCCTCTTGGGTTTTTCTTTCCCCCCCCCCCCCCTCTTTTTTAAGGAGGATTGGAGTTTATTCCAGACAATCCAGGGTATTTTGAAAAGTAGAGGGGGGACTCAGGAAAATGCAGGATCATGGACTTCCAAGGGTAAAATCGCCTCACAATAGCGCTGTGACTTTTATCAGATTTAAGTGAGGAGTTTGAGGTTTAGAGCCAGAGCTTGAGCTCAGTGGTAAACTTTGAGACAGAAGGGGGATGCGGTAATTATTGAAATGGGTTTCAGCCAGAGAGAAGCTGAGTAGGGCCTCTTATCAACTGGACGAGTGAAAGAGGGATATTTTGTTGGATGCATCATGGCTTGGATTGTGGATTACTGCTTACAGTGGCAGCGGCTAGATACATAGATACATAGATACATAGATACATACTAGATTTGCACATCATCCAGGGGTATGGTAAAGCAGTAGATGGTGGTCATGATTCTAGTACATTTTATAATAGAAAGACCATAGGTTTAGGGCATGTGGCAAGCAGAAATTATTCAGTCTCTCCACCCTGATCAATGGCAAACAAATAACCGGCGAGAACAACACACACACACACACACACACACACACACACACACACACACACACACACACACACACACACACACACACACACACACACACACACACACACACACACTGCTTATGCATTCCCTTCATCCACTAATCTATACCAGACAAATGAGGCAGGCAAATAGACTGGGGAGAGAAAAGATTGACTCTGGGAGGGCTAATTAGCTCAGACTCATTAGGAGTCTTTAAGAGGCTGTGATTAGGGATGTTTGTTCACATGCCGTGCTGCTGTGCTTAATGACTGGGCTAGATCACCAGCCAGTCTGCCCATAGGGGAGGGGGAGAGACCAGCCCCAATCAGGCTATTGGTAATCATCAATACTTAGATTGAGGACCAATGATGGGTTGGGTGGTTGGATGGTAGTATGCATACCAAAAGAGGGTCACAACATTATAGAGTGAAGGGGCTTGTCAGTGTAAGTAGTGATGTGGGTTGCAGATTCAAATCCCACATTTGTAGGCTTGGGAGGGATACAGTAAAGGTAGTATACAGTATATACTTGTCTATGTAAATTCAAGATCCTCAACTGAAAAGTGTCAACTTTGATAGAAAAGTTTCTGATAGCCAGCCAACACACACACTTGCTTATATTGCAATCCATCAAATACACACGCACACACACACACACACACACACACACACACACACACACACACACACACACACACACACACACACACACACACACACACACACACTCACACACACACACACACACACACACACACACACACACACACTGCATAACATAGGATAGACAGGGTTTCCTGACTATGAATAGGACAGATAGCCAGTTTACCTAGAGGTAGGTCTCTCTCTTCAGGGACAAACAGCTCCTTTGCTGCCCCCCCCCCCCCCCCCCCCCCTTTACCCAGTCCCCCTGCACCTCCACTACCCTCCCCCCGCCCTGAGGCGACATGCGCTCCACAATGGAGAACAGAGTGGTTGGGGAAATGGGGGCCATTTATAACTGCCTGCCGACGTGTTCTGCACCCCCCCACCCCCCCACCCCAGTTTGGTGCGGTGGCAGCGAGACACGAGACAAAGAGAGAGCGCCCATCTCCTGGCTAATGTTACACAATTACCTCTTAACCGCTCAGACGCATGCCTTGCAAACACACCCAAAAGAGTGACATCAAATCAAAACAGTCACAGGTGATCGAGTCGAGCCATCGAGTGAGCCCGTCTGCACTGTTCTGTCTGTCACACAGATGACTGTGGTGTGTGGTGGCTGTGGGGTGTGTGTGTGTGTGTGTGTGTGTGTGTGTGTGTGTGTGTGTGTGGGTGTGGGTGTGTGTGTGTGTGTGTGTGTGTGTGTGTGTGTGTGTGTCAATGTGTGTGTATGTGTGTGGAGGAGGTGGTTTGAATTGATAACAGAACACAAATATCATATCCAACCAGCACTGTTATCCGTCATGCTGCTCAGCCCTCAGTCATGGAGAGATGAATGACTTCCTCCAGACTTCTGAAGCCTCTCTCTCGTTCTCTCTCTCACTCACCTCCTTTCTCTCTCTCAACCTTTCTCACTGGGGATTGGGCATGCAAGGAGAATGGATTACTTTTGACTAATGATAGTCTGGAATGATAGTGAGGAAACTGACAATATTCAACTTTACTGAAAAGAGATACACAAAGCATTGCCTTTGCCTTTAATATACTTTTTCTAAATGGCACATTCCAAAACACCATCAGTCCACATTAGTTAACTCTATACCTCACCAACTGAAAGCTGATGCATTTAAGGTGATGAACAAGTTTAGATCAGTTTGAATTAATTAAATGATTAAAAGAGAGGAAATAGTAGAGGTTAAATAAATGTGTACACATGTACACTCACTGAACACTTTATTAGGAACACTATACTAATACTGGGTAGGGCCTCCCTTTGCTCTCCAAACAGCCTCAATTCTTTGTGGCATTGATTCCACAAGTCATTCCATTGAGATTCTGGTCTGTGATGACATGATTGCATCACGCAATTCCGACACATTTTTCAGGTGCACTTTCAAGCTGTGAATCTCCCGTTCTACCACATCCCAAAGGTGTTCTATTGGATTCAGATGCGGTGACTGGGAAGGCCACTGAAGAACACTGAACTCATTGTCATGTTCACGAAACCAGTTTGAGACGACTTTTGCTTTGTGACATGGTGCATTATCCCACACCAAACATTCCCCACACCATTACATCACCTCCACCATAAGAAGGTGTACTGGTGTTCCTAATAAAGTGTTTGGTGAGTGTATATAACATCATTCTCTTAATCAAACAAGGTTTATCATGTTTATGATGCTGCTTTGAGCTCATTTCAGAGAAAGAGGTACACATGGTAGTGAAAGACACTGAAACAGCAAACATGTATAATGAAAGAGAGAGAAACAGGTAGAGAAATATTGAGTGCAAGGTGTCCTTGCATTAATCAGTCAGGTACCTCTCCCATGCTGGGTTGCCAGAGGTTGGCCACGCAGTCGTGAGTGCTGGTGAAACCCTAACCCAGGCCTGTCACTGTACTGGATAGGCTGTCACTGCACTAATTGCCTGAGTGTGACCCCACCTCCCTCCATTCACCTGACTAATTACTGTGTCTTTAGGGCTCTCAATTCAATTCAATTCAATTCAAGCTTTATTTGCATGAAAAGTGAGGGGACTGACATTGTCAAAGCCAATAATGACTCTTTCTGTCCTCATACTTCTGGATGAGGCCTCAGATCTAGATCAGTGGAGCTAGCAATCTATTTTGCTATGAGTTTAGTTGGGGAGGTCTAGAATCTGTGTTGATTGGATTACTGTACTTACTTTGTTCCTGCTCTTTTACTCTTATACTCTTCTTATACTCTTTGAGTATAAGAGCGAAGGAATTGTGTATCTGCCAAAAACATACTGACACACAATCACATGATACAGCCCTTAGTTGCACATCTTACCTCCTTTCCGTTGAGAGCCTGAGCATGATTTAACCACGAGAAGGAAGTTGTCCTAAAATAAAACAGAAAGGCATGTGAGAGACATTGCAGAGATTCAAGGCATGCAAATGACATGCTAATGCGATGCTAATGAGCAGGGTGAAGGAGGGGGGCAGGCAGTGGGTAAAGTTTGGTTAGAGAGCAAAGTGGCGAGACAGCAGGCGGGCGGAGGGGCAACGCTTGGGTGAGCAGTGAGTACCCACGCTGCCATGCTGAGAGAGGGAACATTTAGCGGTGTAGAGAGAGATGTGAGAGAGAGGGAAACAGACGAGAGAAAGGCCTGCGGGCTAATGGATGCTGATTGATTCTCAAATTACATTTCACAACTTCACTGGTGTTTCTGTTCTCTTTCTTACACACACCCTCCCTTTTCTCTCCTTTGTCTCAGTTGTTTTGTTTCTTGTTTACTGGCACCTATGGCTCCTGCAGAATGACTTGTTTAAATGATAGTCAGGCTACTCATTTTTGGCTCACGATACCAAACAACTTAACCCTGTGATTTTATTGACTTTAGCTCCCATCAATTGCTTATCATCAGATTCATAACAACTTATGCATTTTTAGCGTGAGAGGTTGAGTTCCTGACGGCCCCTATTTTGGCTACAACCTCAGACAGTCAAGACAACTGTGAAACTCATGCAGGAAATGTAATGAAATGCTTACTCAGCCCTATAGGTCAACTAAGTACTCAACACCAAGTAGCAACACAACCCCAAAACAGGGCCTCACAAGGATCCAAATGTAGGCTAGTCTTTATGAAGGTCCAAGGGCCCCTACAAGTACATACTGTAAACATAAACTGTTTGTGAAACATCAGCTGTGAGAAAAAGTGTCAACATGGGACTTACCCTCCCTTCTTTCAGACAGATTGAGTGAGACAGAGGGCAAGACTCCTTATTACCCTGTCAGCTCATTCGATTCCTCCTTCTTTATCAATCGCAGAGAAAGACTAGGGCTTGGCTCAGCAACGTGCTAATGACCTCACTTTGTCTTCCCTAGCCTGACAAAACCAGAGAAGCCAATTCAACTGCTGTCTTCATTTCAAATTTAAAGACCTTTTAAGGAACTGAACAGGGAGAGAGTTGCCTGTTTGTATTACAATCTTTTTTTTAAGGGGTGGCGGGTTGGTTGAAAGGATGGTCTTGTCATTATTGAAGACATGTGCATAGTAGTATGCTACCATGTACACCATGAAGGTGAGAGAACATCGTGAGACAAGCGCGGGAAAAATGCAATAATAGACATCGGCAACACACTTCTATTTTTTTTACAAAATATTAATGATCTTTCATTTGGATCTCATCAAATGCGTCCGGGGGAAATTGCATTCTATTTGGCAAAAGCCTGTGAAAGCGAGGGACTGGATAATGGCCAATAGGTGTGTAGATAGAAAGAAGAAGGGAGAGAGAGAGAAAACCACAGATTCCCTGATGGAGGGGGGAGCAGGGGAGAGCGGCTAAGGTTGGAGCGGGGAAGAGAGAAAAAAGGAGGGAGATTGGAAATTGAAATTTATGACATTGAAAATGACTATGACGGAGACAGGTCCCTCTACTCTCCTCTCTTTGGTAGCAGTCAACCTTGCAATGAGGGCAGATCAAACAGAAATAGGCTGTTGGGGGTGCTGAGTGCGTGGATGGGATGAAAAGAGGGAGGGGGGGCTGTAGCAGACAGAAGTGAAGGAGGACATTAGTGGAGAGATGATGTTGTCAGTGACCGATGTAAATCGTGGAGCTACATAGTCAACAGACACAGTCGGCTGGCTGCGCAGGCCAGGGCCTGTCGCCGCGGCGATGGCACTGACAAATGGAATATTTTCGGAGGACTTAATCAGAGGAAAATGGGGTTTCATCTGCACGCCTCCCCGCTCCGCCGCCCGCAAAGAGAGAAATGATTGCATGTCCCCCTCTCCTTCTCATTTTCACCCTCTCGTCCCTCTCTCTCTTTCTGCCTTTCTCTCCTTCTCACTGAGCATAGCTAGGCCTACTGAACCTTGAGGTTACAAAAAAGGAGTTTATCTGATGTTTTTTACAAAAGGATATGGACAGGCCTACACAAGAGCACACACACACACACACACACACACACACACACACACACACACACACCAAACCCTGACTGATGGAGGGGTTTTTTCACTAATGTGTTGACATAGCAAACAGTTAGTCAAGACACATCATCAGATTTTGAACATCCTCGTCTAGATTGATGGTTTTTCAGGGTGTTTAAACCAGCATGAGTACCTATCACTCTCCTTGGAAAACTAGGATTAGAAGTAGGCTATTGGACTGCACATGAAGCACATTGTTAGACAAAAACAAAAATGATCCTGCAGAAGCTGAAACATACATAAGCACACTTGCAACCTTCAGTATAACACACACACTTACTTTGTACTCCTACATCAACAAACACACACACCCACACTTACGCTTACTTTGCATCCACACACCAACACACACACTCACACACTCTCTCTCTGTTGAAGTGGTGCGTTGGGTCCAGCTCTCTGTGCCGCAGGTGACCAGCGAGTGCTGGATAAACACTAATAAATCTTTCTACAATCAGTCACCTATCAGCACAGTGTAGATGGTCTGTGTGTGTATGTGTGTGTGTGTGTGTGTGTGTGTGTGTGTGCGCGTGCACGCATGTGTGTGTGTATGCCTGTGTGTACACTGCGTGTGTGTATGAGTTATGGGGTACACTCCTGTGGGGGGTGACGGTGTGTGTGGGTGTGGGGAGGGGGGGGGGGGGGTACTCACTGTGTGGTGGGTGTAAGTATGCTGTTGTATGTGGAGGTGTGAGGATTGGAGAGGTTAGGTGATGGTACCGTAGTTTATATAACACTTTATTTGAGGAACATACGCTTGATGTGTCTTGAAAATGTGAATTAGAGTTAGAGAAAATGTGGATTATAATTTAATACTATAAGACCCTGCAAAACGTATGTTTTAAATCAAATATTTGTTTTAAAACCTACTATACATTGCAATGACCTTCCTTGCAGATGTATTGGATGTACTACCCTGGCAGCTCTATCCATAGACCCACAGAAGCAGAGAGGACTCCACAGCTTTGATGACATGATCTATTTCGCCCATGATAAATGTTGCAATCTCCTGCCCTGTTGCCCTGTCTGCCTAATTTGTTATGATGTGACACACACTGGTGGCTTGTTCCCTTCCCTGTGATGGTGGACTTGTTGC
>NC_139655.1:17857891-18052891 GCF_951799395.1 Argentina silus
ATGTGGGTCCGGATGCCATAGGGCCCCCTGGGCTTGTGAAAGCAAGTCGAGTCTCTGTGGCAGCTTCCATGGTGTCCCCGAGAGGAGAGACAGCAACAGCCTGAACCAGGGGCGTCTCGGCCAATACGGGGAGCACCCGATGGCCCATCATCTCGACCCTGTCCAGCGTCGCTGGGATCTGGGGAAACGGAGGAAACGCATAGAGCGTCGTCATCGGCCAATCGTGAGGCAGGGCATCCAGACCTAGAGGCCCCGGGGGGTCCGACATTGAGAACCAGCTGGGGCAGTGAGTGTTGTTCTGAGAGGCAAACAGGTCCACCTGTGCTCTCCCGAACCTGTCCCAGAGCTGGTGTACCACCTGAGGGTGCAGACGCCAGTCTCCCTCTCGTGGCCCATCCCTCGAGAGCATGTCCGCTGCCGTGTTCAGGATCCCCGGGATATGCGCCGCTCGTAGAGACGCGAGATGGGTGTGAGCCCATAGCAAGAGTTCCCGAGTCATCTCGTGGAGGCGGCGGGACCTCAAGCCCCCCTGGTGATTGACATATGCTACGACTGTAGTGTTGTCTGATCGGACCAGGACATGCTGTCCTTTCAGATAGGGCAGAAACTGCTGGAGGGCTAGGCAGACCGCCCTGAGCTCCAATACATTGATGTGCAGACCAGTCCACGGGGGGCTCCAGCGGCCGCTGGCCGCCATGCCCCTGAACACTGCACCCCAGCCCGTCAGCGAGGCATCGGTGCACACTAGTTCTCTGTGTACCACTCTGCCCAACCTTGTACCATCCATCAGGAAGGAACGGGAGCGCCATCAGGACAATGCTAACAAACATTCCCTTGTCACCACCAGGCGACGGTGTTTGTGTAGCTTTGGATGCAGTCTGTGGGAATTGAACCACCGTTGCAGTGGTCTGAGACGGAGAAGGCCCAACGGGACCAACAGCGAAGCCGCCGTCAGTAGGCCGAGCAGTCGCTGGCACTCCAAAACGGATACAGTTCGTCCAAGCTGGAAACGGTCGAGGAAGGACAGGATTTTTGCGACCCTCTCTTGAGGGAGGCATGCTCTCATAAGAGACGAGTCCATTGAGATCCCGACAAAGGTCACCTCCTGAGAGGGGTTCAGGTGACTTTTCCGTCTGTTCAAGGTGAGATCCAGATCCTGGATGTGGCTCAACAGGATTCTGGTGTCCCTGGTAACTTGCTCTCTCGATGGGGCGCAAACCAACCAGTCGTCCAGGTAGTTCAGAACTTGAAGTCCCTGGGACGACAGAGGCGCCAGAACTGCGTCCATACACTTGGTGAAGGTACGCGGCGCCAGTGAGAGCCCAAAGGGGAGGACCTGGAACTCGTAGGCCACTCCCTCGAAGGCAAACCGGAGGTACTTCCTGTGAATTGGGTGAACGGGAACATGGAAGTATGCATCCTTCAAGTCGAGCGTGGTGAACCATAGACCCTTGGAGATGGCCTGTAACACGCGTGCTGGCGAGAGCATTTTGAACTTCAGCTCTTTCAAGCAACAATTGAGGGCGCGCAGGTCCAGGATAGGACGGTAGCCGCCATCCTTCTTTGGCACAATGAAATACGTGGAGTAGAATCCACTGAGCCGTTCTGATGGCTCTAGCCTCTTGAAAGCACCCTTGCTGAGAAGTGAGGCTATCTCCAACCGGAGGGCCTCCTTCTTTGAACGGTTGGACACTGTAGTGATCCGAATGCCCCGGTAGGGCGGTGGCCGGCGACGGAATTGGAGTTTGTAACCCCTCAGGACTGTATTCAGCACCCAAGGGGACTCCACTCGCTCCACCCAGTTTGCCCTTTGGGCCTGGGAGAAGCGGCCGAGGCCGGTGGCCAACATGTCAGGAAGACTGCTGGGGGCCACCCTTCTTAGCCGCAGGTCGTCCGCGTCCGGGAGGGGGGCCACCGCGCCGCTGGCGGCGCTGCTGGTTTACATTCCCCTGGTTACCATTCCGCTGCCTTGGAGGCTGGCTTGGCGGCGGGGGAGGAGGCCAGAGGCGCTGCTGGGACCCGGGCGGGAGTCTGTACCTCGGCTGCCAGGTCGTCTGAGGAGCAGTACTGGGGCGCGACGTGGCCATGAACTGCTGCAAAGTCTCTCTGTCTTTGCGCGGCTTCGCCGTTTGCTGCAGTATAGCATCAACCCCCGGCCCAAAGGTAGCACCTGGTGTGAGGGGGAGCCCCATGAAGGTCTTCTGGACCGGCAGCGGCAGCTTGGACTGAGACAGCCAAAGGTGGCGGCGCGAGGACACAACTGAAGCCATGGCTTGGCCATTAGCTCGCGCCAAGTCTGTCTGCAGCAGACCGAGCAACCTGGACACTTCCATTGCCTCGTCGACAAGGTCCTGGCTTCCTCCTGGGAGAGTAGGGATTAGGCGGGCCAGGTAGGAGCTGAGCAGCATGGCCGCGTTCGTAAGGCGGGCCATGGAGGAGAGGACGCTGAAAGTAGAACTCAGGAGCTGGTCACTGAGTCTCTCGGGTCCTGGCTTAAGCTGCGGCACCTTGCCGATGATTTCCTTATCAGGGAGGATCATAGCCGCCACCATGTCATCCATTGTGGGATATCTGTTGATCCCCAAGGGCTCTTGGTCCGCAATGAGGGTCCATGGTCTGGTATCCCTGGAGGGGCGGAAGCGCCCCTGCATCCTGGTCCAGTATTCACGGAATGCCACCGCGAACTGGGGACAGGTGGGGATGAGCAGCTTGTCAGAGGCTGGCTCCTCCCACTTGAGGCCAAGGGAGACAGCCACCTTCGCCAGGAGAGCACACGTCGCTTCTGTAACCACCGGTGGTCCTTCTGAAGCAGCGCTGCCAGCGTTTGAGGGCGCTACAGATCCAGCGGTTGATGGTGCTGCGGACCTAGCGCGTTTGTAGCGCTGTAGCAGCACCGAGGCACTGTCGCCAACATCCAGGTCGTCTGGAGCGTGAAGAGAGAGAGAGTCGTCGCCTTCCTCTTCCAAAGCGCTCACTGCCTCGCGCAAGTCAGCTTCCCTACGTTCGAGGCGGTCCAATTCCTCCTCCGTGTGCCGCTTGGCAGGGGGGGCGCCCAAAGCGGCTGGAGGGGAACTCTGCCGACGACGCACCGTACCACAGGGGGGGAGGCGGTCATCCGCAGGTCTCTGGGAGGTTAAGGCCTTCATTCTCTGTAGGCGAGCCATACACAGCCGTTCTCCTAGCACTTCGCAGGACACGCAGCTGAGGGGGTCTTCCACTGCCCAGCGTGCGTGGTCCAGCCCAAGACAGCGCATACAGGTAATGTGTGCGTCCTCAGCGGGCATGCGCGCATTGCACTCCACACAGTGAAAAACCATACTTGGGTTACTGTGGAGGGGAGAAGACACTGTGTATGATAACAGTGCACCAGGCAAGATAGCTCTCAACCTTAGTGTATCTATATATCGATTATATATATAATATAATATATATATATATATAATATAAATATATATACTATATATATATGTATCAATATATACTGTGTATATACAGTATATATATATATATATATATATATATATATATAAAACTGTACAGTGGTAACTGGTCACCAGTAGCCTAAAGTACAACCCACTCAAGCCCCTGTTGTAGCAGAGAATGAGGGATACTGAACCTATATCACACCCAGTGAATGTTAGCCAATACAACGGCACCCTCTAGTGGCGCCTATTGTAAACACACCTGCTAGTCTGTGTAATTTACACGAGGGGCTGTGCTGAAGCACACACCAACGTTTATTAGCTCTCAGCTTTATACGTGGTGGTCAACAGGACTGTGTGTGTAACTGGAGGTCCCGTATGTGGTCACCGCTCGTTGAGCTAGAGGGATCTCATAGCTCGTTCACCATGGAACGCACGAGGGTAAAACAAGATGGCACTGCCCTGTGAGAAGAAGCGCGCAAAGTACTTCGCGTCACCCTGCTTCAACTCGGGGGAAAAATCTGCAAGGCGGCGTGAAGCCAACCATACACAGTTTTCCCAATCTTGCTAGAGGTAGGCGCGGTCCCCGAGCCCGAAGGCTAACCGGGAGGGTTCCGGTAGACAGGCAGACAGACAAGTCAAGACAACTAAAATTAAGGACAAACCCTCAGCGCCGCAATACAGGTTGACCAAACCGTGTATCGCCAAACTTCGAACGAGATGGCACAGGCCAAATCGAGCGAAGTGACAGCAGAGCACTCAATGGAGAGGCTAGCTAGCTAGCTCCTCCAAGCTATTGAATAGCTGCGAGTATACTTCTGCACACAGAGCTCTTACCAAGCGAATCGCTGCTCCAGAATCCACCTCTACGGAACACGCCGAGAAAAGGAAGAGGAAGAAGTAGTGCTGTGGACTGCTATTTATGGGGTGATGCAGCCGCAGCACTACCCGGTACACGGGACTTCTCTGAAATTCTACTCGGAACGTATCCTGCCGCGCGGAAGGATACCATATTGGAGTGATCCAATATAGTGCTACATAACATGGTTGAGCTACCGATGACGATTTCTCAGTATGAATGAGGTGTACTAAATTTAAATGTGTTGCTTACTGAATACATTTTATTAGAGTACGCTCTAAATAGTATGTAGTAGTATGGACAATTTTAATAAACATGGCCCCTAAGTTTCTCATTTGGAGCCATGCCTCACAGTCGTGTGATTCGCTAGAATCAAATAATGACATACTTTACTCAGCAAATTCACTGCCATAAAGGCCAGTTCTCTGGATATACTATGAAAAGAGCTAAGGAAGTTGGGAAAAATTCTAAAGAAAAACAATAAGTTAAAGAAAGATTAGAGAAAGATCAATAGTTAGACTTGCTGAAGCAAGCCCACTAATAAGACATGACTCCAGCATAGTAACATATTTGTTACTACTGTAATTAACCTTGTTGAGACCAGGCTTTCCTAGTTTGCAAAGTCTTTGCAGAAAGTAGCTACAAAGTGGTAGAAACCTGTTTGAAATGAGTGATGCCTCGTGATGAGTCAAACCAATCAAATACCTTGCTTGAGCAGTTCTCAAAAAAAATAAAACGGAATTGTTTTTTCTTCAGGTTTCCTTACATTTTCTTCAATGTTGCATGTTAGCATAGGCAACAACTCCGCAAAATAGTCCTACCCTGTCAGGAAAGGTGATGCACACATTCTTGATATGTAACATCCAATGAAACGGAGAGCACATTCTTCCATCGCTCCTTCCAGTTCAATCCAAGCCAAATCGGCTAATATAAAATACTCGAGATCTCCAAAGGAGGCGTGAACACAACATGATTTGGAGGTATGGCTATGCAAGGCTAGTTACTAATGAACTAAGATCATGTGCAGCACTACACCAAACATATTGTGACATTTTGTGTGGGTTCATGTGTGCACCTGCCAAAGAAAACACAAAGACAGGAGAAGGGTGTGTAATTGATTTGAGTTTTACTCTTCCTCCCAAAGGACACAACTGATCCCTTTTCCTTTGTTGTCACAAATGATTTAACATGTAACATAACATGTAACAAACAAAAACAAGTCATGAGCCAAGTGATCAGGAGGATGTAGTATCCATTATACTTGATATTCAATAACCTTATGGCACAGCAAAGGCATGTATCAACATTTCAAATGTCCAACTCCCTACAAGAAAGAAGTACATCATTAAGTCTGGAGAACACCACATCCTCACTGTAATGCAAAATTGTGGGTAATCAAGACCCATGTATAAACTAGCTTATATCACTTTGAATAGTCTGCTCATGCCTCTGCTTCCCTCTGGTCCTTATGGGGCCTCTTCTCATATTTCATACAACATGAGACAGGTGTTTTACAAGTTTTATTTGTACATAGGGGGAGCCATTGTTTACAGTATGTCAGTGTAAAACTAGATGGATTCACCACTCACCTCTGTCCTTCATTTCCATCTTTATAGTACAGACAACCTATTGGTATGTGAAACACATGTTTCACATAGGAGATACAGCAAACAATGACATGGAAACTGTCTTACAAAAGAAATGCCTTTTGTTAACATACAGTACGTTACATGTCTCTGTTTGACAATACAAATAAGTGCCTCACCAAGCTAAGAGCAATACTACTTGTTCCTATGCAAAGCCCCCTACTACCAAGACAGATATGGCAGTCAGCGTGATACTATCATAGTGAGCTACCTCTAAGGGTGTAACAATGGATCACATAAGAGGTTTTTCAGCTGAGCATCTTACTAACTCAATCCGCTCTCATACACATACGAATACACACACACCCTTGGATGAGCAGCTCTGCAGTAACAAATAGGAAAACAAAAATAAACAATAATTGTAAAAAGTCATATGACTGGACATATAAACTAAGTGTTGCTGCAGTTGATAAAAATAACTAAACTATAAATTAACTGCGAATGGTAGAATTGTTGGCAGTGGTCGGAGCTCAACCCTCTTGGTCCAGGATGGCCTTCACATCGGCAAACACCTGGGAGAGAAAAACAGATGCTTTAGTAAATTAGTTTTTAGTTTGTTTCTGTTTTTATGCAGTTGGTAAAGGTGTATGAGTGTGAGATAGCATTCCTTTGCAGAAGAATAATCAGCACAGAGAGTAAAGACAGAAAGGGAAAGAAACAATACTGAAGCGTGTAAGGAATGAACACTGACAGATGAGAAATAGGGAGAGAAATAATAAGTGTTTAACAGGAGTGACCGCAATAGTGCAGTTTATTGTCAATGCTCCTTTGCTTACCTCGTCGACATTGCGCGAGGCATCCACCGTATGGACCTTGCCCTGTTTCTCATACTGCTCAATGATAGGCCGTGTCGACTGCAGGTAGGTCTGGATCCTGCAGCAGGGGAAGAGGAGACTCATTAATAGGGTTGACCAAAACAGAGCGCTCAGAGGGGACACAAAATGGCGGCTAACATAAGTAAAGCTGATGCTCTCCTTCAAATCAATGTTGTCCAAAGCAAGGCTCATGATGAGTCCTAGTGTTGCAGTGGATGCAGGGATGTGATGTTACCTTTTCTCCAGGCTCTCTCTGTTGTCGTCAGAACGCCCACTGCTCTTCCCCCTTTCTAGACATCTGTCGATGCAAACCTGTAGGTGACAGATACAACAGCTCTCAGGACGAGAGGCAAGCCGAGGAGGACAATTATCTAAAATATTAAATTGTCAAAGACATTTACAGTACAAGTCCCCTACAGAGATTCTGCCCCTCCCTAAGCTCCCTATAAATCCCCACACCTTGCTCTTAAGACTCGGCCACCCATGTCCTAATACCTGATTGCTACAGTCGAAGAACAGCACAAACTTAACGTCCGCCTTTCCATCCATGACAGTGGTCCATCCCTGGAGGTTGTCCTCATTGCGGGGAAAGCCGTCGATGAGAAAGCGGAACTTCTTCTCATCCATCTGCATGGTCTCCTCCATAGCCTGATGAAGATTAAAGGGATTATTCATCTCCAAATCAAAGTGTGTCAGATATTTTCTAACAAATGTTCTGCAAAGTTGAGTCCATATAACACAGCACGTGTGTAGATCCAGCTATATGCATATACAACTGAGTTGGGGGTGAACTGTCCCTTTAAGGGCAAAAAAAAGATTTACTCATTCTACTAATCCTCATATCACCTCATCATCCTTACGAAAAGGGGAAGTGATAAGTGAGTCTTAGGACTGTCAGAGGAGTCCAAAACGACTGTATCACTACTCTACTCCGCTATACCCAAGATAACAGTTATGCTGCAACTGCTAATTTAAGGTTACATAAACTCTGTAGCTGGTAGTACCTGGAGTAGCATACCTTCCTAAGTAAGTTAATCGTGATCTCTACAGGGACGATCTTGCCGTCCTTGATGAAGTTGTCAATGAGCTGTCCGAACTCTGACCCCTCTCGGCCCCGTTCGGCTCTTAGCAGGTCCCCTGCCGACAGGTGAGTGTAGCTGTAGTTCTGAGAGGAATACAGAGGGTTAACGTTAACGTTAGTCCAGTGCAGAGGCCAAGCTTGAAGTTACCACCACCATGATTGATCAAAGGAGAATTTGGTCTGTTGCTCTCCCCCCTATTTAAATGTCAGCAAAGAGGCATTTCTGAAATTTCATAAAATAGTAGCTAATAATGATCATCATAGCTTATAAGCACTAGATCTACAAATAAGACCCAGCCCAGGCCAAGCAATACACAGCTAGCAAGAAACCTGATGTTCATCAAATCCTACCCTCATCTTTTGCTACCTTATAGCAAGTAGAAATATGTAAATATTCACCACACTCTCTCTCTCTCTCTCTCTCTCACACACACACACACACACACACACACACACACACACACACACACACACACACACACACACACACACACACACACACACACACACACACACACACACACACACACACACACACACACACACACACACACACACACACACACGTTAGCAAGCCGGCGGCAGTAGTGGTAAATTGGTGGCCATTCTTTGGCTACTACGGCTAGCTAGCTACATTTTAGAGGACAAGCGGAAATGGGTAGATTCAGCTTGTCACTCGTGGGTAGACACCAAGGCAAACGAGCACCAACCAGCCAATTCTCCTTTCATACTACATGTTCATTCTCTATAAAAAATTCAAAATTCTCTATATTTAATAATGTTCATTTTTTTCTCTCCTACCTCTACGATTCTGGTGCACTGAGTCCCTTTCCCCGCACCAGGCCCGCCCAACACAAACACAACCTTCGGCTTCATCATCAAGGCGACCCTGTAAACAACGTTCGGCACCTTCTCAGATAAGGTACAGAATAAACGGAAAATCATAAACCAAAAAGCAGAAGAAAACAAACACAAAACTATAAATGCGAACCGACTCTACGAGGAGTTGATGCGTGTCAGTGGGAAGTCCACCGAAGAAACACCACATCCGCTGTCGACAAGTCTAACCAATGACTATACAGTGGGGAGTGTTAGAATATAAATCACGCCCACATGTCTTGTTTTTTCAATGCAGGGGTCGGGTGACGCCTCTCCCTCAGTGGTTGCCTCTGTCTATCCTCACATCATCAGGACCTAGCCAAACTGGACAGCGACCGTCCTCGAGGAAATGATGCCCGACCATATGCAAGGGAATTGAAGCGATAACGTTCAATCGGATGAATGGATAAATATGGATGGTTCGTGTCACCAAGACGTTTTAGGGATGACTAAGCAGATGGGTATCACACCTAATGTGCACGTTTATGCGTCTCGCTGCTTCCTCTCATCATTCATGATGCACCATTCATGATGAAAGCATCCCTCATTGATTTCGAGAATGGCATCACACGAAGAAAAAAAACCATTTAATGTTTACCCTAGTTTGGGCTCGAATATGGGACTAGTCTGCCATGCACCAGTGCATTATTGTGCATATAACCGGGGTTCAGTAGGCTAGCCATTGTAGGGTATAGGCCTGTACAACGTCTTGCCATTGTGACCAAATACTATCTTCTAGGGACTATGCAAGCCATCCAAACAAAGGCACCCGAACACCCCCGCTGACGCACCTGCTGCCCCGGCGTCGCCACTGACATGACAACGCAGAGTCGGAGGATCAGGATCAAGGGGCACCGACCTGCAGCCGGACGCGTGGACTCGAAGAGGAAGGGAGACGGACACACGGCGGGAAAGCGGCCCGGGAGAGGCCGAATCGCAGTTTCTGGGGACAAGCACCAAGGGCAGTGCGGCACTGAAATCAAAATGCTGGCTCTCTTTTTTGGTCTCTATAGCAGTTAACAGCACCGATGGGCAATTAAAAGATTGATCTGCTTTTCAAAGTGGGTGGAATCCGAGAGGGACTGATGTGCATACTGGTCAGGTATCATCTGGTCCCTCCGTCTCTGGTTCTGCTTACTCTGCTACTTGCCAGCACCATGGGCTGTATTCAGAGCATCGCTTGCAAGCCGCGCATCAGACGGGAGAACATTGTGGTGTACGAGGTATCAGCCTCCATTGACCAGTGTCCAACGGTAATAGAGGAGAACTCGCCCATTGTGTTGCGCTATAAGACACCGTACTTCAGGGCCTCCGCCGGGATCGTGATGCCTCCGGTGCCTCGCAATGAGACATGGGTGGTGGGCTGGATCCAAGCTTGCACACAAATGGAGTTCTACAATACTTATGGTGACATTGGCATGTAAGTTCTATGAGTTGTTGTCAGTGTCTGCCCCCATCAGTTATTTCAGTGTGCCATACTATGGAGCTTTACACACTACAGGGCTGACCGGAACCATAGGATCTGGATCTTATATTTTCCTTTCAATGGTCCTTTCCAACACTGTTACAACACTGGTAGATGTAGAGTAACCAGGACAGCTTGGTTTAGCCCTGTTGCCCCCCCCCCCTTTCTCACTCACTCACTCACACACACTCTCTCTGTGTCTATAGTGAGTTTGTTCTATCATATTGTGTTTTGATGTCTTATTTTGTATTAAGAGATTCCTCCTGCCAATTCTGCCCACTGCCCCAGGTCCAGCTGGGAGTTACCGGAGCTCCGTGAAGGCCGGGTCAAGGCCATCAGCGATTCGGACGGGGTCAGCTACCCCTGGTACGGCAACACCACAGAGACAGTCACTCTGACGGGCCCCACCTCCAAGCCATCGCGGTTGACGGTCAGCATGAATGACAACTTCTACCCCAGCGTTACCTGGGCTGTGCCCATCAGTAACAGCAACACGCCCATGCTGTCCCACATCACCCGCGACCAGAGCTTTATCACCTGGCTGGTGGCCATGAACTCTGTCACCAAGGTAGAGACATTCTTTCTGTTTTGGTCTATTTATTGTTGTCTTATGTAGGCTTAATGTTTTTGTCCCCAGTGGCCATGGGACAAACAATTGAGGTTAATTCAAACAAAAATACACACCAACATGAAAGCGAATTCAAGCCACAGTACACAGTATTCAGTTCTCAGGTACACTCGCAATTACTCCCACACCCAATACTTTTTCCTTAATTGGAACTTCAGATTGCACCTATGCTAACTGTGAATGCTCTATGTGCTGTAATGTATTGCATGAAATATGCTATATGAATAGATTTTTTTATCATTATATCTAAGGAGCGCATCGTGCTGCAGACCGTGCGGTGGCGGATGCGGGTGGATATCACCGTGGATCCTGACATGCCCCTGGGCTCTCGGGCCTCGCTGGTGGGCCGCCCACACCAGGAGCAGCCCCACATCCTCAACTACCAGGAGCCCATTCCCCCCAACGCCCTGGGAAGGCCCAACGCTAACGATGCCCAAGTGCTGATGTGGAGGCCTAGGAGAGGGGCGCCCCTAGTGGTGATACCGCCAAAATAAGATCAAAAGACTGTCCCTTCAGAGAGAACAAGATGTAATTTGTTTGTAGTAATGAGGCAGCATGGCCTGCCACAAAGGAGGGAAATTAGGATTTCCCATACAAAGATGGCGGCTGCACTCATACTCACAGTCAGGGTTAAATTGACTATGTTTTGAAGACAGGTGCAGTACTGGATCAGAGTTTAATTAAGCCAGACTTATTTTGGACGGCGACAGAGCTGAACTAGAGTTCAATTGCCTTTGGACTGGGACAGTGCTATAATAGATCCATTGATCCAGTGGACTGCACACAGAACTGCATCCTGCATCCTACTGTAGATCTTATTGCATGAGAGAGAAAACCGTCTTTGAGTGGAATAAGAGTAGCATTTTCTATAAGTTGATACATAAGGACATTTAATGGAATATACATTGGCCATGATATCCTGCAAGCTGGAAAAACCTCCTCAGTGCCAATTTTGGACATATGGCCTTTAAAGCTCATACAACATGTAAGGAACACATAACTAAGACATTTTAGAGACAAATCATATATTATGAATCTTCCGTTAGTTTAAGATCAACTCACATCAATCAGATTGTATAATGATTTAAGAGCACCTACTTGGCATAAAGTTCTGAAAGAAAATGTGGCGCTTGTAGTCTTACTGAAATTCACAATATTCCAATGAGGTGTGGAGGGGGATACAAGAGTTAGTTGAGAATGTTCTTGCACACACAAATATCCAATTCCATATCAACCCCAACCCCTAACCCTAACCCTATCCTTGGTGCCTATCAGGGGCAAGGTAGAATTGCCGCCATAGGGTAGAATCCTAGCTCGAGTTATGTACGCAGATCTCGAGTTAGGATTTCACCCATATAGTCTTTACATTATTAGATCAGTGCTCAGGAGGGACTAGGGGTTGATTTAGAATAAGACCATACTGTATCATGGCAGTGGTCTGGCCAATGGGTTCATTCAGATGGTGCCCATATGTCACATGACTCATACTCCATGTGTGCTGCTCTCCGTGGTCATTCCTCACCTTGCCATCTGTCTGGCCTTTTCTTTCCCTCTTCACTCTCTCATCTCCACCCCAGTCCCTTCATCTTTCTGGACTAAGATTATGCAAAGACAGACGCTGCAAGAGACAGGAGAAATGTTTATGGAAGACAGGGTAGAGGTATTGACAAAGCTGGCTTTACATTTCCCCAAAATGGCTGCAATTTATTGATTAACTTGATACTTTGATTGGGTCCTAGGTAAGATGCAAGTTACTTCCATTTTATAGCCAACAATACATGAACAGTTTATGGGCCTTTGACTAAGTACCAATCATATTCAGTGTCCAGTTGCTATTGAAACTGGTTTGGTTCATCAGAGCTTAGGAAAACACTTGTTGCGAAATAGGCATGTCCAAATAATTCTCACATTCATCCATTAATCCTGCTTTGGAATAAAACAAAAGAAAAAGTACAAGCACTGCTGGATCCTTCAAAATAAACACACAACATAATAACTTACAATCTTTTAATTTATTTATTTAATCTTGTATAAAAGCAATTTGTTCCATAAAGACAACAGTAACTGGATGTGTGCAATTGATGCACCAGACAATGAGCAGCAAGGTCAAAACATCCCTTTTGCATCTTCAATAAAAGAACATTCAGCGCCTCTACATGACATACTGTATTACATCTCTCCTCTTGCAGCAAATTAACTATGCCCCATATCTCCACTAGATAAAGTGGTCCATAAAATAAATTAGGGTCTTTTTCCTGTTGAGGAAATGTAATTTATCTTGAATGCCCTCAATAACCCTGAATTAATACATTAAATGATTAAATATATAAAACCCAATTTAAAAAAAACATTGGCAGTGAATTCCTGGATTGATTTAGGAATTCCTGCTGATCCCTGCAAGTCCCAGTTTCCCCAAGAAGCTCCATAACCCTTGAGGTTAAAGTTGATATGTCAAAAAGTGTGTGTGTGTGTGTGTGTGTGTGTGTGTGAGTAGTGAACAGGCTACGGTCAGGTTTGGTAAGAACTGAAATGGAAAACGAAAATGGGCTTCCTTATTGAAGTAGGACCTTTTCGAAAAATGTTCTCCTGTTTTGCACCCACAGAACATGACCCAGATCAGCTCTTCCCATTGTGAACTTGTAACTGTGTATACTGGATGGAATCATATAATTATTCCCCCCATACAATGTAAAGCGCTTTGAGTTTAAGAGAAGTCCTATTAAGCTAGACATTGACCTCCATCTTGAGTGCGCCTCAGCCCTACCATTGGGCTAAAACAGCATTGGACGCACCCAGTTTCCATTTTGTCTCAGTCTATCTCCAGGGGGATTCCATCCTATTGTATGCTTGTAACAATGTAAGAATTATTCCTCCTACTTTCCTCTTTCAGGAATCACGTTCCTGGCCGCTTCAATTTCAGCGATTTCATGAACTCCTGTCCTGCACCCCCCTCCATTTTGCCATCCCTGTCCTCCATTTCTTTGGGGCTGTAGAGCTTGGGGTCTCCCTCTATACATTGCAGGGGTTGGCAGCGGTCTTGCCCTCATAGCCGTAGAGGAAGGTGGCAGCAATGACCAGCACTGTACCCAGGAAGAACACACTGGGAGAGAGGATGAAGAAGGAAAGGAGATTACATTAGCTACACACCTGGGTAAAATACGCTACTTGAAAGTATTTGAGGTGTGCCCTTCGCACTGACACGGCTCTGGTTCACTAGGCTATTCATCTCGTTCCCAGACACTTCCACCCAATATGCTCGGAAGGTCTAGTAGACCAACACGTCAAACCTGGCCTTTGTTTAAATGTAATAATGACAAATGCTTTACTCAGTAAATCCACTCCCACGAAGGCCAGGTTTGAATCATTGTTTGTCCAGGCTTATATGTGCACAATAGCCTCGGGACGAGGTTAGCTAGGCTATAGGTAGCACAATTGCATTTAGCTTGGTATAGTTTCTTATTTAGAAATCTAGTTTATTTCACCAGGACGTCTCTTGAGGTTTGAGCCTGTTTTAAGAGACAGCCTGGAAAGACACCTTGTCACCTTATATTGTTTTTTTCTAAATGGATTCTCCTTTTTGATTTTCCTAACCAAGTAGCTGGGTGTGTGTGTGTGTGTGTGTGTGTGTGTGTGTGTGTGTGTGTGTGTGTGTATGTGTGTGTCTGTCTGTCTGTCTGTACCTGGTAGGGTCGAAATCTTCTAACCAGAAGTAGGATATGAGCGTAGACAGGATTATTGACAGAGATGTAGCGAAGCCCTTCAGGATGTTGTCTGCATACTTAATGACAGCTGCTATGACCAACCCGCCCAAAGCCTGAGAGGACAAGCAATTACATCACACAAACATTAATGATTTCATGAATCACAGATGAAAATACATTGCACTCTATTTCATATACACACACACACACGCACACGCACACAAAGCCAGAAGTCGTAATATAGTACCTGCAGGGCTACAACTGTCCAGGTGATACCATTATATCCTTGGAACATTCCAGACTCCCTCACCCTCTCCCCATCATACACAAATACTCCCATTAGACCAAACACCAGGCCAAACATACCTGTAGAAAAAGAGAGAGAGACAGAGAGAGAGGTCAGAGTGGCCATTGCAATCCTTCTTCTTCTGCAAACATTTTCTCTCACACACACACACACACACACACACACACACACACACACACACACACACACACACACACACACACACACACACACGTTGCTGACCTAGCTGGATGTTGCGGACCCACACACTCTGTTTGGTTTCCTTGAGGATCTTCTCAAAGTAGACACCAGCAAAACCACTTGAGAAGCAGGCTACCAGTACAGCCAGCACACCTACCAACTGGGAGCCTGCAGAGAGAGACTTCTGCTCAGAACCACTTGGGGACTCTGTAGGCCACTGTGGAAACATGCACATATCAATCAATATAGACCATAGCATACAGTGCAGAGAAAATGCATGTGAACCCCTACACAGTGATCACATTTTGTTACTTGGAACCTAAAATTGAAATACATTTAATTTGGATTTTTGTTTTACTGATCTACACAATCCACACATTCAAAGTGATTATAAAAAAAAAAAAAAAAAAAAAAAAAAAAAGATTTTATATATATAGAAAAGGTACAGAAAGAGTTAAAAATAAATAACCAAAATGTCCTGTGTGAATGTGAACCCTTGGTAATGGCAAACCAAAATTAGTACAAAGCCCTCAAATTACCCTACCAAGTTTCAAAATAGTTTGATAGACTGCATCTGTGCACAAAAATAGTGGCTCACATTATTTATTATTATTATTATTATTATTATTAACAATAATAATAATAATAATAATGGATCGGATTTATAAAGCGCATTTCTTGAACCCAATGAATATTAATCTCTCTGAAAGGTTCCTGCCCATCATTTAATAGTAGATAGTACTAGATCAGGCCATTCCTCCTGAACAGCTGAATAATGAAACATTGTGTCTCAGAGCTGTAATTGCTCACAAAGGACCTGTGACACTCCCAGGATTGCATACTGGTGTTTTTACATTATAAGCTTCAGAAAGGCTTCATTTGGTATTTTCACCTGTACGAGAGCAATGCCAGCCATGAGTACCAGCAGGGAGAGCCACTGGTACACGCCCAGCCTCTTCCCCAGCATGGACACAGAGAACAGAGCAGTGGTTAGGATCTTCAGCTGGTATGTCACCTAGGGAAAAGGACACCACTGAGCACAACATAGACAAACTCAACATTCTCAACACACACCAGGTGTATTCTCAACATTCTCCACACACACACACACACACACACACACACACACACACACACACACACACACACACACACACACACACACACACACACACCTGATAGGTGGCTGCATCCAGGTTTGACAGAGCAATGTAGAGAAGGTTATTCTGGAGTGTGTATATCCCTGAAGGAATAGCCAGCTTTAATGTCTCCATGGGCTTGTTTAGGATTTCCTCCTTCAGCACAGAATTGAATGCCCGCACACTGAAGTCTGAAGACAGTGAGAGAGAGCAAGAGACAAAGAGAATGGGGAAAAACAACCCTGAAATGAAACACTATGCTTGAGATTGACAGAGAGAGAGAAGCTAGAAATGAAAAAAGACAAAGACAGACACAACCACACAAGTGAAACTGAGACTCACTGTGGTCGTTGAAGACCAACAGTGTGCAGGTTAGAATCTTGAGCAGCTCAGCCAACACCACAGCAGAGGAGGCCAGGTAGCGGGGTCCCTCCCCCTGCAACGTGCGTGAGTAGCGCATGGTTAGCACCAGCGAAGTGGTCTGCAGCACCAGCACCCCCAGGGACATGTACTTCAGCCTTAATGCAGGCAGCGACGGCGAGGAGGACATGTCCACGACAGAGGAGCCAGAGGACGACAACAGCAGGGAGGAATGTCGCAGGTTAGGCTGTGGAGACAAAATTGTGTAAAAAATATCTGAAATACAGGTACAGTAATGTAATCCAAAAATCTAATCCAACCAAGCAAACTTGTTTCTCAGGTGACTTTCAATCTCAGTGAGCCGACTGGCATAGTCGCTAAATGCAATTGTGCAAGCTAAATGCAATTGTGCTACCAATAGTCAACAAGTAGGGTTAGGGTTAGGGTTAGGGTTCTCTAAATAGTACAAGTAGTACTATTTAGAGAAAGGGGAGGAAACAACCGTTTGGGAAAATATGCAGCCTACTGTAGCTCGTTTCCACTACACTACAAGGCACTGCAGGCGTAGCAGGTTACAAATTACCAGGCCTCACGGTTGTATGACACTCCCAAGACAAGCTGCATTCCCCAACAGGTTCTGAAGACATGGGCAGAGGAGTCCAGTCTTTTATCATTCATTGCAGTTATTATCATCCCTTTCAACAGAGTCTCCATTCTGATTTATGCTACTGTATACATCACCAAGAAGAATAGTCCCAGAAGTGTAATCTCCAGGCTTAATTAAGCACACCTAAAATAACTGTATTAATTGACATTGGCTATGTATTTGACCAAGGTCTGACCAACACATCAAATTCAACCATCAACCATCAACCATGCCTTGACTGAATTTTTAGCACTCCAAAGCACACTTTGTTTTATTCAAGGACACCGCACTGTGCTGTGCTTCAGCCACTAGGCTACTTGCCTAGTCTTTCCCATACCTTTCCTCCTGAGCCCAGCATCTTACCGTCCCCTCCCCACCCACAAATACCATAAAACAGACAAACCATATCCAGATGGCTGAGACAGCATTGGTCCTGGCTGAGGCAGCATTGCTCCTGTGCTGTAAAATCAACTGTGTGTCACCTTCCCCAGTGACAGGCTTCCACTCCTTCCCATGGCCTAGCGGAAAGTGACTGTGAGCCGGATGGGAGAAGGATATACAATGGTTTTGCCAGAGCCAGGCTAAATGCTGGCAGTGAACAGCCCTGTCAACTCTAGATTGTTTACACAGGATTTTACTACAGCAGCCATAAACCTCCTCCCTTCTCAGTCGCAACTCACCACTACTTCAAAATTTCACATTCACGCTTTCCTATGGCTAATCATAGAGTAATGTAGCCTTTATAGCCAAAGTCACGTCATGTTTCACTAACAAAGCAGCCACTGGAACTCAATTTCTGAGGGATGTCAGGTAAATATTAGTACATAGAACCATAAATGGGAAAATAAATATGTATGCTCTCCTAGGTTTGTAACATGAGTGAGTAGGTCATGTAGGTGCAGCCAGGTTGGGCAGAGAGGTATGGGGCACAGAAGCCTCCTTATGCAGCCCCTCTCAAGCAGCTGCTACTGGGGAGGGGCCACACAATCCCCCTCTGTGTGCATGTAATAGGGAGGGGGGCAGGGAGCTGACAGGGCACCAGGCAGCCAGGAGATGCCCTCCACGTACACAAGCATGCTTTAATACACAGCCCTTCCTCAAAAAGAGCCATGGGCACGCGCACACACGGACACGCACGCTCACATACGCACACATACTCCCTAACACTTCTGTGATTTGGCACACGATAAAGACCTAATGAACAACACAGACCCTGAAGCATACAGTAAGAGACTTCTGTGACACTCTAGGTTCCTTGTATAGGAAAACACAGAATCCTGTTTGAGAGTCATTAGCTAAGCAGGGGTAAAGAAAAACCAGAATGACAACAAATAAGTGTCTGCCCTTGAGCACGGAATGTTTCTTTCAGGCAATTCCATGGTAACAAAATGTTGCTGGGAATTGTTTTTTCCTTCTCAAACATATGTCAAACAAAAGCAAAGTTGAACTTTGTTTTCTGGATTTGTCATTGTCACTCTTTACATGATGATGTGGCCAAAATAGGGACAGAAAGGTACAGTGCCCTGTGTAAGTAATGGGCCAGTGAAGCATTTTTTATTCTTTTGGTTCTATACTCCAAAAGTTTGGATAGGGGGACTATGTATAAACAGTGTTGTCATTTCTAAATGGTGAAACCAATATGTACACACATACAATCAAATACATTCTGAGCATCTCTACTTTAACCTCATAGTAATTGTTGTAATTGATCGAAACATTTGGAGTATAGTGCCAAAAGAAGAAAATGCTTCACTGTCCCATTACTTATGCAGGGCACTGTAGACATATACAATAGACATTCTCATTCAGGTAATAATGTATTATTTTATCAACTTATATAGAAAATTAAAAAAGAAAATTGATAAAAGCTCACAAACCACAAGAAACATAAATCTGCCTTTGAAACTTCATTTAATGTGATTTAAATCAATGACATTTGATTTGAGGTTCAGTGTATTTTTCTTCATTATACCAAAAGAAAATAGCCTACACTTTTGCCAGCAAAATTATGATTTTGAAAAAATTTAATATAAAAGTAGGCCTGTGTCATATGCAAACACACAGAGACACCCAATCTGCCCCTCGTTTGCCTCAGAGATAGCACTTCTACACTTTTGTAGAAGTGTGCAGCATGTACAGTATATCATCATTCTCAATGGACGTTACTTGCACTCCATATTTGTGTGATTTGCAGGATTTGCTTTCCCCACTGTACTCAACAACAATGAAGTCTGCATTTATTGGAGCATGAGATGAGGATGTTGATGTAGTGGTTTGGAACTACCACTGTATAATTTCCCACTGTCTGCTGTCCCTGTGGAAGAACCCTTTTAAGTTCCATGTAGAACCCTTTTGGGTTCAATGTAGAACCCTTTTCACAGAGCGTTCTACATGGAACCCAAAAGAGTTCCTTAAATGGTTCTCCCACAGGGCTGAAGAACAACCGAATAAAGTTTTTTCCTTCTATTTGAACGGAAGTCAAAGCCTTTGCTTATCCTTATTTTTATGATGAAAGATGGTTGAGAAATGTATTTCTGGACTTCATTTCCCAAAAATATAGACTCTTAGTTTTCATTTCACATCTAATTTGATATTTTCTGATGAATTTCACATTTTGATCCTCATGGTTGCTTATACATGGAACGGCTAAGCTACTGTATGATTTCTCAAAGTTTTTCAGCTGTTCCTGTGGAAGAACCCTTTTGGAACCCTTTTAAGTTCCATGTAGAACCCTTTTGGGTTCATGTAGAATCCTCTATGAAAACAGTTCTACATGGAATCCAAAAAGTTTCCTTAGGGGACAGCCAAATAACCCTTTTAGGTTCTGTACAACCTGTACAATATGTGAATGTAGCGAATTCAATTTTAGTAATTCAGTAACCGATTTGATGTGGTTATTCTGTTAAACATTTGGTAAGAGAATGACAAGTTAGGATAACTTATTAATTTATAAACCAAAGCAATTACAGTAAAACACTAGGTCTAGGTATTTACTAGGTCTACCTACAGTATACTTCTTACTTTTGTTAAGTTTCATTATCCTCACTCCTTATGAGGCAGAAAATATCTTACACTTATGTGGGTTTTTGGTAACAGAATGACCCTGGGACTGGACAATGATTTTTAAACTTACAGAAGCCAAACCATTTTTGCAAAATGAAATATAAGTGTTGATATTAGTTGACCGGGGTCTATACTTGAACATTAATGAGGTACACAGAACTGCCCATATCCTATCAGTCGAAAGCACAGTAGGCAGTGGAGGCGGTACAATGAATGATGGAACCAGAAAAGCACCATTAAATGACAGCACATTTCCAATAGGTCTACATCACATCATAAATGGTTGGATAACATAACTATGGCCTAGATGTTATTACACTACAGGACCAGAATAGATCACAATACAGTAGAATTAGGCCTAGGCTACAAAAGTGAGCCAATTATGAAATCAAATTGCAAGAGGTAAGAAGTCTTCTTACTGACAGATAACATCTTGCCACAAGTGCACTGTGACCTAAGTCTGCCATACATTGTGTTCACCTTGGGCAAAGGAGACACTGCTGTAAACACATATACATGCATCCCACATCTGCTGATGTTGATTGTTCAGTTACTGCAAGGAGGTATCGATTGACAAAACACACCCATTTACTTTTGAGTGGAGTTGGCTTGAAGAACAAATAGAAGTTATCAGGAAACGGATCAGGAAACGGATCCAGAACCTGAAAGAAGCTGATATAATGTGAGAGGTGTGCCTAAAAATAATTTGAAATTCACCGTTATATCCTACTTGCTAAAAAATCTAAGGGCCTCCACATATATGACACCAAAAGTGACATCAATGTCGAAGCAATCATGGACTAAGGCTAAAACAAATTCCATGACTCTTTATTCTAGGATTCATAAGTTATTCTTAACAGTTGGCTGGCTATGGAAGCTTGGACCAATAAATGAGGCAAAATGTTCCTGTCTGCAATCGTCAAGTTAAGCTACAAACGGGGATACAGTAACGACAGATCTGCGTTGTAACTTTTCACTGTTTCTCTAACAAGATTAAACATCATGTAATTGCATTGTGAACACAACCTGGAATGACACGATGCATGACCTATCAAGCAGCTGAATGCAAAACACTTTACTACGGTAGAAACGTACCTATATGATTCAATGACGTTGGGGACGTGGATGATGGCAATGTTCGAATCGTCCTGACTCTGTGTCCTACTCCTCGCAGACTGCTACAGGCGCCGCACCCCCCTGTTAAATGCTGATCACTTTCAGCGCTTTCTTTTGAGTTCCGGAATTTAGGACACTGTCTCTCAACGCTCCGCGGTTAAGTACACCTGGATGGAATTACCTAGCTGGCCCCAATCTCTGGTCATGTTTGCTTTATTTTCTTTCTCAATGTTTGTTTTTACTCGGCAGCAGAGTACACGTATTTACTGACACCTGCTGGAGACACAGGCTACAGTGTTTCTGAAGAAAGTAAATATGTCTTTGTTGATACAATTGGATGAACGTTCGTGTACCTTTAAGGTGAAATGCACATTTTGAGTGATGCCATGTATTTTGTTTTATTGCACAAACCGAATAAAATACATTTCTAGATTTCCATCAGATGCTATGTAACTACTCCAGCACAGTAGAGGGCGACATATCCAAATATATATCCTCTTTGTTTACGAATCATCACCAATCCTCTGAAAAAGAAGAAACCCATGTGCTTCCTGAGCTGATGTTCCAAGTCAATATTTCTGGGGAAGGTATTGTTTTTAGTCTCTTTTGAACTTCGTTATTTGCAAAATGGTTCGTAAATTGAAATTTCACGAGCAGAAGCTTTTGAAAAAGGTGGACTTTATCAACTGGGAAGTGGACAACAACTTGCATGAGGTTAAAGTATTGCGGAAGTATCACGTCGAGAAGAGGGAGGACTACACCAAGTAAGTGAGCATGCTGTTGCTTTTTATGTGAAGCTATTGTTATAGCTGGGTCAGTGGTGTGACAAAATAAAGGTGCTGACATGGAGACTGTATGTTGTTATATGTGACAACTACGTATGTGGGGTCCGATGCTCCCCTATGTTGGCTGCTGAGGGGATTCACTCCTATAAAAACGTTATCTGATTCCCGATTGCGATACCTCTTTGTGAACCTAAAGTCCTTTACTTTCATACTCCACAAAAATAATGTTCCGGTCGCAACATATACATCTTTAATCCGCAATTTAAGACGAATACCTACCTACTATTGTTAATTCAGACAGCCATATTATGCTTTAACTTGTATTTACTTATTTCTTCAAATGCAATAAGTTGCACTACACAACCCATAGCCCTGTTCCAACTCAGCAGCCTGATTGTATGATGGTTATTAGTAGGCTTGCTTCTTCTTCTTCTTCTTCTTATTCCAATTCTTCAGATTTTTCAGTATGCTACTCCTCAGCTATTAACACCAAACACATTTTAAAACGCCCAGAAAGGTTTAAATTGAGTTGCTTACATTTATAGTTTACAAACTCATTATACTTTTTACACTGTTCAGCTTTTTGTAACTCAAACTCCTATCTTTTAACATGGTGGAATGTTGATTTAGGCCAACATTCTGAGAGCCCTATTGTTACTGCAACTGCTATGGAACTTTCACTACTCTTGAATAAACAGGAGACCTGCAGAACACATTCCTAGAATGAATACACAACAATCCACTCTCTTGGCTGCCAGTTCTACCCCACTAAAACCACTTTCAACCACTAAACCAACCAACTCTGCCATGCGGATTAACCTCTTAATTGTTTTGGTCTTTCTATGCCTCCCCTCTCTCATCTATCCATCCTCTCTTTCATAAAAGCTTTCTGATACCTATTAAACCTTTTAAACTATGAAGCTTTTTGTAACTCCAAAAACTCTCATCCAGTTAACCAACCAACTCTACCACTCGATCCGCCAACTCGCTACCCTCTCCACTGAAGTACTGACTCATCCTATCTATCTAACATTCTATCCATCCATCCAACCAACCAAACCATCTCAAACTTTATCCCTACCATAATAGGACTATCACTCTTTCTTTCAACTACCCAACAAATCTATCTATCGAAACATCTTTTAACCTTTTCTTACTCTAATTTGAGTTATTCTCTCACCACAGGTATAATAAGCTAAGCCGTAACATCAGAGAGCTAGCCCAGAAGATCAGTGATCTGGACGAGAAGGATGGCTTCAGAGCCCATAGCACTTCTCTACTACTGGAGAAACTGTAAGTATCACCAAAAGGGGTGCGATGGTACAAAGAGCTTGGGAAAAGATTGTAGTTGATATGGGACCTGTATGGGAAGAGTTGCTAAAATGAAGAGCAGTGAAAAAACACTACACCATTAATTTAGAATGGCATGCCTTGCAAGATACCGTTAACTATTGAATTTTCAGCTATCCAGAAGTAATGTGTGAATTACACTGACAAAACGATTGTAAGTAATGTGTGTCTTCTCCTGAAGGTACGGCACTGGGCTAGTCCCCACCAAGCAGAACCTGGCTCTCACAGAGAAAGTCACAGCCTCTTCATTCTGCAGGTGCATCAACCCATCATATCTCAGAAACGTGTGCAATAGTTTAACAAGAATTTCATTCCATCTATTCGCAGTGCCTTAGTCTAACCTCTCACATCCATCTTCTCTGATTCCAAGGAGGAGACTGCCGACCATAGTGGTGAGCTTGCGCATGGCACAGAACCTGAAGACAGCCATCACCTTCATTGAGCAGGGACGTATCCTTCGTTCAGTCACACCACATGGTTGACACCAGAGCCTGTGTATGTGTTTTAGGAAGTGGTGTTTCTGTTGACCCTCTTGTAATTATGACACAGTTAAATGTATGTCAAATAATAGGTGTTCAATTGAATGACGTGTTTATGTGATAATAATGAGATCTCGTGAAGTGCTTATGCCCTTGACGGTCTTAGATGTACGTGTGGGACCAGAGATTGTCACAGACCCAGCCTTCCTTGTGACAAGGTGAGTGTTGGTTTGTTTTTATCTTTCTGTCCCTCATGTTTTCTGACTTAATGTCATTGTCCAAACATGTCTGCTTCCAAAATACACTTAAAGGTTCATTACATGTTTTTTTCTCTCTCCAGAAATATGGAAGACTTTGTGACTTGGGTTGATTCCTCAAAAATTAAACAGCATGTCATGACCTACAATGATGAGGTGAGATAACATTGGCAGTTAATTTACTTAATTTCAAACACGTTTTAATACTAACCTAAAGGCTCCTAGATATAGTTTATGTGACATGTAAATGGTTAATCCTGTTGTATGACATTGATGCAACCACAGACAGAACAAGGATCTACTGTCTGACTCCTTGCTTACTTTTATTTTTCAGAGGGATGACTTTGATCTTGTGGTGTAGACCGACAGTTCATCCATCATCCTTGGGGAAAAGGGGAATGTAAAGAGGCAGGCTTACATGTTTGTGTGTGCAAGTATGAACATGGTCATATTAGAGCATTGTGTGGGTGTGTGTATAGAGTGAGTGAGTGCCAGTATTTCCAAAGTTCTGAATTCATATTAAGTGTCATGGTAAGAAGTCATTACACACACACACACACACACACACGTGATGAGAGTAAATATATACTTTTGTTTTCAACTAATCCTTTTTTTTTTAAAACATGTATATACATTTTTTTAAACAATAAACTAAACTTTTTGCCATGGTAAGTTGTTTTATACATTAGACCATTGCATATAGATATAATTTCCCTTCACAAAGCTATGTAACAGAACCCCAGCCATCCCAATATGTAAACATTGATAATGCAAAAAATCCCTTTATACTCCAGAAAATGGATTATACAAGCACTATGAATGTACAGAAAGTTCCACCTCATTCACATCCACGCACACACAGGGCAGTATTTGTGGCCATACAGGTATGACATGACACACAGCTGAAAAAGGCACATGAGACCATTCACACACTCAGTACAAAGACACAATGGTTGCATTCCAGGATTCCTACATTTCAGCCATGCTGCACAGATAATCAGATTTCACAATTCCAGAATAAGTGTAACATCTCAAGGACCACATCAATATAATACTGCAATCTGCTATTCTGATTGCAATAAAGATGACCTGGAATGCAACCATCCTCCCCCTCAAGCATACATTTGGGAACTTTTGCTTTGCTGTTAACAGAAACCACCAAGATGATAGTCATATCTTAGGTAGCGAGAACATTTCAATATTAGGTTACATGGGGAAACCCAAACTTCTTCCTCTTTCAGTCTTTATCTCAGTCAATCAGAGCCACCAGAAACGCACATAGACTATCAGTGTAATGAAGAAGACTGCCCCAGCTGCCACCTTGGCATATGTGGAGCGTGTGTTGAGGTATTTGGCATCGCTGCGGTACTTCTTTGAAAGACTGGACAGATTGCTGGCTTTGGAGTCTAGAGCTGAAGGAAAAGATAAGAGACAATACTTAAGGGACAGTAGTTGAGCGACATCTATACAATTTTGTATCTGAGCAGCAACACGGCCATTGCTATTGAAATAACATTATCAAGTGAGTCGTTATAGCAGGTTGTATGTATAGGATTGTACACTATGTGATTACCAGATAGGGCCTCCCCTCTTTGCAGGACTTCCTCAATATTTGCCACCATGATCCTCTGAACATCCTGCAGTTCTGTGTTGATGCTGCCCAAGTTCCTCCGTGCCCTGCTGTCAATGTAGGACTTCTTTGTTTTCTGAATGTATGTGTCTAGGGACAGGGGAAGGATCGTGCAGTTGATTTAGGGTGCAACAAAATCATCTAATATGGCTTTCATTTGCACTTACCTGAAAACAGGATATGTAAAAGGAATATGGTAGATGTCTACTGGGAATTTGCTTTCACCTATGTTTTTTCCCCACATCAAGAGAGGAATAAGCCACTTTTTACTTCTGAGATGGACCCTTCCTTCTTAGACTTTTTGGTTAGGATGTTTTGAAAGAGCTACCTGCCATGTTAGAAAAAACTTGCTCACCAAACTCTATAAAAGAGTATGGCCGAGAAACTGTGGGGACCTTCTTCCCATGCTGCTCATGGAACTCTGTTTGGAGGTCTTTCAGGTATCCAAAGGCCAGCTTCATGGGGAATGCAGCCTCACACAAGGCCAAGTAGCACACACCATGTTCAATCATATAGCTGGGGAGAGAACACAGACATATGACACATTATTGGTAGAAACTAGAAAAATAAGTTCCAGAAGAAACTTTGTGGGCTTGCTTGTAGAAAGGTTTAAACATGATTTGGATGATAGATGGTGAAAAGGATGATGGCTAGGTAGTTGAAGATAGATACAAGGTTGGAAAGATAGAACGTTAGATACATAGTATGTTAGATGGTCATGGATGGAGTTACAAAAATTGTAAATGTTGAAGATTTTCTGGGTAGTTGATTGGATGGATGAATAGATAGATGAAAGAGGGGATGGATAGATAAGAGAGAGGAGGTATAGAAAGATCAAAACAATTAAGAGGTTAATCAGTATGGGTTATACATGCATGAAGCAGTAGAGACTGGTGAAAGCTTAATAGTTTAATAAGTATCAAAAAACTTTATCAGAGTTGATAATTTGGAGTTTTTGGCACATTTTACAGTTTAAATAAAACAACCACTGTTTTATTAGCCATACAATCAATCCAACCAACTGTTGGAATGTGGTAATTTTTGCACACACACCCAACACACTCTCAGTGATCTCATACTAGATATGTCTGTGCAGGTTCACGATTAGATTTCACACCCCCATGAAGTTGACAGCACTTGTCATGTACATACTGTAGTACTGGTGTACCATTGTGTGTACAAGGCATTCAGGATTCATAAATGCACAAAAGCAGAGGTGGGATAGCATGATGTGCTCTGGCATCAACATGTCTCACTAAACAGGTATCAGAGAAACTAACCTTTCCTGTTGTATAACAATGACACCCTGAAGGTCATAGTTAAGTGGCGGGTTGGGGCCACATGCATGGATTATTCTAACTATTGTCTATCGTACATTCCAACTATTGTAAACGTTTGTGACATTCCACTGGCGTTGGGGCTCAGTATCAGTGCTACAGTGCCTTCCATAAGTATTGGAAAGAAGAAGCATTTTGTCTTCTTTTAGCTCTATACTCCAACAGTTTGTATTTGAAATCAAACAATTACTATGAGGTTAAAGTAGAGATTTTCAGTTTTAATTGATAAAACTAAGATTCCTAGAAGATAAAAGTTAGCCTTTGACCCGAAACAATTAAGAGGTTAATAAGTATGGGTTATACTGAGCATGAAGCAGTAGTGACTGAAAGATGAAAGAAAGATATACGGTTGGAAAGATAGATAGTATGTTAAAAGGTCATAGATAGAATGTTAGATAGATAGGCATATTGGATGAGCCTGGGGTAGTTCAGTGGAGTGGGTAGATGGTTGGTTGCTTAACCGAGTTTTTGGAGTTAAAAGCTTAATAGTTTAAAAATGTTAATAGGTATCAGAAAGCTTTTATCAGGGTTGATGAAAATTGTATGGGTAGTTGAAAGAAAGTGAGATAGGTTAATTAGTTTGGTTGACTGGATGGATGGATAGATGAAAAAGAGGATGGATATATGAGAGAGGGGAGGTGTAGAAAGATCAAAACAATTAAGAGGTTAATCCGCATGAGTTGTACTGAGTGTAGCAGTAGTGACTAGAGAAATGATGATGGCTAGGTTGTTGAAAGGTTAAATATAAATATGGTTGGAATGATTGATAGTATGTTAGAAGGTCATAGATACATTGTTAGATAGATAGATAGGATGAGCCAGGGGTAGCTCAGTGGAGTGGGTAGAGAGTTGTTTGGTTGAGTGGTAGAGTTGGTTGGATAACCGGATGATAGTTTAAAAAAAAAAAAAAAAACTTTTATTAGAGTTGATGATTTTGAGTTTCTGGCACATTTTACAGTTGAAATGGTGTTAATAGCTTTGGTGTTAACCTCCATGTTAAAAAGTGCACTTTCAAGTTTGTAACGTTTACAAAGTTTAATAGGTATCAAAAACAAAAGCCATAGCAATGCGAGTCAGACCTCTCTGCACATTTTAAAGTTGGAATGGTGTGAATGGTGCGACTTTTGCTTTGTAACATGGTGCATTATCATGCTGGAAGTGGCCATTAGAAGATGGGTAAATTGTGGCCATGAAGGGATGCACATGGTCAGCAACAATACTCAAATAGGCTGTGGCATTCAACTGATGATTGATTGGTATTAATGGGCCCAAAATGTGCCAAGAAAACATTCCCCACACCATTACACCACTTCCACCATGAGAAGCTGTACAGGTGTCCCTAATAAAGTGTTAGGTGAGGGTATGTCGAAGAACAATAGTTGGACTTGGCCACCTAATTTATACACAATGTAAATTTAGCAACAATGAAGGTTGGATGACATGTCCACAGTACAATTGTCCTGTATGATGTACATCCCTAGTAAATGTACTTATGACTCACGGAGGCTATTTGTCTACTTACTGGAAGGCCATGGCCCCAGCCTCCAGGGTACACCGAGTGGGACTCTGGGCATTTAGTTTGCGGCATAGCTGTTTGGCCTGGTTCTGGTACTGGTACAGCTGCAAGTCTCTTCCAGACTGACATGGGATACAGAGTGGTGTACAGTAAGTCATGTTAAGAGGCAAATTACAAATTAATTAAAACAAGCTCCTTGATATTCATCTCCCACTTGAGAGCAATCCAAAATGATGACTGCAGCGACAGTTAGCCAAAGGCTGACAATTAATTATCAGTCAACAAGTTAGCATAGATGGATAGATCGCTATAGCTACCTAACTTCAGCCGATCTACTAGCTAATTCATTCAAACCTGCTCGTCCTCTTGCATCGATGTAGCAAGCGGTAGTCCATCCGCTACTCGAGCGATCATTGTCAGCAAAACCATCTTGGTCGAAAACTTCCCATAAACTACAGGTGGAGTTGAGTTGCCAGTGCTGACTGCAACAAGAAAAGTTCAATAAATATTGCTGGGTGCTGTCAAATTCGATGATACAGAGGATATGTGAGCTGGCCGGAAGTCTTCGTTCCATCCTGCAATTCGGTCCGACTGCAACTGTTTTATTCCTGGCCCTGTTGCAGCCGCAAAGCCAATGTAACAATTACACACATAATGCGACGTTGTTGCCGAAATATGTATGTGGTTTGAAGTGTAAAGCAGGACTATTTTATGCGAATGTATATTTTTCCCATCAGCATTCAAAACAATTGTAATTGTGTCTAATTGATTCTCTATCTCCTTATTCATATGTTATGACTTGGGTAATGTGTAGATATACCGGTCCAGTAATCACTTTCACTCAATTAAAATCACCAGACCGGACCAGACCACTGATAATGGACCAGACAGAGAGCAGACGGATGCATCTCGATTGCTAATGTCTGACGTGTGTATTGGGAGATGCTGCTATTCCCGATTCGTGTGCCCGCTAGTCTCGTTTTGAAGCTGTAGACTCCTAAATCAACCGTAAAGGCAAAATCATGGGCAGATCGTGTACAAAATGGTAATTTTGCGAATACTATTATATTTAATTTGTTTGATCTTGCTTGTTTGTATGTGGATATGCTACTGTCTTTGATGGAATCGCTGCTCTATGCATTTTCTTTTGTTATTGTTTCTAGTGGGTAGGCCAATTCAGCAATCCTGATGCACTTATTAATTTATAGTCGGGTTCAAATTGGCCGTTTTCACTGCCTATGTATCGACTATTAAATAAATAAGACAGGCCTAGCGCAATGATGCTGAGTAGATCGCTTAGTAGATTGCTTTCTGGTATATGAATATCACCTGATACATGGTCCAGGCGGGTTTATAAGCAGTCGCATTTATTTATTCACTATAGCACAACTACAACCCATTTACAGTAGAATATTGAGACTTGACTGACAACCTAGTCGATCAGCTGACACCGCAGCTGGACTCAGCTGTTTCCTTCTTCTAGCATTGTGACTGCCTATGGCCCCTGGTCTGAGCATTGATTACGTTATCTTATGATGACTGATGGATAGATGATTCACTTACTTAAACAAATGTATTTGTTGTAAGTCGCTTTGGATAAAGGCGTCTGCTAAATGCCGTAAATGTAATAAATGAGATCAGTGCGCTCAATCAGAGACGTTCTCCATTAAAATGACTATAGATATTTTAAAGTGTAATGCTTCATAGTCTATAGGCTAACAACAACCATGCATCAATACACACAGGCTACAGGTTATAACCAGCATAGCCTACTTTCAGATAAAGTGTCAAACTTGGCTGATATTGATTAGGCCACGAACGCACTGTCTTAATTGATACCCAAATTCGCTGATTGCGCAGCCAAACAATCTAGCCGGCTCACAGTCGATTACCCGGCGCGTTGGCATCATGAGCGCCCTTGAATGGCCTATTGTGTGAGATGCAGCTGGCACTAGGCTATGTGTTGTGATTGGATCGTCCGGCTGCGCAAACTGACAGGCGTGTTCAAAAGCCAGCAAATTGGTTACATGCATACAACGACCTCTTCAAATGCCGGTGTAATTCACCAGACCTTTTTAGTAAGCTAGGTGCTAATATTCAATATCCCCCCACTCCCTTTCTGTCTCTTATTCCCGTCTCCCTTTCCCATACCTTCCCTCCCTTTGTCACTACAGGTCAGCCAGTGATGCTCGCAGGTGAGCAGGTGAGCGGGTGATGAAATGGGCTGCACCTCAGCCAAGCAGGTGTCGGCTGTGCCCAGTGGTGAGGGTGGCCGGAGTAAAGCATACTGCAACGGTGACCTTCTCTCTGGTTAGTCTGGAAACACTCACTGGCTTCTGTATACAGTGTATACTGATATGCTTCAGCAACCAGTGGTGCTGCTATATGATGTCATGAAACAGCACTGTGTACCACTTTAAACCTATTGGTTCCCAATTTAACTAGTCACTACATCATGTTTCTATACAATCTGGGAACAAGTAGATGATTCTATAGGACTGTTGCATACTGTTCTATTTTTTTTGTTCTGTTTCATTCTTGCAATTGAGAACATACACATGTTTCCCATATTATGAGAACAATCTTCTGTTCAAAATAACTGCAGTTGTGACTGAGACGGTAATTGTTTGGTCAAGACTGCATGTAGTCACTTTGTCTCTGTATTGGGTCATTGCTGTGTCATGTTTTTGTCTCCTTTCCCTTCATTGTGTGTGTGTGTGTGTGTGTGTGTGTGTGTGTGTGTGCGTGGGCGTGCGTGCACGTATGTGAGAGAGTGTGTCTGGAGCAGCTCATGTGTTTGCTTGCCAGCCATTGTGAAAAGAGGATTTACTTTGAATTGTGGATTTGAGCACATCATTATTTTGTATTGGACTGAAATAACTATTGACCTGGATTCTGCTGATTACAGTGGCTGTTTGACAGGCAGTTCTCTCCTTCTCTTGTATTAGGATGTATCAATAGAGGGAGCTGTGTTCTTGGTAAAGGATCATCCCTCATACAATATCCTTCACTCTTTCTTACAGATGAGTACAAGATGAAAGGAGTGGAAAAGGTGAAATACATCAATGGAGAAGAGGAAAGAGTAAACAACTGCAACCAGGACAGTACGGTGAGGACAGGAATTTCATTGTTCTTCACATGGCCTCACACACACACACACACACACACACACACACACACACACACACACACACACACACACACACATTCTACACCCATGTTCCTGATCCCGTCTAAAAGCTCATTGGAGGTATGCCAAAACCCTTCTGTCATTAATGTTCCAGGAGAAGACGGCTCTGCTCACCAGGGACCAAAACCCAGATGATACAGGAGAAACAAATGGCAATGGAAAAATACAGTGAGTGGGACTGACTTTTGTTTGCTGTCACTGGGTTACAATACAGTGCTACTATCCTCTGTTTAACCCTGACTGTTCTGTATGGACACATTACTTTATATAGGGTATGTTTGTATTCCATCCCTGTGCAATCCACTTTCAAAGACTCAGTTAATGTAGGTGATGATCATACCATGTCATAAGTAAATGCTACAGGGATTTATCATCCATATTCCAGGATGTGTATTTCTTACTCTTGGTGCACAAACCATTCACTAAATATCTGGACATGGCCATCTCCTATCTATCATTGAATTCTCTATCAGTGCCGCACAAGACTTGGAAGTAACATTTCACAGTGTCCTTAATGGAGGATGATGGGTCTACTAGTGACAGGCCACTGAGTGATGACGTACGCTTTGAGAGACAATGTCACTCACGCTTGGCTAGACATTATAATGTAAATAAATATCCTCTGTGGCTCTTGCTGATCCCTTTGTCAGCTGTCCCGAAAAGGCACTACAATTTCTCTTTCTTTCTCCTCAGTATCCATTCCTCCGAGAGCCAGCAAGAGTTTTTCAGGATGCTAGATGAGAAGATAGAAAAGGTAAGGAGACCACCCTAGGGTTGAGCATTTTAAACATAACAGCAGCATATAGAAGCTGAGGTTACAAGACCGACCTTCGTGAACTAGCAGTTAGCGTGTTTGAGTTGAAAAGCAGAACCAACTCCAAAGCAGACAGGGCCAGGCAACAACAGCTGGGGCAGTGCATTTGTGCTGTTTTAAATTGGAGTGAAATTCTGTTGCTATTCTTTAATTGTATTTCATATCGTTCACTCCATATAATTCAGTCTGGATCTGCCATCTTGGAGGTCGATTATGACTACGTCACACATGAGGGGCGTTATACAAAATAAATTCATCAGTGATTGGATTGTCCCTAATCAATTACAGTATGAAAGCCTTTGACGTAATCCAAAGTGCCGCGATCCACACATGGGTTAAAGTCTCTGAAAGGACGATGATTAACAAGAATGGATTTCCATTCAGGGAGGCCTCAGGGATGAAAGTTAATCTAGACTTGAATCAGCATAGAATTACTATAGTCGGCATAGCGTTTCAAGGATGTGTCGCCAGACAGGCCTGACAGCACGGCTTGAAAACTTGGCAATGACAACAGGCTACTATGTTTAGCAAAACCGATGCTCTCAAACACACCCACCTTCTCTTTTCCCATCTTCTGTTTTCAGGGGCGTGACTACTGCTCAGAGGAAGAGGATATTACATAGCACTGCAGTCCTGCACCTGTCCCCAGAGAGGAAGGAGTTGTACAATGGTGTAAAAGGACTGTACCTCACAACTCTTGTGCTGGGGCCCTCTTCTTCTTGGACTGACCAATGAAGAGGATGGAGGTTCTATTGTATTATGACCCAGATGAAGAACCTTTTCTCTGCCCATTGCCTACAGCCCTGCCTGCCACACTGCCCATTAGAGATGAGCCCAAAGGAACAAGGTTGCTAAATGATGGACTATTTCTAGTTCTATCCTTTCTATCACTACAGTAGGAGTCTAAAATTATGGTGGCATTCGAGAAGATTGGTCTGCGCAGAATCGCTGATCTACAACTCATCTTGCATTTAAAACAATTAGTAAAAAATATTCATATCGACACCAGTAAAGCAAAGTAGATAATCTGCAAATGTGCTTCGCTCAGGCTGACCCTCTGGAAGGCGGGCATGTTTACCCCATAAGACTAGCATACAGTGTAAATACAATGTCCCTTTCTCAATTGTTATAAATGTGATTCCTTTACTAAGAGCATTGGAGAAGAATATCTAATGGGAGGAACCTAGATCTTCTCCTCCAATGCATTTTAAGTAGGAAGGGAGTGGAGGATGAAGAGGACATGAGGACTTTAGTTTCTAGCAGTTGAGAAAGGGCCATAGACTATCTTGACCATGCTCTCCCTTTAAAGATACTGGATGAAAGGGTTAATAGAGACCAACACCACCACCCCATGGTTATTTTTACTGGCTTGAAGGGACATCTACCTACCTTCATCTAATTGTTTTAAACAGAGTATTGGAGATTGGGACATGAAGCTGGGGCTTATTGTATATGGTTGAAACGCTCAGATCATTGCAGATAGAAATGCAAGGTAATAGAGCAGACAATTCTCCTATCATGGTTTCGTAAACAGTGACTCTGTGCAGTATATTGCTATCAGCAAGATTCTAAACATTTCACCCCTTAAGACTAGAGGGGCTACTTCCTGCATTCCAATACACTTTTTGGATTTCTATATCGACCTTCATTTTTATTTATTTTTTTACAGTATGGTCATTCAGTATGTGAGTCTGTCTGTCTCTTACCTCATTATGTACTATTCTTGTTCAATGTTAATGCTCAGGGTTGAAGTGTTCTAGTCATCGTCTTTTGTAGTCGAGCCTTCCTCTTCATTAGACATTGTTGCACCATTGTGTATACACACACACGCACACACCAAGGTTATTTACCTAGAAGCCTGTAATCAGTATCTGTTCTTACCTAAAACCACAGTATTAAATCTACAGGGAATAATATTGTATAATTGCATAGATCCTGTAGTGCTCTCACATATGTTGTCATGGTCATTTTGTTTGTTTGATTTTCATGTTACATTTTTGTCTTTTTAGTAAAATAAAATAAAACTGAAGTGTTTTCAAGTCATCACATTTGTTGTGTGACGATTTCACTTGACAGATTTCTCGTTCAAAAGGATCTTGTGGTGGGATTACCAACAATAATGCACACACCAAGATTTTCATTTGCATTGGAGTCAGTAAGCCTGTCATATGAAATGATTGCTCTCTTCAATAGGAAACACTATCAACAAGAGGTGTCTGATGTACGTTTTATACAGCCACCCTGTACAGTAAATACAATATAACTACATTCAAGACAAAGGAGGTCGAGAAACATGACACATTCAATATAACTCAGTGTAAGTGTTTGGATTCGTCCTGTATATATATATTCAGGCCCTAATGTCAGTCTCTCACTATGCTTGCTTCCTCATACCTGACACTCCTTTGTCAGAGGGCAATCATTGGGCTTACTGTGCCCCTCTTAATTTATACTTCATGGAGGAATGCAAACCACAACCTAATTTACAATAACCACTGCAGTCTGCCCCAGTCATCTGTGGTCCTCCTGTATATGCCCGCACACACACAGACAGATACATGTCTAGAACAAGTTTCTCAAACATGTGTCTCCAAGTTCATCATAGACCACAGCAGTTTCTCTCAAAGTTTGTATGGTGTAATTGTGGTTTGTGGTTCTCGTTGGTCACGGTTGCTTTCTTCTTTTGCGGTGCTGCCAGCGGCCCTGGTCCTGGATGCCCACTGGGGGGTCAGGGGTCAGCAGACCATCACACATCCTCTGGTAGACCAGGCTGGAGTCAGACGCCACCACACACAACAGCATATGTGCCCCTCTGCCCAGCACTGACCGCACACTGGAGAGAGACAGATATATTGATAGAGAGAGAGAGAGATCAGTGTTTATAGATCTGAAGAAATCAAATAGGTTGAAGCAAAGCACAGATCCACCTAGCCTTCTAATCATGGTTTGGGGGAGCTTTAGCCATATCTGTTGCAACTATGATTTGCAATCATATCAGCAAACATCAAAGGGGATGTTCCTGGTAAGGGGCTTTGCTAGTAGTTCCTACTAGGGGCTGTTCTAGGGGATGCTCCTGGTAGGGGCTGTGCAAAGGATGCTCTTGGTAGGGGCTGTATGGAGCGAATGTTCCAGGGTGGACCTAAAGCTTCTCTCACCATTTGTGGCTCAGAGCTCTGTGCACAGGCAGTGGGAGCACTGTCTGAATGGGAGCTCCTTCCTTCTCCCTCCCCTCCAGCAGCACCAGCTGAAGCTCAGCACAGCCCACGCCACACACCTCCTTCCAGTGACGCACTGCAATGAACAGAGATTAGCCCAGTAATCTGAAAACTAAAGACAAATATCTCAACTATCACGTGAACCCTTGCAACAAAGAACCATATATGTGCCATTTTCAAATTCTGATCTCTTATCGTACATCTTGTATACTTATGGTCTGTATACAACATCCAAACTCTGGATAATTCATAGTGACTGTACAACTAGAAATATGTCACACCAACAAAATTTACCAAAATGGAGATATACAGTGCCTTCAGTAAGTATCCACCCCCATGGACTTTTTTCCACACCTGACACCTTTAAAATGATTTAATTTAGATGTTTGTGTCACTGATCTACAGTCCAGGGTTGAATACTTACTGATATCTCATAGATGGGATTCAAAGCACTTGACATTGGTTACATTGTACCGTGGTGATAGTTCACACAAAAGAATGTGGCCAAATCAGCTCAAAGTGGCTCCCAACCAAGTCAGAGAGTTCACACGAGGTAATTTGGCCACAAATGTTGAGCCTCTTTTTTTTTTGTTCGCCTCCCATAGTTTTATTTTTTTTAGCGGTGGCTAAAATTAGCTGATGTTAGTAATGGCAATTTAAACAACTCTGAACCATGGATTACAGTTTCTCCTGGCCCATAGACTACTTTCAAGGTAAGGAACCATCTGCATGCAGACCAAAATAGTATAATAACTACTAGAAATCACTAAGGCGTTTTGTGGGACTTCATGATTTACTCACCTTCAGCAAGATCCAAGTACACCAGGAAAGCTGCGTATACTTGAGCACTGTCACCAACCTCTAGATTCATCAGATGCTGGTGCTGTCAACAAGAGCAGTCAATTAAATATTTTTTGTTGTCGCTGTATAGGACTGGGAAGCAATGGATATTTACAATAAACCTACTTAGGTATTACCATAGGGTGCTGAAGAATCCAATTTGGTGGAAGTGTTTTCTCAACGTCATCGTCTGCTTTCTTTGTTATTTCCGACATTTTATAGTCAAGATTGGTTGTAATATTTGACACTTTTTCTTAATTTCACAGCAAATGTCATGCTATTAGTTGTGTTTTCATGAACTTACCAAGGTACTTCAACGTAATTGGTCCGGTTGGAAAATGGTGCCGACAATGCAAGTTCCAACATACTATTTCTTTTTTTTAATTCATAATTTCTCGCTGTGAAAAGTGGAATTAGGGATAGGCTAATCATTCCGATTATCTAAGATTAAATAAAATATTATATTATTTTAAATAAGAAAAAAAACACGATCAAAGTGAACATCTGAGATGATTCAATCAATAGCCTACGTAAACTGGACATAATAAAGTACAACATTATATAATCATTAATAGAATAAAATACAATATAATATACATTTCTTTGATGATACTGTTTCAAATGTATTTTTCTATGAGCTACTGAATTCTATAATTCAGTTACTGAATTCTATAATTCAGTTGTACATAGTTGTTACCGGTATGTGTTTAATGCAATGCATGCAGTTATCTAAAAAAAACTAAAAACTGTGAAGACCAAAATGCGGTAGGCTACTCGATATTCTTTTAGGACAGACAGTCAGCTGAGTTTACCAGCTGTATTCACGCGCATCATCTGTCAAATGCAGTGGTAAATGCCACATTGCCCCTGTTCATTCCTATGATTCATTCATTCAATCAGTTGCAGCGGAGTCAAGAGGGAGACTGGGTGTATTTAGGGAAATAATGACGTTTGGATTTAAGGCTTTCGGACTGCTTTTCGTGATTTTAACTGGGATACTCCCACACACCTGTGCAGAAGATTTGATAATTGACCCTCAAGAACCTGTCCATCAGGAGTCTGCCTTGCTGAAGCCGAAAGTATTGATCACTATCCTTGTGCGCAATGGAGAGCACAGCCTTCCCTACTTCTTGGGCTGCATTGACAGGTTGGACTATCCAAAGGACCGTATCGCCATCTGGTAAATTATACTAACATAAAATTAAGATAGATAGTTCAGTTTGACCCTTTGCAAAGTAATTAATTGTATCACATTTCATTGGTCATAGTGTGTCAAGGTGCAGTCATTGTCTATCAATTCCAATTGAGGTGCATGGCCAGACAGCTTTGGAATGTTAGTATTTGTGTGTAAATGTGGGTAACAAAGACCTCAGACAATTGTACAACTGATAATAGACCTCACTGAGGTAAGGCTCAGTATCCTTCAATGTTTACAACTATTGGCTACTACAGGTGAGTGCAAATCTTACAAAAATAAATGATACATTTCTCAGAGGTACTGTATGCAACACAGAAGTAGCAGACTACAAACAATAAAATCACTTTCATCAGACAAAACTGAATAGAAAACCAGTGCATGTCAGTCCAACCCCTTCACAGAGAGAGAGGGGGGGGGGGCAATCTATGCTGATGTGGAGGGCTTTGCTGATCCTCTCAACCCTTGTTTCAGGGCTGCAGCAGACCACAGTGTGGACAACACCACGGTCATGCTTCAGGAATGGCTTAAAGGGGTGCAGAACCAGTACCACTCTGTGGAGTGGAGACTTATGGAGCAGCCAAGGTGAGCAAGGTTACAAATCTTCAAATCTTCTATACCTACAATCTACATCTATACCATCTACAAGCTACATATATCCAGTTTAATCCATATCATTCCGTTGTCTTATTCATTAACTGCATATTATATAGGTATAAACCTAGCCAGAGTACCTTATTAGTCAACATTCCCCCAAACAGTCCTTCCTTTTTATCAAATTCCTGATGTCTTCCCAGAAAACACACTTTCCCTACAGAGCCCTAAAGAGCAGGGGTGCATAACGGATAACTTGTTAATTCATGTACCTAATTGGCCAGAGAGTGCAACAACTAGTTTCCCGGGTCTGAATCAGTCACTGATAAAGAAGGTACAATTGAAAACAGCAGTCACTGGGGCCCTCCAGGACTGGAGTTGTGCATCTCTGCTAGAATCCTGCAACTACTCAACAACTGAAGCAAGGAGTAAAGGCTTATCCACCTTCACCTCTCTCCCTGTCACTCTCCATTCTCTCAGCTCCTATGTGGATGAGTTGGGGCCGAAGCACTGGCCAAACTCTCGGTTCACCCATGTGATGAAACTGAAACAGGCAGCACTCAGATCAGCCAGGGCACTCTGGGCCGATTACATACTGGTGAGATCAACACTACTCTACACAGCGGCTTCATAACAGTTGATGGTGACATTGTGTGCAAAGGCAGAGACATCATGCACCTAGTGCCCAATCCTAACTTGAGATCTATATGTGGTCTAACTTGTGTGCAAAGGTCCCAGAGACAATGAAACAAGTAACAAGGAAATGTATGCCACTCTCATGTTATTACAGTGTTATGAAAAATGCATTTATAAGGGAAGTGAAAATCTACGGAAATGGGTAGGTCCCTCAGGGCTTAATACATGAGAGTTACTCACACAGATCTCAAAGCTGATTTTGGGGAGGCACTGATGGCAACATGTTGTGTTTAGGTACAGTACTCTTTTCAGTTTAAAATGGACAAAGACAGTATTTTCACACTTTTGACACTGATGATTTCTATGTTGTTCAGTATGTGGACAGTGACAACTTGCTGACAAACCGGTGGGTGCTGACTCAGATGATGGCGGAGAACCTGACTGTAGTGGCACCTATGTTGGAGTCCCGTGTCCTCTACTCAAATTTCTGGTGTGGCATGACCCCAGAGGTACACTGTCTCTCCATTCTATTGTTAATTGATTGGTCGTTATCAGTTTCTCCATCCTTATGAGGCTGTGGAACAAATAGTTTGAAAAGGCGATATGAACAACTTTACAATTTGACACACATGCACAATAATAATTTGTTCAACCATTTGTTAAATTTTAATTCAAACAATGTTTTCGTACTATACCACCATGCTTTGCTGTTAGCTCATCATTGTATTTTAAACATTTTAATCATGCATGGGAGAATGTGAATTGTTGAGGGTTTTGTATTTATGTAACTGATTATATACGTTAAGGGACACTCATGTGATGTATGTGCCCTCTCAGGGTTACTACAAGCGGACCCCTGAGTACATCCCTATCCGCAACTGGAAGCGCCAGGGCTGTTTCGCTGTTCCCATGGTGCACTCCACTTTTCTGATGGACCTTCGGCGGAGCGCCAGCCAAGCGTTGGCCTTCCATCCTCCCCACCCCCACTACACCTACCCCCTCGATGACATCATGGCCTTCGCCTTCTCTGCCCACCAGGCAGGTTAGAACAGAGTCAAACTTTATTTGTCCATCTGTTACAATGGAAACCTCTCAACCTTCTCAGACAATACACATAATGAAAATAAACTAATACAGTATTACATTGTATACAGACACGCAGCATGGAATATAACCCAGTTTGAACTACGTATATGTTTTCAATAAAGTCTGAGATTTATAGAAAGCATTTCTCTCTCATCATGCATGATCTTAGTTTCCCTTGTCTGCAGGTGGAACATAATAAAGAGAATGTGAAGCTAGAGTCAGACAGTTATAGGGCTAACCTGACTTTTGAAAAGGAGTCTTCTTGTGTGTTACATGTGTTTATGATTTGATACAGATGTGCAGATGTACGTGTGTAACAGAGAACATTATGGGTATCTGCCGCTGCCCCTGAAGCCACAGCAGAGTCTGGAGGAGGAGGTGGAGAGCTTTACCCACACCATGACAGAGGCTTTGAGTGAGTCGATAGTATAATAGAGAACTAAGGTAGAGAAAGACAAAGACCAAAAAGAGAGAGAGCAGAGAGATTTTCTGTCTGTCTATCTGTCTGTCTCTGTCTCTGTCTCTCTCTCTCACACACACACACACACACACACACACACACACACACACACACACACACACACACACACACACACACACACATGCACACACACACACACACACACACACTCTTTCCCACTTCTTTCCTTTATATCTATTTTCTCTCTCCCTCTTTGCTCTCCTCTCAAACAAACCTGTCTCTGTAAGGCTGTTTGACTCCCCTCACTTTCATAGTCCTGTCAAAATTCTCACTCCTCCGTTACAGTTGAGTTCACTCCCTCTCTTTTTTCTCATCGCTCACTTCCTCCCTCTGCCGAGAATCTCTAGATTTGCTAATATCAAAGAAAAGAATATAGAAAGATGGCATTTACCAAGTGTGTGAAATTCTGTGTATTAGTATTCATTGCATCTCTTAACACTGTACTCTCTTTCTAGTTGATTACATCATGGAGTCATCCAAGTTTATGTACCATAAACCTAAAAATCTTGAAAGGCTGGGATTTGACAAGGTACGGGGAATATCAGCAATCACAGTACATCTTCAGTCAGGGCACTGATTGGAAGACACCACTAGAATCTTTAATATTCTGTAATATTCATACAATCTTTCTTGGTGATAAAGAATATAACAGTCCTCTCTCTCCACCTCCCTCCAGATCTTTCTGATAAACCTGAAGCGTCGCCTGGACAGACAGGAGCGAATGTTGAGCACCCTCTCTGTCTTGGGCATTGACATCACAGTGACAGAGGCGGTGGATGGCAAGTACGACACAAAAACCCAAAAGCACACCGCACAAGCACGCACACCGCACAAGCACACACAAGCACACACAAGCACACACACACACACACACACACACACACACACACACACACACACACACACACACACACACACACAGACAGACAGACAGACTCTAAGATATATTTATCTTCTTTTTACCTTTTGCTTTACCATTTATGATGTATTCCTTCTGCAAAACAACAGGTGCACAGTCTGAGTCAACCTGTCGCTAAATGTCTGAGTAGGGTTTGATGATTTGAGTGTTGCATTTGTTTCTTGTTATTGTATTCTTTGAATGTTTCTCTCTCTCATATTTTCTCTTATTTTATTTTATTCAGAGCCCTGAACTCCTCTCAGCTGCAGGCGATGGGCATAGACATGTTGCCTGGATACAAAGACCCATATTCTGGCCGTGTGCTGACTCGAGGGGAAATCGGCTGCTTCCTCAGTCACTATAACATCTGGACACAGGTGCAGATCACTTCAACATACACATCAGGGGAGGCTGGTGGAGGGCGGGCTCACTGTAATTCATGGAATGGAATGAGAAATGGTATCAAACACATGCATCACAATGAACCCGTTGTTCCACCTCCACCAGCCTCCCCTGATACACCTGTGTAATACCAGTAAATCTTCATAAAAGTCACTACAAAGCATGTCTTTCTTTCTAAGAAGTTGAGGATCAAACTAACCCCCTTACTAGTTTGTTGTCCACTTATTCAATTTACACATGTACACAAGATTAAGCCTGCTCATAGACTAAAATAAAAACATCTTCATTGCTGAGTCCAGAGCTTGGCTTTGCCTGTGTCCGGAAAACTGCCCCTTTGGACCCATCTGATTTGGGCAGGAAATCTGACCTTCTTGCTCAATGGCTAACCATTCTAATGGATGTATTGTGCCCCCTAGGTGGTGAAGCAGGAACTGCAGAGTGTACTGGTGCTGGAAGACGATGTGAGGTTTGAGCCTAGGTTCCGGAGCAGACTGGTGGCCATCATGGAGAACGTGGAGCGTGTGGGGCTGGACTGGGATCTCATGTGAGATGATATAAAGTGGACTTGAACAGCTTATACTATAGAAAGAAGTTTACTTAACAATAGTGACAGTTTTGAACCATACTGCAGCAACCTCTCTCTGTTCTTTGAAACAGTATTCTTCTACCTCTCTCGCATCTTATATCTCTCTTACTTTAAGCTCTCTCTCTCCCCCCCCTCCACTCACTTTATGGGTGGCAGCTATGTGGGCCGTAAGCGTTTGCAGGTGAAGCAGCCTGAGCGCTGGGTGGAGGGCGTCAGTAACCTGGTGCACCCAGACTACTCCTACTGGACCCTGGGTTATGCCCTGTCCCAAAAGGGGGCCAAGAGACTCCTGGGGGCCCGGCCCCTGGGCAAGATGCTGCCCGTGGATGAGTTCCTGCCCGTCATGTTTAACAAGCACCCAAGGTGAGACGGACAATGTATAAAAACATGTTTATACAAAACTATCTCTACACTTTTGCCCTGAGCTGTAGTACTAGTGTTTTCTCAAGCTCTACTTCTTATTTCTGCCTTCCTCATTCCCCACTTGTTGCAACTACGCTTTGACAACTGTGATGTTATTATGGGTTTGTTCAGAACAGAGCTTGTGGTATGTCAGTGAGGCAAAAGGTCCTGGGTTAATCAGTGTGAGAATGAGAAGCCTATGGTAAAAACTCCACCTGGTGGATGACAAGGCAAGGTAGAGCTACTACCATATGCAGTCATACAAGTGTCCAGGGGGTAGGGGCTGGGAATTGATACAAGAGTCAGCCAGGGATGTGTTGACTCTCCTTAAAATCTCCTTGACCCTAGAGAGGAGTACATGGCCCATTTTGAGCAGAGGGACCTGCAGGCGTTCTCAGTGGAGCCGCTGCTGCTCTTCCCCACACACTATACAGGGGAGCAGGGCTACTTCAGTGACACAGAGACCTCCACCATCTGGGACGATGTAGCTGTGGCCACCGACTGGGACCGCCAGAATGCGCAGCGGAGCAGCAAGCAGGATGGCCAGGGTCACCCCATGCCCCCGGGCACTGAGAATGGAGATGTGCCCTCGCCATCAGCCGTCAGTCACGGAGATGAACTCTGATGATTGAGGTCACCCACACAGCCTTCACTCCACCTCTTTTAGGAAGAGAACTGGAATACAGCACAACACACATCCATGTACATTCAATCCTGTCCCCAAATCCTGCTGAAAGGTTTACACATTATAATTTAGTTTGAGGACTAACCTGCAACTGTATTTGTTTCATTTCTTCCCAGTGCTTTTAAAGACCAGAGACACAGGTTGACTTAAATGGTGAAGCCTGATTGGTATTTCCAAATGAGTGTCTGATGGGAGACATTTACATGAATAAAATAAAAGCATGTATGAGTTTTATTTTTGAGGATGTTTCTAAATGTGAAAGCAATGCATTGAATTAATGTATATTCCAGAAATACAGCTTTCTGCTGCATGTAAACATTAACACCAGTGATGTGTGGACTAGTATGCAGTAGCATTCCAACCGACTCATTTATGAGTTTATGACGACACATGATTATTCTTACTTAGGCCCAGCGTCCCAAGGGGAGCATAGGCCAGCAACCTCGACTCTGGGCAGCCTTTTCAAGCCAATGTTTTTGTGTTTGACTTAGGTGTCCCGTCTCTAGATTTTTACTCTACAAAATTGCAATGATTGATTGCGAAAAAGTATAGAACTGGAATAAACATTCCACTTGAAGTCTATTTACTAGGAAATTATACACACCACCACCAAAACATTCAACTTAGGGATTTTATTTATTATTAAAAAAGCACTGGCAGTTTTGTATCAAGCACATGATGGAACCAATTATTAGTAGTGTTCCATCTCACAAAATAAGTTCTGAAAAAGATAATTAAACCACACAAATAATAAGTTGTAATAAATTAAATCAGCAAAATAAGAGACAAAACATGCTTACATCTGGGTGTGGCAATGGAAATTTGGAAATTCCAGAGCAAATTCTTTAAAGACACCTGAGAGTATAAATATCAAACAGCATGTTGCAGCAGGTATTAAGTTAGTTCCACAGTTCCTCTTAAAGATGTAAAACAAAGCTGGAAAAAGAGGATTTATTAAAGACTTACATTATTAATGTAAAAATTAGGCTTCAATCTAAAAACGACTTCTGTACAAACAATGCAACTGTGCATATTTGAATTTGTGTATGGTGGGAAACATAGCATCGATTGCTTAGAACAAGGTAGCAGGGCAAATGAAAGGAATATGGTTGTCCCCCAAACAAGATTTAGTGGTTTCTAAATTCTATATTGATTGATATCTATATTGCAGTAGGTCAATGAACTGACATCCTTAATATAGGTGGCATTACTCTGCATTGCAGATCGTCAATCACTGTTCCAGTCAAGAGTGAACCTGTAAACTGAGGGGTGGGCCTTGGCTAATACACCTGCCACTTATTTTAAGCACTCCCTCATATTTAGTTTTGGGTCTGGTTGCTACAGAAATCAAATAACAAAGTGGCAGGTACATTTGCCAAGACCCAGCCCTCAGTTTACAAACACAAATGTTAGGGTTTCATTGTAGATTGAATCTGAAATTGAGGCATGCTGCTTAAAGGGTAATGATACAGGATACTGGTTGAGAGACCAAGACTGAGTAGCATTACCATGGTTAAATAGCATATTTTGAAGTGTGAGGTATATGAGAATAGGCTGGACAAACAAATTCACTTTCCCTGACAAAGTGTAGCTTCAGAAGAACAAAAGCAGCTCAAATGTAATGGTTTTAGGAGCATTTCTAAAGGAATGACAGGATTTTCAATTGACTCCAATCTCCAATTAAACTGCTTACCGGGGGAAGACAATATTACATAAAAACAAATAGTGAAGTAAATGATTACTGTTGGTGAAATCACCACTTTGATAACATGTCTTGTCAAGTCTTGCTGAGTCACTGCATCAGAAAACAAAAACATTAGCAAAGTTAGTTCCAAGGAAATACATTTCAATTCATTTGAAAACATAGCAAATGTTTTTACTAGATCATATTGTGTCTTTGTGTTAAGTTATATAGTCCATGTGTGCATGATAACTGCCAGCAGTTACCGAAAGCGGTTTACAGATTGTAGGAACTTAGAAAATGTGTAGTATTGCAAAGCATTGCAACTTAAGTTGAATACATCCCATCACAATAAAACAAACAGTGTTGGTCTTGAATACGAAACAGAAAGACATTGGAGGGACTGTATGAGAGGAGGTGCCATAGTCATGCAATTCAATCGTTCTGTGGATGAAATGACAGTTTAAACAAGGCTCTGAGAGCACCAAGTACAGTGTGTTCCATTTGAGTGTCTGAAAAAAGCCAGATACATTGGATGTAGTCATTACGATGGACACCTGAATGACCAGCAAAAAAACTAATCAAAACACATAATAACCCCAATCTATCCTTTATCACACTTACTAAAGCACTTAGACAAAGGTCGCTTTACTAACCATTGGTTAATCATGAGATACACACATATTATCAAATTCCACAGTGTTCACTTGTAGAAGCATATTAATAGAGTGCAACCTATCACACTATTAGCCAAGTAGAATTTAAAAAACAACACCTGTAAGAAAAAGTGGCATATTGCATATGTGTATTTGTAATGTGCCACGTCAATGGCATATACCTGTAGAAATTATCAAAACTGTAAACATGGTGCAAAATAAGTATGAAATAGTTTTAAGGCTTTCTGAGTTTCCTGAAGTGTTGTTCACTGAGATAAAGTAATAGGTGTCCATTAGCCGGACAGACAGTGGAAACAGTAAAAATGTTCTTCTTTCTCTAACAAAACGTAAATAGACGCGCGCGCGCGTGCGCACACACACACACACACGCACACACACACACACACACACACGCACACACACACACAGTGCTATCCTATCCAAGCGTATACTCTGTCACCCCTAATATAAGGACTACAATTCATCACAAGTATTACTTCCTCTAATAGTATTTCAGGATATCTCTACATTAGAAGCTTAAAGCTTATATACAATTGCATCAGTATCAGACACAATACTACATGTATCATGTGTCAACATTTCATGGATGATCAAATAAAAGCTGATCTAGATGGCCTGCAAACAGCTCATCTTTAGCAGTTTGATCAACTTTTCAGTACTATGGAAGTGTAGCTGACCCACATTCAAAATGGTGGCAATGCAGCACATACACTATTGCAAAACATAACTTAAAACTACAAACTAATTCAATTTGAGGAAAAACTCAAACAACAAAAAAACATGGAATGTGCAACCTCTAAAACTGAGAACACTGAATCAGCAAAGCTGCTAAGAAGCTTCTAGTCATCTCTGCCTCTACCTTATGTCAGAAAATGGCGCTATCAAGAAATGAAAGGGACACAGTAAAAGAGCACAAAATGATCTCTAAAGAAAGCAAAACAAGAAGAGGAGAAACATTTGGCTGATGTGTTTGGACTGAAGACGTGAGAAAGAATCCCTGCATATGTGAGTGTTTTCAGTTACAGTTTGGAGAAAATGAGGTTGTGTTGAGTGAGAGTGGTCTTCTTCATACATCAGGGTGGGTCAACTCTTCCCACCCAGGTCCTGTGTGGTGTATGACGGTAGGGTCTGGCTGGTGGATCTGATTGTAGTGGGTTAGGACCGCTCCTAGTGACCAGTGCATGCCTGGGTCTAATATTATGTCAAATACTTGAGCTGTGCTTGATTTAGTTTGCCCTACAATGGAAACAATGGAATAGTGCCAAAAGTGCAAACTCCAAGCCAAATCAAGCACATGTATGTATTTGAGCCAAGTGTGGCCCAGTGCTGACCCCATGTCCTAGGACCCATTCTACTGGCCCATGGGGGGGCTGGAGGGCCCCTGTCCAGCTGAGGAAGAGCCCTTGCGCCCCAACATGGAAGGCTGGAAGTCGGGGTGGCGGCGGGCATGCTTAATCAGATGGTCGCTGCGCATGAAGCGCTTGTCGCACAGTGGGCACAGGAAGCGCTTCTCACCCGTGTGGGTGCGCGTGTGGCGTGCCAGCTCGTCAGAGCGGGCAAACTTCTTCTCGCAGTCAGGCCAGGTGCATGGGAAGGGCCTCTCACCTGTTACCGGAAGATAAGAGAGAGAGAGAGAGAGAGAGAGAGAGATTAGCCACGGTTTGCACAGCAACTACCCCAAAGTCCTGATTAACATAAAGAGTGTCACAAAGCCCAGATTGATGTCATACCCTGCTTGTGCCATAAACTCAGTGAAGAGTAAGGACATGCATCTCTATACTTCGTTTAGTGTGACAAATAGATCAAAATCTGAAATCTGAGACTATGACCAGGTATCCTAATCTTTTATCTTTGGAATGAGGAATGATACATTTGTAGCGTTGTAATGTGTGACTGGAGTGTGGACCAAATATAGTTAAAATTAATGGCAGCCATCTTAGAAGGGCTTTTTCAGTCCATCCACACGTGCAAAAAGACAAACTAAAAAAAAAGAGTCCAATTACATTTAAATTACTACACACATACAATGTCAACTTTTATGATGACGTCGCAATTTATGAGAGAAGTTAAGTTTAATATTGTGAGAATTATTGAAAATATATATAATTATAATTAGTCTGTTGCAACAGGATATGCCCGACATGGTTCTTATTACAGTAGTTTCGATAAGGTAAGTCACACGAGGACCAACAAGGTGTGCCAGAGGCTATTCAAGATCGCAAAACCGACCCACGTTTTGTAACCGTCTCCACTCCATGCACTCCCGTTTCGTGGGCGTTCCCTACCCAGTAGTTCCATTCCCACAATCTCCTGTTCTAATCCGTTCGCGCCTGTTCAGTGACCCTAAACATACCCCAAATTCCCTTATTTTTGACTGTTTATGCCTACACTGGACACCTGATGTACACATTAAACATAACTGTATTCACACACTTTAACGGGCAAAACATGACAGATCAGATACGTCTAGGTTCAAAGAAGATCAGCTTTTCAACAGAGTCTGACATGACTCACATGATGGCTATTGTTGGCGATATTGATTAGAGGTGGGGATTAAAACATTTGGCAGTCGAGCTAAAGGAGCCTCCGAACCGGCGCAAACGTCACCGAAATGTTACATTTAATCTCGAGCTCACTTCGTATGCAAATCTAGCCTAGATGTAGCTGTTCGTCACTATGCGTTTCGTCCAGCCCCATTCTTTTGTTCGTTTACTTCTTTGTTATGAGGCCTCTGTTGGAGTTTTCCCCCTTTTGTTCGGCCGAGTTATTGTACTTACTCGCGGGTAAATTGATTGTCTCCCCCCCCACCCAACAGTGTACCCCGGTTAAGAAAAACAAATTTCTTCTTACAAAATAGGATAATTATAGGGAGGAGTGACAATAGTGTGTCGTGCGTAACTTTTGTGACAAAGTTGTGGACAAACCTGAAGTTCTGGAACAACATAACCTTCTGTCTATGTTTGGATGGCAAAAAATGTTTTAGACATTCTTGACAAATCTAAAGCTATACAACTTTACCTGTGTGGGTTCTGATGTGTGCTTTCAGGTGGGATGATTTTCCATAAACTCTATCACAGCCGTCGAAAGTGCACTGATGTCGCTTAACTGGGGATCGAGGCGCCCCTCCTCCCCACTGCTGTTGAGTAGCATTGTACTGTCCAGGAATTGGAGTGGCAGAGGGGGTCATGGTAGGGGTAGTTGAGTCAGACAACGTGGTGTAGCCGCTCTCCCCACATGAGGAGTTGCTGCTCTCCGAGTAGGCCGACATGGGGCGGAACTTGCCGTGTAGATCCGTGAGGATTCCAGCCACCGTCATCATGTTAGCCCCCTCGAGTCTCAGCGTCTCGCGCACCTCTCTGTCCTCGTTCGACCCTTCAGTCTCTCCAGAAAGAAGGGCCTGCGGAGGGGGCTGGGTAGCGGGGGCAACCGGGGTGGGTCGGTGTAGGACGGGACCGCTAGATATCGACACCAGACATTCAGCGGCGAAATAATCGGAATACGCTGCCATAGACATTGTTTTTACCTTGTTGACTTTTGCTAGCTGGCCTTATCTTGAACAATTCCGCCTTGTTTTCGCACACGTTCGAAGGGGACTAGCCAGAGATTTTCGACCTCGTTGTATCAAACAAACTCGGTGAACCTATCTTTTAGAGCTATTCCTTTTCCTTCAGAAAGTCTATCGATTAGTGTGGACGAAAACATCAAATTATAACCAAATAAAAGCAAAACTTCACTGCCAAACGTACCCGTGCCTCCAGCCCAACATGCGTGCTTCACATTGCCCGACGGTTCATTGTGTCTGACGCTGAAAAGCCGGTGAAACCTACGCCCCCCCAGCACCGAGCAACACGCAGAAACTGACGTTGCGGACTGACGTGAACTGCGGGCGTGGACGAAGACTACTGTAGTTGATAAGCGTGGAAAGGTGGTGCTCCGTGGGCGATGATGGGAAAAGAGGTTTAGGCTATCATCATAGAGGGTGAAGATTTTATTCCCACTTCACTGTATAACTATTTCACGCATTGTACTGCACGGTTCAATATTTTTCTTTACTTACATAGTATAACCCCGACTAAAAGCTTCCAGTTATTTTGTAATACACCCATATCATATCCCATATGCTTTAGGCCGATCTATTTTCTTAGCTATCATCATTCATCAATGGATTGGAAATGTCAAAACTCAATTTTGAGGCTCAGTGGATCGTAGAGGAAATATTGGGTAGTAGTTCGTCGCTCAACTATTAGTTTAACTGCTTTTTGCAGTAGCTTGATGGTAGTTAAATTACATTAACACCTTAGTAGTGTTTTCAGTAGTTAATTACTTGTTTGCCATGTAGCGGTGTAGTTAGCTACTGTCACTCTTCACTACATTTTTCCCAAAAATAAATAGGAATTTAACTATAATTCCAACCCTTGAACTTCAAACGTCCCTACTATTTATTTTCTCACGGCTTATCGTCTCCCCGATTTCCTCTGCTCCACCTCACCTGTTTCTTTCTCTCTATCAATTGACTGACGTGTGTTGGACTCAGTGTAGACTAGGGCCAGGCCACTAGGGGCCGGTATCACAGACAAGGCTTAAGCGTAGTCCTAGACTACAAAGGATCCTCAATGGCAATTTGCCATTGAAAGTATGAATTAGTCCAGGACTAGGCTTAAGCCTTGTCTGTGAAACCGGCCATAGATGTCCCTCTTCTTCAGTTATTGGTCCAACAACTTCATGCAACAACTTCAAAGATCAATTCACACCCACCATACATTTTCTTTGGCTGTATGATGTCATAGATGGATAGATAGTTCTATATTATAATCATTACTCACTTCTCTTGGAGGCAAGATCAATAGGCCAATATATATTATTTGGAGAATATCATGACATGTGCATTACTAGCAGAGGCCTAATCAAGGAGACATTGATGTGTACTCTCTTCATACTTTATAACCACCTATTAGAGATTGGGGAATGGATGGGGTTTAAGGGTAAAAATGCTCAGCTTTAAGATTTGAATTGCCATAGAAAAGACATGAACACTGTCAACTGAGTTGCAGTCACATCTATGTTGATTCTCTAATAAAAAAAATGTTTCAATGCACATGTGAGTTGTACTTTTCTAGTGATTCAACTCCTCCTTTAGCCTGGGTGGGGGTATTAGAGAGACTTTCCATTATGTGGGGGCCCAATGTGTCAAGTGATTGGCCCAGTGTATGTTTGTAGCTCCAGCCTGGAAGGTATTTCCTGATTGGATGCTGTGAGCTGTGTAGGTCACCGTGGCAGGACGCACAAGCATTGCCATTCACAGGCTGTGAACAGTGACTGTTTTTCAACTACTTACATGTGTCTTGGAATCTTGGAACCCAGGGCTGCTGCAGTGACTTTCGACTGCTATGGCCATGTCATTGCTTGAATGTATTTGTTTTGTCCTCATGGCTCTCATTCTACATGGTAAGTTATCTGTGACTTGTGTTTTGATTTGCTTTTTCATATGGTGTTATTTCAATTTTTCAGTTAAGGCAGACATGACTGAGTAGCACTATATTTCTTTAGCATTGATTGATGTGATCATGAACACTCAATTGAGTCTTGCAGTTCCACTTTGAGAGAGGAACAATGAGTTATATTCATTTTTACTTAGAGAAATTTAGACATGTGGATTTAATGAATGAAAAGTGACACCTATGCAAGAGTTTCAATGGATATATTTTTCCTCTGCTTTTGTGTAGTAGGTGATTGCCTTCAGATTGAACAACAACTCTGTGATTCCAATTGTATAGGTGAGAGCACATGCAACATATTATATTATCTAGTATGCAAATTAATATTTTATATTATGGTCAAGATGATTGCTCCTTGATAAATAGGCTATTAGGCTACCATGCTGTAAGCAGCAAAGCAACAGTCACTAAATGTCATGAATTGAATGACAGAACTACCTCTAAGTAGAAATTCAGTAGCCTGTTTTCCATTATAGAACAATGATTCTAAATTCTATTCTATTATTTGATGTCCTTAGCGTCTCTGTCTCCAGATATCGCCTTCCAAATGGGGGTGCGGTACACCTACAGATACAGCATAACAATAGCTACTACTCTTCAGGGCTCTACCTCAGGCAGAAATGGACTGGCCCTTGACTGTGTGGTTGATATTGATGTGATTTCCAAGTGTCATTTCATGATGCAGGTTAGTGTTTTGACTTGTTCACACAAATATAATGAAACATGGTGTTTTAGATATGCAAGCTTTTTAATGTTGTTATTTTTGTATACCCCTGCAGATAAGGAATCCACAGATAAAGCGTCTTTCTCCACAGAAAGAGCATTCTGTGCAACGCCTGAAGAGTTTGAGGTAAAACTGCTACTACATCATGTGCTTTCTTTGCTGGCTGGTGTGCATTCTGTGTTTGCTTTTTTTTTCTTTTTTTTTTCTTTTTTTTTCTCCTTCCTGCTTTTGTGTGTGAGCGATTTGCCTGTTCTTTATACTCTTTGCATTCAAAGCCAAATTATGGCCCCCACATCATTGAGGGAATGTTAAAACTGTTTTTCCTAAGAATTTGATATGCTGCTCAGACAACACCATCATGGGGTCTCTCTGGGGGTCTAGAGGTCTTGGGGGGCTCATCTGTTGTTTTGGTTTCCCAGGGATTTGCTGGAGATGAGTCGCCTCAAGTTCTCCCTCCAGGGGGGGAAGGTCACAGCCCTCTGTCCACAGGAGGGGGAGCAGGTGTGGACCCTCAACATCAAGAGAGCTCTACTGAGCATGTTCCAGACGTCCCAAACCATTGACAAGCTGGAAACAGTGAAGGAGGTGGGGTGGTAGGAGTCAATGATCACCATTTGGGTGGTTATTGGACTATATTAAGTATTTGCATACTTTGAGCAAGTTGTATTCCATAGACCTACAGGAAAATTTCTCTGGATATTGTGTTTCATTGTTAGACCGATGTGTACGGGACCTGCACTAGCAGGTATGAGAGGAGAGGGCTTTTGCTGCTGAAGACAAGGAACCTCAGGCAGTGCCAGCAGGATCGACTGGCTGACTTCTGGTCACATTCTACCCCTCTGGCAGAGGACGCTGTGAGTTTGTCTCCATTTTCTGTCACCATTTCTCCATACTGGTTCCAAAATGTGTCTTATTTAAGTAAGTGGATAGATGTGCACACACCACTGTGAGATACTATACTATAGTAACAACCACTTTCTTATGGTTGTGGTGATACAGTGTAAATTGAAACTCCATGGTAGTGTTTTGGTGATTGTATAAAACATACTTGTGGGTCACTCCCAAACAGCTAATGCCATTAACTGGTGCCAGTTGCCACATTTACTATCTCTCATGTTCAGACAGTAGACTCCAAGGTTCAGTGTATACAGCGGCATGGGACTACAGTCATGGAGGAGGTCAACTGCACAGAGACTGTGTCTATGGTACCACTATTAGGATCAACAGGAGTGGTGAAGACCCAAACTTTGTCTGTTCTCACCCTGCTGAGAGCCCAGGAGGGGACACCCTTAGGAGTGGGTGAGTTGTTTACGGTGTCTGCATGACAGAGTGTATGGGTAGGTTTCTGATCTATCAATGCATCTTTTGCGGTATCTTTTACAGTGTGTGGCAGATTAAAGCCTAACACTGCATAAAACCTGTGGTGTAAGACAAGCATAACCATTACTATTACTGTACTACTAATAGCTTGATACCATACTATTGCAACTACTATCAGTCACTATACTACTAGTAGTATACAGCCGCTATGACTTAATTCTAATTGTCATTGCACAGCCTCACTACACCTCTCAATTTAAATTGACTAACCTGTATAGATGAACATAACGTAACCACTTATGTTTATTCCACTGTTTCCATGTTTTGTCAGATACGTTGTGTCCAGGTGTGCTTACTGACCTGCAGTTTGAGGAGGAGGGGGTAGAGGGGCCAGACAGGGCATCCACCCCCCAGGAGGCAATCGACACTGTAAGGAGGCTATGTGGCCACACCTCTGACCAACAACAGGTACACGCTCCAACTATTGTTCTTTGACATACTTATTATTATTATTATTATTATTATTATTATTATTATTATTATTATTCCAATTCTTCCACCTGCTACTCCTCCTACAACTTTTAAGCCATTCACACCAATCCAGTTTAAAACATGCAGAGAGGTCTGACTCGTATTGTTTTGATACCTATTCAACTTTTTAACTGTTACAAACTTGAAAGTGCACTTTTTAACATGGAGATGCAATTTTTCAATCTTATACCTTTTAAGCTATTAACACCATTTCAACATGGTGGAATGTTGATTCAGGCCAAAATTCTGAGAGCCCCATTGTTACTGCAACTGCTATGGAACTTTCACAACTCTTGAATAAAAACAACAGGAGACCTGCAGAACACATTCTTAGAATGATTGCACAACAATGCACTCTCTTGGCTACCAAAAACTCTCATCCGGTTAACCAACCAACTCTACCACTCAATCAACCAACTCTCTACCCACTCCACTGAAGTACCCCTGGCTCATCCTACATGTATCTATCTATCTATCTATCTATCTATCTATCTATCTATCTATCCAACTAAACCATCTCTAACTTTATCCGCTACCATAATAAGACCATCTCCCTTCTTTCAACTATCCAGCAAATCATTCTATCTATCGAAACTCTTCATCTTTAAACCAAAATAAGACTTTGCAAGCCCACAAAGTTTCTTACGAAACTTATTTTTCTAGTTATTATTCCACCTAGTACTCCTTCTACAACTTTCAAGCTATTCACACCAATCCAACTTTAAAATGTGCAGAGAGGTCTAACTCACATTGCTATGACGTTTGGTTTTGATACCTATTAAACTTTTTAAACGTTACAAACTTGAAAGTGCACTTTTTAACATGGAAGACTGTGGAAACCTAAAAATGCCATTTTTTAACCACTGCTGCTCCTACACATTTTAAGCTATTCATACTATTTCAACTGTAAAATGCGCAAAAAACAACTCATCAACACAGATAAAAGTGTTTTGATCTTTTTAAACTATTAACCTTGTTGTAACTCCAAAACCTCTCATCTGGTTAACATGGTGGAATGTTGATTTAGGCCAAAATTCTATGAGCTCATTTGTTACTGAAACTGCCATGGACCTTTCTGAATTCTTAAATAAAAACAACAGGTGACCTGCAGAACACATTCTTAGAATGATTACACAACAATGCACTCTCCTTCCTACCAGTTCTACCCCACTGAAGCCACTCTCAACCACTTAATCAACCAACTATACCACTCTCAACCACTCAACCAACCAACCCTACAGTATACCCTCTCCATTGAACTACCCCAGGGTCATTCTATCTATCTATCTATCTATCTATCTATGACCTTCTAACATACTATTTATCTAACATTTCAACTCCCTAGCATCATCCTTTCTTCCTTTCACCAGTCACTACTGCTTCAGGCATACTGATTGACCTCTTAATTGTTTTGATCTTTCTATACCTCTCATCTCTCCATCCACTCTTTCATCTATTCATTCATCCAACTATCAATCTATCTCTAACTTTATCCGCTACCATAATAAGAGTCTCACCTTCTTTCAACTACCCAGTAGATCTATCTATCTATCTTTCTATCTTTAAACCTTTTCCAATACCAAAAAGTTCTTCTGGAACTTCTTTTTCTAGTTGTTTTATGTTCCCCTGTGTAGCTGCATGCATTTTACTATGAAACGGCCCAGGAAAAAAAATGAATGGTACCTGTACGCAATGTTTCATAATCATCATCGTCAAGCCTTGATTTATCACAATGAGCTTCACCTGAAGTCAATGAGGCTTATGCAATTCTTTTATCTGTTTGGATCCCCATCAGCTGCTACATTAGCAACAGCTACTCTTCCTAGGGTCCAGATTGGAGTAGGACAAATAGTAAGATCATCAGTGATGCATCTTGCTCTGATAACCCTTTAAGGTTTGAGAACATCTCTCAGGTTCTATTTACATAGGTGAATAACCCCAACCTCTTTACAGAATGCACAGGTCTCTCCTTAAATCGTTTGTACCCTGCCAAACCAAAGTTGGCTTGTTTGTGCGTTGCGGTTTAGCTTTCCCTGCGGATTTGCCCTCTGAACCAATGCTTTTACTTTAGCACTCACACAAGAGCTTAATCAAACCCAATCTGGCAATCCTCATTAGAGGCTGTTTCGATGGAAGATGTTTAAAAGGAGATAACTTGGCAACCTGTCAGTCTCTCCCTCTTTGAAATTGTTTCTATCTTTTACTTATTGATCAGATAAATGAGTCAGTCTGTTTGTAGGAATCATAAGCATGGTTGCTGCTTTCTGAGGTACTGGAAAGCTTAGTGATGAAGCTCATCTTAGCCTATTTATATTGTGGGCCTGTGGCCAGCCTGAGGGTTTCCAGAACGAGAAGCAAACTAAATAAAAATTCTCAGATGAGTAACAACATGCTATCCTGTGTCTGATTTATCATTTGACCTGTGTGTATGTCAGGTGTGTGTGTCAGGTGTATGTGTCAGGTGTGTGTGTGTGTGTGTGTGTGTGTGTGTGCATGTTTGCATGTGTGCATATGTGTACTGTATGTGTTTATGTGTGCATTGCCTCCCTTATACTTAAAGGTGTCAGAGCTGTTCCTGCGCCTGGCCTTCCAGTTGAGAACTCTGTCATACACTCAGCTCAGGACACTGTGGCAAGAGGCTTCCTTCAAGTGCCGCAACGACTGGTCAGTCTCTATCATTTCAGACAGTGTCTTCTCCTCAACACACCAGAGTCATCCTGACAGGGCTATCTATGTTATATGCCTTGTAGCAGAGTAATGCAATTGAGGCGGTTGAACACTTGTTTATTGTCCCTAATGAGAAAAATACACTTTGCTCTGGTGCAGTTTGGACAGAGAGGAGTCTGTGTATGGAACTGCCAACTCTACATTGCCGACTCCTGCCTAGAACAGCTACTAGGCTGATTAAAACAGGTTAAATCAAAATGGTGTCCTTCTTGCCATGAATAAGTAATTCTCACAACTCCATGTTTTAAAATTACATTACAGCTATAGCTATAACACATAGCTGACAAGGTTTTTAACTTGCTAACCTACGACTTGTTACAGGTTGTATAACTTGTAACATCACCAATGAGACTAAAATCTTCAAGCATTAATATTTATTTTTTTGCAGGTTAAATGGTTCTTAGACATTGATTCATGAGAACTCCGAGGTGAGAATCTCTGATGAGATGGATACAGTAAATGTGATTGATTTCTCTGTGGTTGCATTGTGTCAGGCAACCGCTTTTGGACGCCTTACCAGCGTGCAGTTCAGAGGAATGTATCGTCCTCTTGATGGACCTCATCCGAGACAAGGAGATAGAGTGGGATCAGGCCAACTCCTTCCTCACCACCATCGCCCTCATCCCACACCCCTCTCCACACATCATCAGCTCCATCAATGTGGGCTTTTTGTTTTATTGTACTATTCCATCTTGACAAACAGACAGGAGACCCACAGGGGCTTAGCAATGTACCTGTTCTGATATACATCCCCCCTGTCTATCTTCCTCAGGCCCTGCTGCAGACCCCTGAGATCAGGGCCAAGGCCCTGTTAGCTGGGTCCTCCCTGGTCCACCTCCTGTGCCAGAGATCCCCATCTCCCTGCAGTCACTTCCCTCAGGTCCAGAGCTTCATTCAGGCCCTGAAGGACACCCTGGGAGAGGACTGTGGAGGAGAGGAACCATCACGAGTCACAGAGGTATAACAGGTTAAATAGTGGGATGGGATGGGATTGTATAGTGGGATGATGATGATGATGATGATGATAATTATGTTGATCAATTCTAATGGACCATACCGTACATGTTTAAGGTACAATACACTGATGACAAAAGACAACAATAACCCATTAATGAGAACATTTCCTACTTCAGCTACTCTATGCTTTGAAAGCTGTAGGAAATGTGGGCCTGGCTGCATCAGCTCTCATCCCTCAGCTAAACTACTGTGTCCAGAGCCATTCAACAACTCTGGAGCTGAGGCTTGCTGCCATCCAAGCCTTCAGACGTTTCCCCTGCCATGCTGATGTGAGTATGATGGCAGGGAACTGTCAGGAACAACATGCTCATTATATGCAGTAAGGGATATCTAGAATAAGAGGCAGCTAAAAATTAAGTTTAGAAATAAGAAAGTCTTACTGGGTCTGTGGTACAACATTGGAACTCATTCTCAAACCAACACGTTCACTGAAAATAAGAGCAGAGGTTACATAGATGGACAAGATAGCAGAAACATGTACAGATGTCTTTTTGACCTCTGCTGCTTAAAATTATCAAGTAAATCTAGGTTGTATCCATTGAGTGTTGGTTTACTCTCCTCAACCCATAACTTGAGCAATCAGAGGATTAACGTTTTGCACTTTGAATTCTCTGACTAATTTAAACCATTTGGAATTGCAATATTGGTTGAACAGAAACAGGTGTAATCTGGATATGATCATTCATAATGATTTGGAGGGGAGAGATTTCTGATTGATTGACATCTGTTTCCTCTCCAGAGAGGCTTCGTGCTGCAGCTGTACGGCACTCCACAGGAGGATGTGGAGGTCAGGATCGCTGCATACCTGCAGCTCATACATTGTCCAGACCCAGAAGTAATTAGGGTGGTGAGGATGACCCTGAGCAACGAGACTTCCAGTCAAGGTCTGACTCTATATGTGTACAATGGGAAATTCCAAAGGGCTCTACAAAGTAACTGTAATTTTCTAGCAGGAATAATGATGACAAATTGCATTGCAGTGTATAGTGTCCTAACATTGAAAAGGGTTAACTCATCCAACGTTTTGGACAGTCCCCTATAGCAACTCTGCAACTATGTTGACATGCAACAAATTTGCTACATTTAGGGTCAGGGTTATGGTTAGTATTATTTGGTAGTTAGTTGAACAGTTTGTTGCTAGTTAGTTAAACATCTACAACATACACCATGTGTGGGAAACTATCTATGTGTTACCATTGATTGTTCCCAGTGGGCTCCTTTGTGTGGAGTCACCTGACCCACGTCCTGAGGACTGAGGATCCCATGAAGCAGGCCCTGATGGAGGAGCTGCCTGATGACATCATCACTAAGGACTATGAGGCTGAACCCTGGAAATACTCCTCTTATTTAGATTACACTGCAGACTCAGGTAGTTTAGGTTATGTACATTCTAGTTACCTGGCAAAATCTTTCTCTCTCTCTTTTTATGACAACTCTCTTTAATTACAGTACTTGTGGTAGGGATATGTGTTTTTACAAGAGGTGTTTGTGTGTGTATCTCTCAGGGTTAGGAGTTGTGAATATGGAGGGAGCCTTGGTTTTCTCCCCCAAGTCTTTTGTACCCCGTTCTGCCATGGCTAACCTGACTGTCTACATCCATGGTAGAGCTTTCAATCTGCTAGAGGTGAGAAGTTAAATCTGAGATGTTGGTCTCCTTCTATGAGTAACTGAATGTTACACTGAACAGTAATAATTAGGATACATTTAAAATATATTTAACACTTGGCTTTGAATGTCTAAAAGGGCAATCAAACAATGAGGAAACATGTCTGCCTATATCCTCAGGTTGATCTGCGTGTGGAGAAGATTGAACCTCTGTTGAAACATATGTTTGATCAACAACCAACAACAACCAACCCTACTCCTGATGGGGAGCCCACCACTCACAAATCTCAGTTAATGGAGAGGAGGAGAAGAAAAGCAGAGGGAGGATATAAAGGAGAGATAAAGAGAAGGAGGAGAGAGGAAGGAGAAGAAGGCTGTTCATCCAGCGCCTACAGTTACCTCAACCAGGCCAGGAACCTGGTGAGACCCTGTATTAATTAGTGCATTGTGGTTGAAAAGACAACATTTTACCAATGTGATTTACAGTGCCCTTCTACCAATTTATAGAATTTAATGTTTTAAAAAAGAAATAGGGATCAGGGTCTGCTTGATGACCATATATCAATGGCCAAAGTTGAATGGTTTTGGTTTCATTGTGTAGTAGAGAATTGTAGAAAGAGTAATTGCACTTGAATTGCAGATCTTACTCCCCCATGATCATACATGATGAACAGTATGTTTATTCCAGTTCTCAGGGAAGAAGCTTGAGGACAGTGGGCCCAGGTGTTGGGTTGGTGTGAAAGTGTTTGGTAACGAGCTGACCGCTATGACCTGTGATGACCTCTACTCTCAGATGAAGGAGCTGTCACTCAGCATGGCTGGGATAGCGGTCAGACTGCTGAAAGTAGGATATCTTTTACTTACAGAGATCCTAAACAGTACATACATGTCATATTTCTCTTATGTATTATTTCTGATCATAAGTCAAGACAAGGAAGGAAATACTATTATAAATTTATTGGCTTAAAGCCATGCTTATGTTATAGTTGATAACCACCCCCACACACACACCTCTCTCTCTCAGGGTCAGGAGGTGCAGCTCAACCACAGGGCAGTCCTGTTGACAGAGGAGCTGGTACTGCCATCCCTGTCAGGCTTGCCCATCAGACTGGGCATCAACATGACTTCCCTGCTTTCTCTACGCCTTAAGGGCAGTGCCAATTACAGAGACTGGGCCCACTTTTCCCTGGCGGGTCACATCAAACCAAAGTAAGTTATTGACCATGGAATGCCTTAACCCAGAATGAATGGGAAATATTGGCACTATCTACTTTACTTTCATAATTTTAGATGGTGTCTATTATCCCCATTAATTCCATGCTTATCCCCTTCCATACAGTGCCTATGTAGGCCTCTCTGCCAGGATGGGGGTGGATGGAGCTCTGGGTGGGGCAGGGGTGGAGTGGACGGCAGAACTCAGGACCTCCAGCAGTCTGGATGGCAGTGTCCAGCTACAGGAGGGACAGGACCTGCGGATGACCCTCAACACACCTGAGGATGTCATGGATATTGTCTCTGTCAGGTGGGAACAGCTCTGGTTGTATTGTCGCTTAGGTTAGAGTGAAGCGGTTGAGATAAAGTTTACAGTCATATGTAAGTATATCCTTTACTCAAGCCCTCTTAGAACATGAGCCCTCTGCACTTTTCAATGTCTGTCCTTTTGCCTGTTGGTTCAATGAGCCTTTGCTTCCCTATTTCCCACAGCTCCAGGATGTTCCAGGTGAGTGGAGACCACAGAGAGGAGATGAAAGGCTCAAAGAATCGTGTAGAGAAGACCACCTGCACACCAAAGTCTTGTGAGTTCATCCCATGGCCCTCAAAGGTGTTCACTAGAGTAGCATCGTGCCTGTGATATTTCTGCCTGGTGCCAACCCTGGAAATTCAGAATTTTGATCTAAATCTTAACTGAACATATTTAACCAAAGTTAATACCCAACTGGTTCAATGTTAACCAAGAAGTCCTTTATGTATTACAATGGAGTAAGAAAATGAGCAGTGGCCATTTTGTGTGTTGCTCTCAGGGTCTAAGATGGTGGGATGGCAGCTATGCTCTAATGTCTCCTACCCATTATCACCTGTGGGGCTGGTACCCCCCCCTCCTGGCCCCGTCCACCTCTCCCTCAGGCTACTGAAGCTGGACAGAGGCCTTCACCAGTACCTACTGCAGGCTGCCTACTCTCAACTGACACAGGTACACTACTACTCTATTAATATATTACATATTCTATACTACTGTCAATCATCTGGTTGTCTCCTGTTAGTAATGTGTTTTTAAGTGCCATAAGCTTGTTAATGGCCATGTGTATAGAAGAATGTGTATATATGGCCCTGATATTGCTCTGTGTATCAGAGTCTGGTATTGTCATACCAGGTGGTTTGTTGCCCTAGTGGTTGATGTTGGTGTATGTTTCAGAGGGGCTCCTGGCTGCCCCAAAAGGCCTCTCTCCACCTTCTCCTGGCCACTCCACAGTCCTCCATGCCTAGGGACCTATCTCTGGACCTGGCCTTCAGCCCTCAGAGTCTGCTGCTCAAGATCACACACCCCTCCAAGACCATCCACATCCAAGGTCAACCACATACAGCTGGATAGAGTGATTTTTAAGGGGCCCTTTAAAGAAAAGATATGTACTGTATACATGGTATCCATTGGTGTCCTGTGCATTCTTTCAACCTTGCTATTGATGTTTCTGTCATCTGAGTAGCTTTTACATTTTTAATGCTTGCAAGATTTCGATGATATTACAGTGTTATTAAAATATGTTTGTTAGGGGAGTGAAAATGGGTGGTCAGTGGGCTTAGACTTTAAACTGACTTGACTGGCTATCACCTTTAAGGCAAAGAGCTGACTTTACTGCTGTGGTTTTCATAGGTTATCTTGATCAATTGAGGAGCATTCAGTCAGGGAAGCTTGAGCTTCTAATAGACAACATTCATCATTATTACATCATGGTAAGGTCTACATTTTCTCTTATGAAGCTCTTTTTATGTTTTTGCTGACTATCTGTATATGATTACCCATAGTGCATTTGGTGTCCCATAGGGTCTGGTTGACACCCAGACCATCTCCTCACAGCAGAGACTGCGGTATCACCTAGAGGCGAAAGTGGCCACAGATGGACGTCCGATGATCCTCTCTGCTAACGTGACTCGTTGGCAAGGCAGAAAGATCAGCCTGGCTGCCACTCTGAAGAATGTGTTCAGAGAAGCTGCCTCTTTCTCAGGTTTCAATACCTAGTTGTTTGAATACTTGAATTAAATACTTATATCAGTGTTCTCCAAATCCTAGTTCTTGGGAAAAACTGAGGGTGCATGCTTTTGTTTGTTTGTTTCATTTCTGATTCAACCAAATGATGAATGCTTGATGAGCAACTGATAAGTTAAATCAGGTGTGCTCGTGCTGAGTTGGAACAAAATACTGCACACCCTGTAGAGTAGCTCCCCAGGATCAAAGTTGGTGACCACTTACTTAGATTACATTTCCTACTATCCTGTGTTTTGTTACAAGGGCTTGTTGTTGGTATAAAGGTGGAGTAAATCCTGTAATTGCCTTGTCTATAGTGGTGCTGGAGCGGAAGCTGGATGATGGGCGCAGGCAGTACTCCGTAGAGGCAGAGCTTCTATTGCCTGGCCTGGTGGGTAGTAGGATCCTTGGACTAACAGAGCAGAAGGGTCCACTATGGAGCTCTGCGCTGAGGCTCAAATACGGACTGAGAGGTAAGTGAGACTTTACCAGGTTGCATTCCTCTACAGGCTGAAACCCACAATGAAGCTCTGCTCTGAGACTTAGATGTTACATGAGAACTCGGTTACTTTCATGCTCTCACATGTCCCAGTTATCATTGTGTTCTTATCTTTAACCTTCCACAGAGGATGCCAGATACCTGCACCAGGAGTGTTACATGTCCCAGAGCCTACAAAGTGAGAGGGAGCCCAACCAGACCTACCACATGAGGGCTGAACATGAATTTTACTGCTCCAATACTGCCCCCATAAATCACAAGGTAACCATGAAGAAATGTCTAATAAACCAGGCTGTTTTTGACTTTGTACTTGAGCCAGGTCTCTGTTTAGGATTAGGATTTGGGTTATCTTGATCATGGTCCTTGTTCCTCTCTCCTTATCAAGGTCCATCTGAGACATGAGGAGAGCCCCAACCACACCAAATCCAGTCTGGACATAAGCTATGGCAAACACTGGGATGAGATCAACAACAAACGCAGGCTCCTCCTCAGCCAGTCCTTCAGGAACCAGTCCAGACACAACCTCACCAGCTATGCCCTGGAGGTACAGCTCAGCTTCTACTATCTCCATCTCTATAACTGCAGTATTGATAATCAGGTCACATGGATGTATATGGTAATTAACACCCTGTGTGACATACAGTAGTAGGGTGAATCCCTGTTAGGTAACTGAATAATGGCATATCAATGACTATTTCTCTGGTACACTATCAGTCAAGCTCTCTGAAATCACAAAATGTCAGATCTTACGCCGCTTATGTCATTTGATTTTTATACAAATACCCCATTGTATCCACATGCAACCCCCACCAACCTTTCCTCCAGTTTAGCCTGCAGGTCCCAGAGAAGTGTCTGAACTACAGGACCCAGCTCCTGCACTCTCACCTGAAACAGAGAGGGGCAGAGAGCAGCACCCACCTCAAAGTAAACTACAATGACCAGATGCCCCTAGTGGCTGGACTACATTGGAAGGATACCTCCAAATCCATGCTGTGGAAATGGGAAGGTAGCAAGAGACCAAAGGGGAGACTGATGTAGGACTATTGATAGTGTTCATCTATCGATAGATATAGATGTGTCATTGATCAAGTTGCATTGTGTATTTGCTGTATACAGCCTTATATACAGTGTATTTTCCCATATTTATGTATTTACTATTATTCTAAATGTGTAACTGTAGGCACTGGTCAGCTCATACATATAAGGCCTTTCTGATTGTTGCTTTACCAGGTACGTTTAACATGGACACGCCCTGGCTATACATCTACACATCCCACAAACTGAGACAGCCCCAGCGCCACACCCTCTACCTCACCTCAGACCTTACCACCCGCAAGTGGCTGACTATCCGCAGCCTCATACTGGAGGGCTACTATAGGGGCAGGAGCAAGGAGAGAGAGGCCCGTCTACACCTCTACACACCTGCTGTCACCTATCTCAAGGTATGGATCCGCACAAACTAAAATTAATATTCAACTGGGTGGAAATAGAGATTAAAAGATGAAAAGGCTTTTTGAATCCCTTCAATCAGACACATAACTAAATAAATCTGTTGGCTGTTGGGCATTGCATATGATGACAGCTGGTTAAAGAGCTGACTTTGTGTTTATTGAGTTGTAGGCAATTGGCTATGAAATTTTGGTTTTGGCTTAAAGTGACCACTGACTCCCCACATATGGTTATGTTGTCTTCCAGGCTGGTGGCTGGGGCTTGGTAGGTAAAAGGGGTCTGAAGGCCTCCTGCTCCCTGAGCTCAGTGTTCAGTTCCGCCCTGAGGGGAGACCTCTCTCTGGAGACCACCCACTACAGCAGGACCCTGCAGCTGGCCTCTTCCTATGGTAAACACAACCTTAGCCTCATCGCCAGCCTCAACACACTGGACAAGGTACGGGACAGATTAAGCATTTTTTAAACCGAAGTAAAATACATACAATATTTCAGAGACTTGAAAGTATTTAAGGTGGGCTTGTTTGTTGACTCATTGCAGAATTTGAGGAAGAGGCTGGTGACATTGAAGATTATATTATCGGAGCCCAAGAGTCCATCTATAGAGTTGGAGTTAGAAGGAGGAGTGGAGGAGCTGAGAAAGGACAAAAGGATGTACCAAAAGACAGCAATTCTACGTCTCAGGTATTTGCATATTGATGCTGTGAGTATGATTAGGAGATAATCATAAGAAGATGATGATAACGATGATGATGATGTGGCTCTCTTGCAGACAACCCTTCCAGAACTTTCTCCAGAGCCTCCTCCTCCAGGAGACCTTCACTGTAGACCTCCACAAGGACGTCTACATCTTGGAGTCCAAGGCTGGTTTTCATGACAACAGAGTGCTCAATCACACGCTCACCCTGGGCTACCAGCAACTCAACACTTTTGTAAGTCCAGATCAAAATACTTTGTGTTTTCTATTCTTTTATAGGACATTAGAGAATAGTTGTTCCATTTTGATGAATCTTGATCGCTTCTGCAGGTGTGCTCTTCCCTGACCCACCCTTTCAGTTCTGACACAATTCCTTCAGATTCAGAAGTGTGTGTCACAGTCTTCAGCAACCAGGTAGAGCTGTTTAAATTGAACATTAATATCCACAAAAAAATTAAGTGCCTTACATAAGTATTCAGACCCTTTTAAAGTGTTTATCTTTTGTTGCCCCAGAGCCTGAAATCAAAACACATTAAATTAGGATTTTCCCACTGGTCTACACAGCCGACTGGACACTTTCAAACACAATCTATTTTTTTCATTAAGGGATTCCTTCTGGCTACTCGGTTTTATATACATATATATATATGATGTTGGCCCATCAAATGTGCTTTTCCCTCTCAGTCATTCAACTTTGTAGATTCTTTTTAAGTCTCCCCTGGCGTCAGGGTAGCAGTCCTGAGCAGTTTTGTTCCTCTCCATTTGCTCAGTTTGTATTGACAATCTGATCAGCAGAGTTTTAACTATTATCATTGCACTCAAATGGACTTAATTTAACTTATTGAGTAACTTGTTGAAGACATTTTTGCATTTGAGCTAATTTTAGGTGAGCCAGGGATCTAAATTCTTATGCAAACAGGTCTTCTCTGTTTACATTTTTAATAAACTATTTACATTTCTTGTAATTAATTTTCTTTCACTTTAAAGTGTCCAGCAGGCTGTATAGATCAGTGGGAAAAAAATCATTTAATGTTTTATGATTCTAGGCTCTGGGGCAACAAAAGGTGAAAACATACAAATGGTCTAAATACTTACGCAAGGCCCTGTATGTTACTATGCAAAATGAGAAAATAGACAAACAATGCAAGTTTGGATGCAATAGAAGACAAACTGAGACTAAGAAGCATTAGCTCCACACTTATACCCTTACTCTTCTACAGACCCAGAGAGAGGTGCGTGGCAGGTTTCGGATCGGAAAGAAGGACAGACTGACGTTCCTGGGACAGGTCCATCTGAACCCCTCAGACTCACCCCAGCATGGGATTAAAGTCAGAGCCAACCTCACACAGCTACTCCAGGTAACACAGGAAATTACAAAAAAGAAAGAAGTATTGACATACTGTATTATTATATTATCTAAAGCAGGGGAGGCCAGTCTTCGCCACAATCGTCTGTAGTATGCCATGAAATAAGATGAATATGATAGATGCCTTGATCAATACAGAGGAAAGCAGATTAAGATACTTTGAACCACTGAGATACCCCCATGACCTACCTTTCCTTTGCTGTTTCAGCTACAGCTTCCTTCATCTGCCATACTGGAGGGAGATGTGTCCTGGAACCCCCAAATGAACAGTGTGTTTGATTACCTGGCAAAAGGAAAAGTAGGGATCGGTCGACAGGAGTGCCAGGTATGAATCATCTTTGATTGTGGCACTACTTACTGTATCTACAAATCAACAGCATTCACCAGTCAGTGACAGTGTACTTGTTTCAGTGTAAACAGTGTCTGTTTCTCCTGCCTCAGTTTTCTTTGCATTTGAACGGGACATCAGACAGAGTTGACTTGTATTCCTCTCTCAGTCACCCATTCAAAGCAAAGATCCCAAGAACTTTAGAAGTGGGTAACTATTGTGCTGTGGCATATAATATGTTAATAATTGTTTACGAAGGTATCACATTCAATTCACAACCTTTGCCACTTAATTGGTAAAATAATAAAATAATCTGTTATATCTATGTAATATCTTCATATCTTACACCTTCTATGAAATATCTATATTTGTTTTTGAATATATTTTGGACCCAGGGTTATTTATAAAGGGTTACATGTTTGTTTTTTGTTTCTCATCTAGGCTCAGGCCATTGCAGACGTATCTATGGTGGATGACGGTATGAGCGGCTCTCTGTGTGTGAGGGCTGATGGGAAGGACAGGGCCTTGCTGGAGGCTCACCTCTCCCACACTCAGCAGAGGGGAACTAGAGCCTTGGGTCTACATATGAGCCTGGTTCAGAGTCTGCTGCCTACAGCTACTGAATTGCATCTAAACATGTCTGCCAACATCTCCACAGATAGGTGAAAAGATGGAAATTAAATTTCTCTCCCTCTCTATGGGAATTTGATGCAGTTTTTACCAGTACAGTAGGAGTAAATACAATGTAGCCCTGTGTCTCTCTGTGTTGTGCACTGAATATGGCATGTCTTCCTCCAGTCTCTTCATGCTGGGTTCCTATGGGCAGGGAGGGGAGGGCCTGCAAGCCCAGGTGAGAGGGTCTCTGGAGCACACCCCTGGTTTCCAGTTGGCTGTCACTGGGGAACTGAGGCACTCCCTGCCCAGCCTCATGGCTCTGCCCCCTGCCCTGGGTCTGGATGGTGTCCTAGGCCAGTCAAGCACACTCACTGAAGGTATACATCTCCATTTTGTTGAGAAAGTGAGAAAGACTAGGTCATGTCTCACCATTAGTTGGATGTGTGACATGCAGTTATCCATTTGAAAATATGGACTGACACAAAGTGTTTGTGTTTGTGTGTGTGTGTGTATGTGTGTGTATGTGTATGTGTATGTGTATGTGTGTGTGTGTGTGTTTGTGTTTGTGTGTGTGTGTGTGTGTGGTGTGTGTGTGTGTGTGTGTGTGTGTGGTGTGTGTGGTGTGTGTGTGTGTGTGTGTGTGTGTGTGTGCATGTGTGTGTGTGCATGTGTGTGTGTGCGTGTGTGTGTGTGTGTGTGTGCGTGTGTGTGTGTGCGTGTGTGTGTGTGTGTGTGTGTGTGTTGCAGGACAGCTTAGAGTGACAGTGAGGGAGGCTGTGTACAGTGTGGAGCTGAGTCATCAAGAGGGCCCAGGTGACTCTTTGGAGGCTGAGGAAGGCATGCTGGGAAAAAAGCCTGATGGGGCCCGTGATTGGCTGTGTGCTTGGGCAGGGGAGGAGTCTCTGTGTCTGAATGTGACCCGCAGACTAGGAGGTCAGGAGAGTGGTGGAATCCACGCACAGCTCTTGCACTCCTCCCCCTGGCTCCATGCTTCAGGTGATACCTCCATGTCTCTCTTCTCTGCCTGTCATTACCATCTCTCTCTATCCCCTACTCTCCCCTCTCACCTGATCTTCTCCTCTTCCCCTTGTCTCTTTAGACAGTATACAAATGCAAATACAATTCTCTGTCCCCCATCTCTTCCATACCTCCTATTATCTCCTCAGATATATATTATAAACAAAATACCTTCTTAATGTTGATTCTACTGAATGAAATACAGTAAATCAGCTCTCATGAACTGTATAGCCTACCATTGTCTCTCTCCACTGTAGTTGGTATATCAAGTAACAGCAGTGCCCAGGTGAGCTGGACCCAGGATGAGGGCAGACTCTCTGTATTGGCAGAACTACAGGCCGGAGCTCAGGGCCTGAGGGTCGAGTTTGAGGGAGGCAGGAAGGTCCAGGCATCCCCACGATGGGAGCTCTTCTCCAGAGTACAGCACCAAAGCAAGACTCTGGTCCAGAGAGGCCTGCCCAGCTCTATTCAAGCGAAAGCACACTACCAGGTGCAGAACCATCCTCCTAATTTTTGATTAAAAAGTCACAATATATCTAGTCACATTATATCTAGTCCATTTCCCTCTTTCCCCAAAAGAATTCTTCTGATTAGAGGTTTCGTAGCATAAAGGTACTATTACATTCACAAAAAAATATAAGGTAATGATTTCTCTTGAGGTAGGCCTACTTATTTCTATTTATTTTGTATTTATCTCAGATGTTCCGTGTTTGATATACTGTATTCACACCTTAGAAGGGTTTTCACTCATATGTTTATTTGTATTTACTGTAGGGAGAGATGAGTGGTGTTAGTGCAGGAATTACCTTTCAAATGGACGAACAGAAAAAGGTTGACATACTTGTCGGTGCTGCGAAGACAAACAGCACTGCTAACTTGACAGTGACTCTATGGCATCACATGAGCCTACTGAAAGGTGTAATACCCACACCTTTACAGGTAACCAACACATTTACACCTAATCGATTTAGGATTAGGGTTAGGATTATTATCAACCCACTCACCATGTATATAATTTGTGTCATGTACTATTGAGCCTCACAGTACCTTGTTAATAGTGTATCTGTAGTTTGATGCTGTGAGTAGTAGTCAATGAGGCCACTTTGATGATGCTATTTATCATGCTATTTCTACAGAGAAGACACTCCAATTTAGTAAAACTGTTCCAAATTAGTAGCAGAGGTCAGACAGGATCTTGTGAGCTACATCTCTAATGAGCCGTACTCTGCCTGTGAAATTCCTCTGTCCTCCCCTGCTCCCCCTTTGATAAATAAACTGAGTTTGTTTTCACAGATGAACTGCACAGGAGACGCAGCCACAGACTACCTCTCGGTCCAGTGCTTTGGAAGTGTAGCAGGCCAACCCGCGGAGGTACGAGCCTTTCGCTCTCACAGACCACACAGCAGCAGGCTCTGCTATGGCCTAGTCTCAGGTTACGCTGGCCTCACTGCACAGGCGAAGGCCTGCTATAGCCCTTTGGGCCAGGCCGAACTCAGGGCTAACTTCACCCACTCCAGGCTACTGCTGCTTGCCCTGGGTCTGCCCTTCAACTCCAGCCTCAGGCTTCTGCTCCGACCTGGGCCTCAGAGGTGGGGCCTGGGGTTTGGGCTGGCAGCAGGCCCCTGGAAGGTGGACCTTGGTGGGGGGCTGAGGATGGAGGCAGTGGGGCTCTATGGCTGGCATGGGCTGGTTGAATATGGAAGTATCACACACAAAGCAGAGACTAGAGGTCGGGTTAGGGTGGAGCATTGGTGTCATCTCAGGGCTGACGTGAATGGGGTGTGGGACTCAGTCAGCTCCAGCCTGGTGGTATCAGCCCGGTGTGGGGGCCTGTTATGGGTGGCATGGGTGCAGGTGAGGGAAAGGGATGGGGCAGTAGCAGGCAGGACCTCTCTGACCATAATAGGAAGGGCTGATAGAGATGGGCTCAGGGGCTCTGTGGGTCTAGAAAACCACCAGGACTCCCTCCATTGCCTGCTCTCCCTGATACTGAAGGAGGAGCGGTTCAAGCTGGGCTGGACCCTCCAGCACCACTGGGCCTCTCTCTCAACCACCATCCCAGCCAGGGTGGACCTCCACGGGGTGGCCCAGCTCCGCCTTGCCTCTCTCTCCGGGAGCTTTTGGGTCTCCCTGGAGGACGCTGATTTGGCCCAGCTGGACATCACAGCGACATGGGACCCCCAACCCCACATCATCCTCAGGGCCATCCACCAGCACAGCCTGGCCAGACTGAAGGATGCTGGGGTACTGGAGGGGGCCAACCTAAGTGTGTTAGTGGAGCCCAGTCAAGCCCAGGTGGAGTTGGAAAGTGACAACTGCTCAATGTTAGCCCATGGGACTAGTCTGCATAGAGGAGGAGAGGACAGGAGGATGTAGAGCTTGGCTTTCCATCAGCATTGTGATTTAATGAAGGTTAGAGAGGAAACATGGAGGGCAAGAGGATGGGATGTCCCTGGACCCCTTGACATGTTTCCCAGCCAAAGGCAGTGAGACATCTCCACTAGAGATGACCCTCAGCTTTCCTTTACTAAACTGTTCTGATGCTTTTCTCCAATTTAAGCCACCCCATCACAATGTCTTTTTCTGTTGCTTATGCTGTTCTATCTGTTTAGCCTTTTTCAGGCTGTGTCAGTTCAATGAAAGATACTGCTGTATGAACTCCACTATCATCACAGTCCACCCACAAATTATGCTGAAGTAAAAAGGAAAGAACCCTAACTGCTCTCCCCAAGTGTCTTTAAGAGCTTTTGTCTCTGACCTCTCCTCTCCAGACACTCCTCCCTCCACACTTCTCACTAAATGGCTCCATGGTCAGCTCAGGGAGCTCCATGCGACTGGACGCACACATCCACACTGGGAAGGATGAGAAAGGGGTAGTCAGCCTGGCTGTGTCCTACCACCCCCAGCTCAGCATCAGAGGCTCTGTGTGGCACTCCCTGAGGGTGTTACGGGCTCTGGGTTTCCCTTCTCGAGGTGCCCTGGTCCTGGCTGTCTGGGCTGGGGACCAACCTGGAATGGAGCTGGAGATGGAGCTGGAGCAGTGCCAGATTAGGGCTAATGCTGGTGAGAGGGGAACCTCAGAGACAGAGGGAGCTCAGGCTAGCTGGGCAGTCAATGTGACCCACTACTGCCCAACTCTACAGGTAAGGGTATGAATGTATCAATCAAATGAATTGTATTTCTTTAGCCCTTTTTACAGAAACATGTTGTCACAATGTGTTTGATAACATTGACCTAACCCTAAACCTTCAAAGAGCAAGCAGAAGAACAGTGGCAAGGAAAGTAGAGTAAAGTAAAACCATGCAAGAGTTAACTCCCCTCCCTGGTCCTGGAGAGCACTTGTGCACCTCTTTAGGATCAGGGTTTGGGTCTGCAGAATTACATAGTTACAGCTGTTGAAATATGTGAAATATGCCAACTTGAACATCTGTAAAACAAATATTATAATAATCACCAACCCCTTCCAATAATGTTTTATATGAGTAACCTCGACCCCCTCATATTTAGAGTCATTAACAGTTTAGATTTTTGTAACGATCCCTTTACATCAACACCCTCTTCTCCTTTGAAACAGAATTCAATGTCACCAAAGCAAGCCTGCTGGGGGCTCATACTGCCTTTGAGAGAACACCAGCCCATAGACTCTGTGGCCATGTGTTTTGTGTCCCAAGTAGAGCCCAGTGATAAGTGTTTGTCCTACCAGCGGGAGCTCCCTCTCTCTAATTGAGAGCAGTGTATGTGATTGGCAGGCCTTTGTGGATGCAGCTGGAGAGAGGCCTCTGTTTTGTTTACTAACCGGGGACGAAGAGAGGAGGGTTTGTTTTAAGTAGAGAGGATGGGTATGGTGTCATAAAAGTTGTGTTTGTTAGATTGAACCATGGAGATACATATTTTATTCTATGTTTTCATTCAATTTCTATGGATACAATTGTGCTTAATATGCTTATTGATTGTGTGTGTATGCATGTTTGTATGTGTTTTCACAGAGCACAGTCTTCCCTGAGTCCCTGGCCCTCCAAGGCCTCTTGTCGCTGGACCCCTCCCAGTTAGCCTTATCGTGCTCTCTGAAGGTCGAAAAACATTACCTTACCCTGGAGCTGGGGCAGTCCTGCAAGCCTGCAAGCCTCTCTGGGACATTGACACACTCTTTCCCTGGGCTCCACAGCAGAGGTCTGCCTCTGAGGACCAGTATAGAGGCCTCAGCCCCAGGAAGCCCAGACCAGACTGGGGCTTTGCTGATTAAAGCTGGCTCTTGTCATATCAGAGCAAAAGGAGACATGGGGCCCAAAGGAAGAACACAGTGGTTGTGGGCTACAGAGTCAGAATGTCCCTTCTTACAGGTATCGTCATTGCATGTGAAACTGTGTCGTAGATAGTTAACAGTCTATATCTAGCTTACGTATGTCCATGCCACTATATGCCACTATACATTTAATATACATTCTCTTGCACGGCTCTTCTCTAGCAATTAAACACTTCCACCCTTTATTCACAGGGCCTCGGTCTCCCCTCTCACGCCCACCTGAATGGCTCAGTTGGCCTGGACAATGACAGCGCATGGACGGCTATAGTGCATGCAGGGCTAGAGCGGCAGAGGGCCTCCCTCAGGCTGAGTGCAAGGGCCAGGCTTGGGCTAAAGCTGGAGGGACATCTCAGCCACAACTTCACTGTCCTCAGGGGGATACCAGTCCAGAGCAGGCTACTGGTGACTGGGAAGGCAGGATCACAGGGTTATGACACAGAGGCAGAGTTACAACTGGGGGAGTGTGCTGTGATGTTGAGAGCCTCTGGGACAGTGATGACTCATCATCGCCTGCAGGGGGCAGTGGTGTCCCACAACAACTGCACAACACTACAGGTATTAACTAACAGGTTTGGTAGTAGTGGGTAGAGAGGTTGCCCAGATCTAGGGTGAACTTCTGCCTCTAGATTCTGACCTTGATTCATAAAAATGGAAAACTGACCTTCGATCAGTGTTTGATGTTTCATCAGTATGCTGCTATGTCTACTCTTTGGTTTTGATCTGTCGGTCTATGGTAATGATTCATATAAATCTCTGGTCATAGAAGTGGGGCAGTCCTGTGAAGATGGAGGGATCTGGTTCACTCATCATCACTCAGTCACTCCTAGACTCCCAGATCTCCATGGTGATAGATGACAGAGAGCTACAGGCTTTGATGGCACTTAAGACAACTAAGGTACTTGAAGACATCACAGCTATGTTCTTCTGTGTATTCAAGTTCATGTCATAGCAATAGCCAGTTTTCTTGAATGTAACATACAGATAACAACAAGGTAATGTATGTTCATTGACTGATAAGATAAGCTGATATACGTAGGCTACTGTGTTCACTTCTGTATCTGTCTTTTAGGATGGACATGAGGCGTTGGCCCAGCTCAACCACTCTGTGCCCCTGTTACAAAAAGTGGGCCTACCCACCAATGCAGCCCTGAAGATGCACTCTGGCAGCCATGGCAATGGCTCCTACCATGGCCTCCTACACTGCTGTATAGGCAGCCAACAGGTAGGGGACGACAAGTGGCCCACATCATGAATAAACCCTTTTTGGCCAATTCCCTGTTTGTATATTGAGCATCCCAATAGTCTGAAGCAGCTTCTTTAAATCATCTGCAATAATGCGTATACATCTTTCTTTATGGTGTTTACAGTTAGTTAAAGAGATGACAGTGGAGAAGACTCCAGGGATGGTGAGAGTGAAGAACCTCCTCAATCACACAGTGGACTTTCTTAAGAACTGGGGGCTACCGGAGAACAACAACATCAAGGTTAAAGACTGTACCATGATATTCTATTTATAAAGTTTATTCTAAAATACTCTGATCATAAAATGGCTGTACAATAGATAAACAATGCAAATGTGTTAAACATGTGAAAGTATGAAAATATGACCCGATCTAGTTGATTTCACTTTGAAGGGAACAGTAATCCATGGCATGATATCTTAGTCATCCCTGTTTTACCTGGTTTTATCTGAACTGATTTTGCTCCACAATCAGGTAGAGCTTAGTTCTGGGCATGTGAGGAACCTAACCCTTCAGTCCCAGTTTGGAGCTCAGCTGGCAGGACTAAGCGTTCAGCAGAAGGCTCTCCCCATGACCACTGAAGTCCAAGGGAATCTGTGGCACAGCTGGTTGTGGTTACAGGATAGAGGCCTTCCACTGTCTATAGAGGTAAATATGTTTAAGCCTGACTGATGAATGATTTATGTCTGAAAACAACCACTAAAAATGGTTTGTTTGATCTAAAGTGAATACTATAAATTCACCTTTTATGTAATGTCAGTCCTCTTCCTCTCCCAGGCCCAGTGTTCCATACAGGGGGCCCTCTCTCAACTGCGGTCCAGGGCTCACATCTTCATGAACAGACACAAGCTGGTGACCTCTGGCCTGAACATCAGTGTGGCTGATGGTCGTCTAGCCATGCTTCTTTCACTGAAATTACCCTCCTCACTCCGCATGGACTGGTCTGACAGTCTGGACACAGCACTGACTGCCCAATTCACAGGTTAGGGCTCAGTTCATGGGGATTTTAAAGCTCATCTCCCGTTTCTTTTTCATTCGACTCCAGACCTGCTTGAAATACTTTTACATACTTAAGCTGAACTTGATTTTCTATTACCGGTACTATGGATCCAATGGAATAATCCCAGAAATTAAAACTTCATGCTAAATCAAGCACACCTAATTCTTTCAAATATGTTTTTAACCTAAGTCTGACTACTTCCCCTCAGTGCCTTTACTCTTGTCCCCTCCTTAGGGCCCCTAAGGAGTGTGTCAGTGGATATGCACTGTGAAGGGAGAAGGATGCGTGTGGCGGGAGACGTTAGAGGCTGGGGGACACATACAGGATACAGGGAGGCCAGAGCCACACTACAGCACAGCTTACAGGGACAAACCAGCCCTATTCTACAGGTCAGATGACACGCACGCACTCACACACTTCAACAAGGAGGTTTATTTTAACATGCGATGTTGGTTCCAGGGAAGATTAGTCCAAAAAGCTATAAAAAATAGTTTGGAATAGGAGCACTGGCCCTTTAAGGTCCGTCCCATGTGAGAGAGAACACAGCCGTGTCTCTTGAGTCAGAGGATCTGCTCTGTCTAGTAGTCCTCTGTCTAATATGAGACAGTGGAAGCATGCCTAAGCCATGCCTTTGTATTACTCCTCCGTCCACTGCGACTCCTCTAGTCGTCCTTGGCAGCCCAAACACGCACTTATGCGTCTTCTCTGACCGATGCTGTATGCTCCAGGATGAGAGAGTATGTGCAAAACAAGCAAGTGTCCAAAGAGGCAATGTACAAATAGGCAATCTTCACTCCAAGTTAAAACTATTAAAAAAGCAGCAGATTGATAGAAGGTTCTTCCAATAAAATGTTACCACTGTTGAGGTCCTCATTGGGGAGAGCAAGGACAGACTGTAGCCCGTAGTCTGTCCACCAGACAGGGGCCTTGAACACTGTCAGATGAATGTCTTTTGAATGTACCGCCTTCCAATCAGAGCACCATTTCTCACAGGGGTAATGATGATCTGATCGGCATCAGCTGTGATCGATCATCACTTGGGAGGGGAGAAAAAGACTCTGGGAAAAACAATAAACACACTGCACGCAAAGGTCAGCACTGCACATCATATGATGAAAAATGAAAGGAAAAAATTAAACATGAAAAACAGTCAGTCGCACCCGCCACACACACACAAAGACACACACACACCATGTGCACGTACGCACGCAAGCTACAGCATCTAATGCAACTAATACCGACTCACTGCGCCAATCAACCTGATTGTAGTCAATACCGAATGCAATGCTCCATAGATTGATACTATAATAAGGTACAAATGCATACACAAACACACACACACACACACACACACACACACACACACACACACACACACACACACACACACACAGTGATAAGGTTGACTGAAACTCATATTCAAAACACTTCTCTCACCTCAGTCTATCCCTCTGTGTGTGTGTGTGTGTGTGTGTGTGTGTGTGTGTGTGTGTGTGTGTGTGTGTGTGTGTGTGTGTGTGTGTGTGTGTGTGTGTGTGTGTGTGTGTGTGTGTTAATGTAGGTGGAGGCTTGGGGTAGACTGACTGACTCTCAGCTCAAGTGCTCTGTAGCTGTGAATCCACAGCTTAGCTCCTCTCTGGCCCTCATCATCCAGGGACATCACCTACCTGACAGGTACAATGGCACTGCTGTCACACACACACACACACAGGTTCGAGACTGACTGACTGACTGACTGACTGACTGACACACACACACACACACACACACACACACACACACACACACACACACACACACACACACACATACATCTTTAGCTGATGGTTGTGCTTGCGTCCAGTAAGGAGTTGATGGTGAAGGTGGTTCAGAGCATCCCAGAGTTGCTGCCCTACCTGCCTGCACAACTCAATGCCAGAACTCAGGTGGGTGGCGGAGTGAAGGAGTACACTCCAGATTTATGTTGTTTCTGTTACAGGGATGGAGGGAGTTTTAACAGTATAAGTTGTTAGTTTAACTGTTTGTCTCAGAGGGTAGTTTGAGGCTGACAAACCACTCTCCATTTCCTCCCTGTGTTCAGTTATACCAGTCAGGCTCCAGTGTAGGGGGGCAGGTGGAACTGGTGTCAGGCAGAAGGAAGCTGTGGGCTCTTGGGGAGCTGGCTGTCACTGAGGGGGGCTACAGACAGGTCCTGAAACTCAACCACTCTTACCCACAGGTGGGACTTCACTCACTTACTCCTTATGTCATTCACCCACTGCTTTTTTGCTTTGTTCTTGTGATTTGTATGGAGCCCAGAAAGAGTATACTTTATGTTGCAATTGTGACAGCCAATTGGGATCCAAATGAATAAAGACTTGTTGAGTTCGTTTATTCATCCTTATGACTTCATCCTCCAAATAAAGAGTTTAATTTGATTTCCCATACTTTGAATTCTCTGACTAGAAGATGTGTATAGGATAATGCAAATTGTAACCCCAACCATAATGGGTTCAAAAGTAAAACATAATTTCCCCCACATTTAGAACATAGAGCTCAGAGAAGCTATCCCAAACCATGAGCTCTGAATGGTACTCCCCTACTATACCACCATCATAACTCCCATACTTCTACTTTGTGATGTACTCATACCATATGATATGCTGTGTTCTTAGCTGAAGCCCCTCCCCAGGACTGTAGCAGTGAGGACCTTGTATGAGGCCAGGAACTGGAGCCGCCAGCTGCAGCATGGGGCAGTGTGGGGGGGTCAGGAGTTCACTGTGGCAGGCCTGTACAAGGCATCTCCAGGGTTGGAGCTGGGGGAGGACACTTTAAAGGGTACTTTACACTCTAGTGACAGTGGATTAATCTCCATTGTCACCACGGATCCATCTCAAAAGACTAGAGTGGCTTATTCTCCTAATTTCCTTTCCTTCATCTGCACTATCTTAAAAGACTGGCAGAGTGAAAGCAAATAAAGATGAAGGAGAGTTGATGAGAAGAGGAAATTTACTATTGTATTGGGAGGCAGCCTATGGAATGGATGGACAATAATTAACAGGAAAATAATGTCTGCATGTGTGTTTGGTGATCTTTGGTGATGTATCTCTCCTTGTCCTTAGTTCATATTGCCTCTTTGCCTCGTGGGAGCAGTTTGGATGTGAATCTAGAACGCTCCCTCCATGGCAGACTGGACAGTGTCCTGCTGGGCTGGACCAGACATGGAATACAGGAACAGGTCAGAGCGGTGTGCTCGTGGAAGGGTGAGGGGGAGACCAGTGAGACTACAGTGGAGCTAAGACAGCCCTTCTCCCCTACACTCTCTCAACTGTACCTCCATACACTCTCACGCAGCTCAGCCAGAGAACAAAGCAGCAGCCATAAGGTACAAAAATCACACACATACACACACACACACACACACACACACACACACACACACACGCACGCACTCGAGCACACAGTAAGTAATTGACTTATGTGGGTGTCTCTCTCTCCATGTGTGAGCTCAGACCCAAATCTCCTGGGACAACGGAGCACCTGTGAACGTGTCTCTCACAGTGAACAAGCAGTGGCAGGGCAACTCCAGCAGGGGGCAGGCCTGTGCCCTCTTCTCACCTGGACAGGTATGCTTTTTTGAGTAGGATGGGCAGTTGTCCATAGACACTGATCCTGAACTCCCTACTGGCTGAGTGCTGTATAAACCATAGAATACAGGAGAACTCCCACTCCCGCAAAAAATATAGATTTTGTACCAGCAAGGGGTGCTAAAGAGAGTAAGGGAAAATACATGGGCTCCAATGGAGATTTTCCCCCAAAATATTTTGGATATTAAAAAGCAATCTGACTTATTTCCAAGGACAGTATATATACTGTATATGGTTAATATGAGGCATATCCACTATTTTTTTATTTTTATTATTCTGTTTAGTCAGGAACTGGTAAAAGGGCTGTGCTCTGCCCTGCTTAGCATAGTGCGACAAAAGTGTCGTCTTACTTAGAGACTGTTAGCATGATATTGTCTATATTTCATAATCAGTGGAAAGATTATTTAGGAAAGTTAAAGATCAGGTAAGGCACACCATTTTGAATATATCTTGGAGATCGATTTTTAGCTTTTTAGCTGCATTACTTCAATGTTAACTGTCCTTACTGCTCCTTACTGAGGTGCCCCCTCTTCTGCCATTGCCATAGGAATTGCACGTTTTACTCACTTGAATAGGAAAGATAGGGAGTGAAACGGCTGTCCTTCAAAGGGCTGTGTATAAACTCACTTTCATCAATGAACAATTTCCATTTACAGGACAATCTCTGCTCTGGAATATGGTTATTAAGCTACTCTGTGTGTATTTTCCATACAGGCGGTGGTCCCCTCCCTTGTGGATGTTGAGGGCTGTGTCTCAGTGGCACAGGAGGGGAACTCCTACTCCCAGAAAGCTGAGCTGAAATGGGGCAAGAGGAGTGTCAGACAAGGCATGAAATACCAGGTACATATTTAGTATGTGCAGCATAGATCTGCCTAGTTCGCTGAAGAGTTTTCTCACGTAAACCTTCCATTGAAGTCAATGAGAATGTACATTACGTGAATGTGTCTCTTGTTAGGATTTGGCCCCAAGCACTTTCCCACTGTTTCTGTTTTGGACTGCAGTCTGTCTTAGATATGTGTTATATGTTTCAACAGAGGGATTTTAGAGGAATACACACACTGCAGCTGGAGGCTGGGGCAGACAATATGTCCCCGCCCCCCTGCCCCTCTCACACACTCCTGGTCCAGATCCACTCCAACCTCAGGGACAGGCTGGGGCACCATATGCTGGTGGGCCTGTGCCCCCCATACCCGGTGAGAGAATTGTCAGAGAGATAGACAGAGACTCTCTTTCTCTCTCTCACTCTTTCTCTCTCCCTCTTTGGTCATTGTCTAAGAGCAAAAGCAAGAGAGAGACTGAATAAGGAAGCACACTGTTTTGTTCACTTGAAAATTGTGAACCTCTATGTGTGCGTGCGTCCGTGTGTGTGTGTGTGTGTGTGTGTGTGTGTGTGTTTGTGTGTGTACGTGTGTATGTGTGTGTGTTTGTGCATGTGTGTGTATGTTTCAGCATTTAGCCTGGTCTGGGGACCACAGAATGAACACAGGGGCGGAGCTGCTGTACACAGAGACACGGTTCTCAATGACGGGACAGCCCACACACTGCAGCCTCACCCTGGCTCTCACCAACTCCTCTAACGCTCACAGCACCAACATATCACTGTTTACTGAGGTAAGCACTGCTATTTCTCTTTAGGCCAGAGCTCAAAGGCATGCACTAATCAGTTTCATGCTGTATGCATTTGTACCTTATGAGGTTATAGTATTAATCTATGCATTCAGTATTAACTACAATTAGGTATTTATACTGTTGCTGTGTGTTTCTGTGCTTAGGTAGTAGCTACAGTTAAAAGCTGATTGGATTGATGATTTGATTTTGGTGTGTGTGTGTGTGTGTGTGTGTGTGTGGTGTGTGTGTGTGTGTGTGTGTGTGTGTGTGTGTGTGTGTGTGTGTGTGTGTGTGTGTGTGTGTGTGTGTGTGTGTGTGCGCAGTCTAAGGTGGGTAACTGGAGTGTGGAGCTGGGGGGCAGTGCTCTGTCATTCCCCCGGGGTCCTGGGTTCCAGATTCAGGCCAGACTGGACCGCAGTGAGAAAGTGTGGCTGAGGGGGGCATTGGTGGGCCATTGTCTACAGACCACAGCAGGCTACGCAAATGGTAATACAGGCTTACCCTACTTCTCTCAATAGAAGTCTTGAAATTCACAACACAAGGCTGTACTGTATTCCCATAAATGTGGCTTTATAATTAATTTTTTATTTTGTATTTTTATTTTATTTTTATTTTTTTATACAAAATTGGCAATGTTGATGTGCGTGTGTGTGTGTGTATACACTCACCGCACACTTTATTAGGAACACTATACTAATACCTTTGCTCTCAAAACAAACATTCCTTTGAGATTGTGGTCCATGATGACATGATTGCATCACGCAATTCCTGCAGATTTTTCAGGTGCACTTTCAAGTTGTGAATCTCCCGTTCTACCACATCCCAAGGGTGTTCTATTGGATTCAGATCCGGTGACTGGGAAGGCCACTGAAGAACACTGAATTCATTGTCATGTTCATGAAACCAGTTTGAGACGACTTTTGCTTTGTGACATGGTGCATTATCATGCTGGAAGTAGCCATTAGAAGATGGGTAAATTGTGGCCATGAAGGGATGGTCAGCAACAATACTCAAATAGCCTGTGGCATTCAAGCGATGATTGATTGGTATTATCGGGCCCAAAGTGTGCCAAAAAAACATTCCCCACACCATTACACTACCTCCATCATGAGAAGGTGTATAGGTGTTCCTAATAAAGTGTTCCTGAATGTATGTATGTGTGTATATGTGATTACAGGCCCAGATGAGGACCTCACACTGGCACTGTGTCTGGAGGGGCGGCGAAGGTTAACCCTCGAGGTACTGAGACGAGAGAACGGTGCTGAGCTGGAGGCACTCACGTATATGTCTGTAGGCACAGCCCATCAGACCCTAACGATTGTGGCCAAGGGATGTACAAAGAGCCTATGGGCAGTAGAGGTAAGATATTTCACCCAATAGAGAATGGCCAACCCTTGATCTGCTCCATGAAAACATGAAACGTCTGTTTAGTTGGTTGGTGAAAGGTTTGGTTGCCTTATTTCTTATTTGTTTCAATACCATTTCCACAGGCTCGAGTCCACCGTTTGAGCTCCCAGATGAGGAACAAGCTGTTGGACAGAGTCCAGACATTACAGCATCTCCTAATGGAATTCAGACGACAGGTTAGTACATCAAGGGAATGCCACTTGCGATAATCATATTTCTTGTCAGTCCACCACTGAGTCTCAAAATATTATTACTTTGCACATATACGCCTCATTGCTATGCTTATGTTTAATAATCCATACTTCCCCCAGTCCAAAGACAGCGAGTTGCTCCAGGACCTCAGTGGCATCCCCCTGCAATTCACCCAGAGAGCAGAGGCCCTGCTGGGGCAGCAGAGGGGAGGAGTGTTGGCCTCCTGGAGGTCCAGCCCACTACGCTACTCCCTGACCCACAGCCTGCCACGTCTCCTCAGCCTGCTGCAGCATGCCTCTCTGCTGTGCCAGCAGGAGCTCAGGAGTGAGTGACCTACAGTCAGGAATCTAACCTTATTTCAACAGTAGTCCATCTACTGTTACAACAAATAAAGGGGGGGGGGTGTAAGTGAGAGTCTGTGTCTGCGTGCATATGCATTATTCTAATATACTGAATCACCCTTTAAAACTCTCCACTGTTTTCCCAGGACCGCTGGCCACTCTTTTGGGGGCCTACCACGATGTGACAGGCCAGAGGTTAGAGGCTGTGTGGCGGGAGGCTGTGTCAGTGTGGACAGGCAGACTGGAGAAGCTACTGCCCCCTCTATTGGAGAAGCCCCAGCTCAGACCCCTGGCCCAGACTACCCTCACAGCCCTTGGCACTGTCCTGGAGGTGGTGAGTGATTCACTGGCTGCACCAGTGTCAGTACAGGCTATATATCAAAACAGACTTGTTAGGAGAGGGACAATTTAAGAATGGACAATATAAGTATGGAGTATTCAGTAATAGTTCTTCCTGAATGAGTCAGTAGTATGTTCTCTTGTAGATTGATTGTGTGGTTAGTTAGGTGAATGAATAAATGGTTTCAGTATGTTGAATCTTTGTGTGTGTGTGTGTGTGTGTTGGTACCAGGTAAGCCAGCAGTCTGCCCATTGGGCTGAGGCGAGGTTGGCAGCAGCACTGGCAGGGTTCAGGAGACGACTGGCCTCAGTCTACAAACTCTCCCTCAGGTAGGAGTTGAGCGATCTTCATTATAAGTGAAATAGGGAATGCTCCTTAATCCACTTCTACAATGATAAAACCCACTCATCATGGGTATAGGTGACTGGGGCAGACTAGAACAAAAGCCTGTATAAACTGGGTATTACCCATACATAATAGAACAGCAGTGTTTTATCTCTATGACATTAACATTCTGACCTAGTCGGTTGTGTTCATTGCCCTCAGTGACTGCTCCGTGTTGGTGACAGTGCCCCTGCTCCTACCACGGGGCCCCTGGTCCAGGGTGGCGGAGGCCGGGGTAGTGGAGGTCCTACTGGAGGAGTGGCTCCTGAGCCCCTTGCAAACCCTCACCTCCCTCAGGCCTACAGCTGAGCTCTACAGGCTCAAGAGGAGGATCATGGACAGCCCCTTTCGACGTGAGTCAATTAAATCCGCTTTTTTGTTATGGGACATACCAATCTCTTGAGTTCTGTCTGAAATGACACCATATTATTCAAACTCCCTGCCTTCAATGCTGCCAACTGTGTAAAAGTGCTGATAATCAATAATTTTGGGAGACCATTCACTTTCTCTCTCCTGTCCTTTTCTATCTGTCAGACCAAGCTCTGCTGGTGGCAGATCAGTTTGTCGTGTCGTTTGATGGCCACCTGTATGAGCTGCCAACCCCGTGCCCACTTGTCCTAGCCTCTGATGTCACCAAGGAGGACTCCTTCACTGTGTTGCTGGGTTCAGACTCAGTCTTACAGCGCACCCTGGTGGTGGGGATGAATAACAAAACTGTCACCATCCATCATAGTGGAGAGGTACAATACATGTCCCTGGGCCTATTTATTCACTATAGAAAAACAGACAAGGGGATAGAATGGGAACTTTTAATTGTGTATGTTTTGTGAAGTCTCAATTATCAAATGTTGTTCGCCTATACATTACAGGTGAGAGTTAATGGCCATGTAACACACACTGCCCACAATGATGTTGGAGTGGTTGTCAGGAGGGACTCAAACCTTGTTGAGGTGTCCAATCAGAAAGGAGCACTGGTGTCATGTGACATATCACTCGACACATGCAGCCTGACTCTGGATGGGTGGCTACATGGTAAGAATAAATATTTGTATTCACACACACACACACACACACACACACACACACACACACACACACACACACACAACACCACAATGTCTCTTTGGGAGTGGAGTGGAGATTTTAAAGAACGATAACTGAAAATAAAATTATATTTACATGCAGAAGTAAAACGTGTGTGCAGCAGTGATATTAGCCTATAGTAATATTACACACTTGGACTGTGTCTATGCAGGTGTGTCAACTGGGCTACTGGGGACCAATGATAATGAAGCAGGAAATGACTTCCCTCTGCCTGATGGTTCCCAGGCTGACAACATGGCTGACTTTATACACAGCTGGCAGGTGGGACATGACATTATTGCTAGGAGCTTTCTCTGACCACATGACCTGACAAGAAACAATTCTGGGTCATAGTTATAGCCTATAACTTTAGAAATACTACAATTGTGTTATTTTATTTCATAGCATATAGCCTATAGGTCAGGCCAGGTCACACAGCCAGGAAAAACCTTAGGCTGTGATTATGATGCATATCTGCTTATCATAACAGGTTTTGCAGTGCCTTTTTCTCTTCCATCCATTTACATTTTGTCCCCATGTGTTTCTGTCTGCAGATAAAGTCTAAGTGTAGCAGTGTGCCTCAGATGGCACAGCCCTGTTTGACTGTAGACCCTGTGAACTGTCAGTCGCTGTTCTTTGCCCCAGACTCTCCACTGGGCTCCTGCTTTAGGGTGGTGAGTAGAATATCTTCATGACATAGCTCACATCATTATCTGTTGTGATCCTGAAAAGATGGTACCAATACCCTGGTAAAGCGGAACGTCACTGGAGACACCCAAACAAGCGTGCAGCGCTGTGACACTGACATTATAATGCAGATATTTGACTGTCAAACTTGATCCCATCATAATAAATTTGACTAGTGTTCATTATTTCACTTTCTCCATCATCCCAGAAACTGAGACAATGTGAAATACTGTGCAGGTTAGAAGATTTACTTTCAAAAATTGGTTTTCAGCTATATTAGCGACTGGCCCCGTTAGCCACGCTAACATGTATCTAATATTAAATAAAATTATTTTATTACACTTAAAAAAAGCTAAAATAGCTTTATTGACTTGTCTCCTATAGAGCTTCCAATACAAACTTGCTAGTTTTGTTTGTCCCCAGACAGCTTCGTTGTCATGGTATGTTTTGATTATGATGCAATCACTTTAGAGGCATAATGTTCTGATTCATTTATGACGATAAAGCTTTTTGAATTTTAACTGAATTGATATTTATTTTATTGTTAGTATGTTCTCTTTTTCCCTCTCTCTGTCCCAGGTGGACCCAGCCCAGTTCTTATCTGTATGTAAGAGGAGCCATTGTGGCTCTAGTCCGGCCCCCTCCAGAGCCCCCTGTAGACTCGCTGCAGCGTTTGTCCACCTCTGCCAGAGAAACTACGTCCCACTGGAGCTCCCTGTCCAATGCAGTAAGTCAAATGTTGTACTACTAACCTCATAGAGTAAAAACAAAGGATTGGAGAAACCAAGCAGCCAGTGCACTGCAATACTATATTGTATTATGACATGACATTCATGTAGCCTAGTATCTTGCATCTGAATTCTACATTGTTGTTGCCTGTATGTGTTTTCATTGCATAAAATGGATGTCAAAATAGTATTCTTACAATGTGTTATTTTCTATTCTTTTGTAGTATGAGAGGCTAACCCTATCGTTCAATTATGAAGGAGAACTTAATATTCATAACTACATGGTCTTGACACCACTTGACACAAAACTGTCCGGCTCATGTTTCTAATTTTTGTTTATGTTTCTTATCAAAACGAATATACTGTTTTTATGTTTGTTTTGTTTACCCCCTGTTATTCATATGTACAGTAATATTTTGTTTAGATAATGGGTTTGATAAATGTGTCAATAATGTAAAAAATCCTCAATGAGTATTGAACATCTTTCTTTAGTCTGTTGAATGTTTTATGTTATACATATGATAGTGAATGTCTTTCTCAGTCAATTCAGATGTTTGGTATGGTCTTCATATCATCTGTGAAAATGGGTTATTGAGTGCAAAGGGTAGGTGAGAGGTCAGGTGATCTCATCTCAGTTAATTTGCAAAAACCCTTGCATGCATACTTTGAAACGTTTGTCAATTCAACTTTAATGTGACTGTTCAGAATCAATCGAGCAATCAATCTAACTTTGTATATCATAACATCAGACCAATAAAGTGAATCCATTACTTAAATGGTTTGTTTTTCTAGAGAGAATTGCACCTCTAGAATATAGGGATGTAGTTGTCGATCTTGGACTTCTGCCTCTGTGTAACGCACTCTGCGATCCAAATTATGTTGCGCGCCTCCTGCTCCTTAAGCTTGACATAAGAGTAGAAGACTCCAAAATGGAACTGCTCCAGAAAGGCCAGTGTGTTCAGCTTAACCTGAGAGAGACAGAGACAAAGAAAGAAGATGCCTTTCATTTCCTGATATATTTGCCATTTAGCTATTTAATCCCAAAATATGTTTTCATTATGTAATAATTGGGCAACCCTTTATTTTACAGCCTGGTGCATACTCAGAAAGTACTGGGTAAAAGCGTTATTACCTGATAATTGCATATTAATTACACTCATTAGTTCATTTAGATTAATTCCATTCATTTAGAACCACCATTTAGTACCAGGTAGTTAATGCTGACTTTATAGTAGTAGATTATTAGTAAATACTGGGTAATTACCATCTGAAACAGGGCTGTAAAATAAAGGGTTACCAATAATTGCAACAGGAGGCTGACAACAAAGTAAATGGAATTACCTCCCGCTCAAAGAATCTGTCCTCCAGGGTCCTGGCTTTGGATCCCAGCTCTGAGTCATTGAAAATGTGTTTATAATCCTGGAGGAGATATAATTCTGTTAACTCTTTAGTTATCAGACCATAGTTATCAGATAAACTATATAGTCAACAGAGTAGTCATCACATATGGGAACAGATTCATATTCTTGTCAACAGACTCATTATCATTCATTAAGATGATAAACCCAGTACCACAATACGTGTAGATAAAGTAGCATACAAATGGTCTAAATTCAGAGTTGAGTTCATCACTGCACTACTGGAATGCTCAAATAATATGAGAAGAATACTGTGTCTACAGAGACTATTGCATAATGCACCTAAGTCAATTTGCCTTAGTTCCACTTATAGTATATAGGCAGCTGTCAGACTTACAGGGTAGTAGTCAGCAACAGCCTGGACCTGCTCATAGTCCTCTGCCCGGGCGAGCAGACGGAGCCCCTCTGGGTACAGTCTCCCACAGGAGGGGTACAGCGCGCTCCTCTCCACCCCACTCAGGTCTGTTCCAAACGAGTTCACTGTGATGATGAATGCCCGCCGATCCGCCTCAAACTGCAGCGTACACACAGAGGTAATACACACACACACACACGCACACGCACACGCACACGCACACGCACACACACACACACAGGCACAAAGAGGATGTAACACACATACACACCCACATACACAGCAGAATGAACCCATACTCATTTCAACTGTGAAATTGTATCTCAGACAGATGAAGTATTAGCTTACAGTACCTCCAAGATAGGACACATAATGTCCTTAGTGGCTCCACCAGTCTCTTCACAGAATTTATGGAAGGACTCTAAATAAGCCTGATCAAAAAGAAAAGAAAAGGTCAGGCCTAGTCCATTGAAAAAGTATTCCCTTCCCTTTACTGACTGCTATCTCATCAATAAGGTAGATAAAAACCATGATCACAATCATGAGTATTGCTGTAGCCTAACCTGCTGAAATGGTGATTGCTGTTTTCACCATGGATGCTAAGCTAGTGACCTTTTTCTGTTACATTTTGTTGTGAGTTACATTTTGTTGTGAGTTACACACACTCAGAGGTACTGGTACTATTGTCACACCACCTTGTAGAGTTTGTTTCTCATGATCTCAGCACCCATCTCATCCAGGTTTGACTCAGACACTGCATCCTGGAAAAACTGATCTGCCAAGACAAATTACATATTTAGATGGGAAACTGAGACTGCAAAGCCCCTTTAAACACTTTTGAATTAAGAATAGAACTAATCCTTGGTATTCCACAGAACTTTCAGATCTCCTTTTGATGAAAACCCTGGCCTGGGCCAAAGCTTAAGTGTGGAAATTCCTCTTCCTCCCTACCTAAGCACGCTTTGACAGACTCTGGCCTCATTAGTGACAGAAATTAGATACATGATACCTTTAATCAGCATTTTATCTCTGCAGGCTTTTTATTTGACAGAAACAATGGTTTGGCTGACCCTGGTCAGTCGGTCGCTTCCATCTCCCAGCCCCCAGTTGGCTCGATGGGACATCAGTCAACTACCATCGATTCTTTGTTTTCATTTCAACAACTTTCTACTTGTGATGTCCTATGTACTATTATAGAATAAGAAAATAAAAAACTGAACAATAGATGACGGGTCAAACATAAGACATACATTTATTCCCAGTGATTACTTCTAACAGTTATGGACATGATCGAACGAACTCAACACAAATGCAACACATGACCAACTAACACAAGTTAACATTACGTTATATCTGACTCCAAAAGATATTTCATTATTAATAATGATTGATAAGGCTTTGCTCATCCCTGTGTGACAGACAATCGATCATATCGGATCCTAGATCACATTAAGAATACCTAAAATGCTATTTTCACCGTGCCTTCAAGTTAAGATAAATCGGATTGCGAGGAGTCAAGGGTCAATATCAGAAGCTGATGACTCACTCTACGTGTCGTTAATTAGACATTAAATGGGAGAACCTGGTCACGATTATGTCGTGCTGTATTAACAGAACCTTTGTCTAGCGCACAACATCATATTAATGCACATAGGAATAATGAGAATAGAGTATCAACAAAATAACCAATTGAACAGTTTCAAAGCAACATATGAATGTAAGTTTCGTGCGTCAAGGACAACACGGGAGAATGGTGACCGTGACGGGCCTAACCCAAAACTCAAAGAATATCTCGCTGTCCCTCTCCTTAAATAGGGTTAATCCTATTTAAGGACAAGGTGTGAGATAAATTACAATCGCAAAGGAATTGACAAATGGTGAGCGTGCGACTTCTTCAGGATGTCCGCCAGGCTCATTCAAATGTAAATAAGTTATACACATTGAAATCAAGGCTGGCGCCACCAAAATCCGTCTACACTATGCCCTGCTTAAAGCTGACGTAAAAAAATCCATTGGGGCTTATCTGCTTGATCAACTTTGAGTCATTTGACATATATGTTTTATCTGACCGTTATCTCGGGTGCTTTCCCCAAAGTTTGGAAGGCAGCTGGTGACATCTCTAACCTAGATACTAGGGATGGGCGTATCGATCCTGTAGTATCGATAGATCGATACTCACGCACTACTCATTTGGAATTTATTTCCCTAAAAAAATATCGATATAAACTAAAAAATAATAATTGGGGGTGTATGCATCACTTTCAGCTGTTTTGATTCCTTACTTAAATTACTATGTGCCGGGACACCCCTGTACTGGCGGCGTATTGAGCTGGCCCATGTCACGTGACAGGAGACGAGCGAATGAGCGTCAACGTGCGACACAGCCGACAACGACACAGCCAGAGCCCGCTCAGCACGAATGCGGGAGCCGGAGGAAAAAACAGGAAGCGTAAAATATGGCAGACAAAAAACGAAGCGTGGTGTGGTGTTATTTTTCACCAGTCGATAAACTCACGGCAAGGTGCCAAGTGTGATGTGGGTTTTTTCCTTTTAGCTTTTTCTACCAAGATTGGTCTTTTTTATTTTTTTTTGAGAAATAAGAAAAGTGAAAATGTGTATGTTTTTGTTCATATTTAATTTATTTCATTCATATTTATGTTATTTATTTTATTTTTTATTTTATTATGCATTGACCATAATAAATTTTGTATAAATGGTCTGTAATTGTCTTGTGATTTGTCTTAAATGTAATAATATTTTTACTGACAAAAATTGCCAATAAGTATCGGTATCGATATCGATGAAAATGCAAGAAAAAGTATCGGTATCGTATCGAATCCTAAAAGTGTGGTATCGCCCATCCCTACTAGATACCGTCCAATATCCATGCTATTTTTATTAGAGTCCCTGGTCAACTCCCATCTAAGAACCTTTTTATTTTATTTTACAATAAATACATTGTCTAAATAAGTGAATCAACTATACAACAGTCATCATAAGTGTTATGGAAAATACATTCATAGAACTATTTTCAGGTTATACACTTTCACATGACTGATACAACTTGTGTAAATACTGTGATTACATTTTCTCTTGCCACACCTCTAAGGTTCTATAGCCATTGTTCTGAGAAGCACTGTATGATTTACCATATGAACAGCGGTGATCTCTGAGGGAGTGGTGGGAGAGAGCAATAATGGGGGGACAGGCGCATCCTGCCAATAGGTGTGAAATGTTGAACGGCGATTAATCAGTAGGAAAGCCTCCCCATTGTTCATTCTCTCCCGCCTTTTCTCACGTAAGCACAAGCCTATCAGCCGATAGCCTTGTAGGCGCCTGGCAATATGTTCAAACTGTATAAAAGACAAACCTGATCATTGTCTCTTCAGACTTGTGCTGAACAGACCCCCGGTTCTACGCTGGGCTACTGTTACGCTCTTGTCTCTTGTTTGCAAACAATAAATACCGGACTCAGATATTGTGGCTACTCAGGACTTGTTTCTTGATTCTTACCTCCGAAGAGCTAAAGTACAGAGTGGTAAATCCTAGACTTCCACCACATAAGTCAAACCGTCGATAAGAACACGTTTTCTTTCCATAACCGCAATGTAGGGTGTTAGGGGTGGAGAGGTCTGAGGAGGAAGAGCCCAGGTGTACCCTAAAGAGATGAGTCTTTAGTCTATGGCAGAAGATAGATAGTGATTCCGCCGTCCTGACAGTGGTAGGAAGCTCATTCCACCACTGGGGTGCCAAGAGAGAGAAGAGCTGTGACTGGGCAGAGCGACCACTAAGTCCTCATAGAGATGGCGGTGCCAAGCGGCCAGCAGAGGTGGAAGAATGAATTGATCGGGCCGGGGTTTGGGTACTAACCATCGATTGTAGACAGAGAGGGGCTGTTCCCTTTAGCTCTCTGCAGATGAGCACTAGGGTCTTGAATCTAATGCAAGCTGCTATTGGGAGCTGGTGAAGGGTGTGGAGGAGGGGGGTGATTGAACACCAGGCTATACCAGGCTGCAGCTTTCTGGATGAGCTGGATTGGGTCTCCACCAAATTGGATACATTTTAGTTTTACACCTCACTGCTGAAACAATCTACAGATTACATGACAGTTGGTTGTTCTGGTGCTGCTCTGGCAATTACACATTTTGATTGAGGATCTTTTTGTTGAAAAATGTGGTTGTTTTTCCTTGATTGTTTGTTTTATAATGTTGCAATTTTGTATGATGTATATTGTGTGTATGCAGGGCTCCCTTGTAAAAGAGACTGTGGTCTCAATAGAACTCCCTACCAAAATAAAAGTTAAATATATATATACACACACTCACCGAACACTATTAGGAACACTATACTAATACTGGGTAGGGCCTCCCTTTGCTCCCAAAACAGCCTCAATTCTTTGTGGCATTGATTCCACAAGATGTTGGAAACATTACTTTGAGATTCTGGTCCATAATGACATGATTGCATCACGCAATTCCTGCAGATTTTTCAGGTGCACTTTCATGCTGTGAATCTCCCATTCTACCACATCCCAAAGGTGTTCTATTGAATTCAGATCCGGTGACTGGGAAGGCCACTGAAGAACCCTGAACTCATTGTCATGTTCATGAAACCAGTTTAAGACGACTTTTGCTTTGTGACATGGTGCATTATCATGCTGGAAGTGGCCATTAGAAGATGGGTAAATTGTGGCAATGAAGGGATGCACATGGTCAGCAACAATACTCAAATAGACTGTGACATTCAAGCGATGATTAATTGGTATTAACAGGCCCAAAGTATGCCAAGAAAACACATACATTCCCCACACCATTACACCACCTCCACCATGAGAAGGTGTACAGGTGTTCCTAATAAAGTGTTTGATGAGTGTATATTATTATTTACAAAAAAAAAAAAAAAAAAAAGGTATTGTGGATAGATTAGATGAATATTATCATGTACCAGAGTGATTGCAAGTGGAAAGTTTGGAGAAAAAAGTATATTGAGTGTACAGAAACATCTTGTCTGCTCAAGTACAAGCAAATGCCTCCAAATGCATTGGATGGTGCATCATCATACAGTAAAACAATGACCCAAAACATACTGCCATAGCATCTAAGGAGTTTTCAGGGCCAAAAAGAGTAATGTTCTTGACTGGCCAAGATTTAAATTAAATTTAACATGGATTTAATTTCCTAATGATAGGATTTTAGGCATAAATACATCAAAACAAACAACTGATGATGTCTGCAGTACAGGCCTGGCAGAGCATCACCAGAGAAGACACTCAGCATCTGGTGGGGTCAATGGGTCACAGACTTCAGGCAGTTATTGCATGGAAAGGATTGTCGACCAAATACTAAACATGAGTGCTTAATTTGGACATTTGAAAAATCACTGTTGGGTACCCTGAAACAGGGGGACTATGCATAAAAAGTGTTGTTATTTCTGAATTTTGAAACCAATATGTACACAAATACCTTCAAATAAAAGCTGAGAATCTCTACTTTAACCTTATAGTAATTGTTTGATCTCAAACTTTTGTTGTGTAGAGCCAAAAGAAGAAAAAATGCTTCACTATCCCATTACTTACGCAGGGCACCGTATATTGAGATAAAATATTAATATATATTCATAGATATTGAATTCAGTTAGATATTCAATAGTGTCATCAGCAACAGGTAGCAGCAACACTGGCAGAGGTGTCCACAGGGGACTAGAACAGCAGTTACCCAAAGGTGTGTCCACCAGAATGGCACAGTAGAGATCAGCAGGAGTTCTGGCGATGCCAACTGCAGCCATCTGGTCAAACTTGCCCAGTGGGTGGCACCGGGGCAGCAGCTCTGCCACGTCTCTTTGCCTCAAGGCACCAGTAATCAGCAGCACCACGTTGTCAATCATGTAGCTGTAGCTATAACCAGGAGACAGGATACAATGTGGGCCCAATGAATATATTCTTCTCCCCATATCCTCCCTTAAATCACCAACTTATACTCATCCAATCACATACAAATCACTGATACCTCAAGAAGGATGCATTTAAAGTATTCAAACAGAAACTATGCTACTAGATAAAGAGGGATTTGCATGTTGTTTTTATGCCAGATGTGTCATTTTGATGACGCTATTGTTTTGACTCTCATACCAATTACTTAGCTTTAGCAAATACATTTAGATCTCTGTAAGAAGTGTAAAGGAGCTGTGTTTTGTTTTTCTCTATTGCTCTCCATTGCTTTCTCTATAGTGGTTGGATTTCAAAACAGCACCAAAAAACATGTGCATCAATGGTTAGGTCAGACATACGTGATGTAGTCCAGGAAGGTGGAGAGGGGTGGTAGAGAGTGTGAACGCAGGCAGAGGAACTCGGACAGTAAGTTCTCCTTCAGTTTGTGGTCCACAAGAGACACGGTCAAGTCCTCATTCACAGTCGACAGGATATTGCCATAGTCTGTATTCTGTAGGTGCAGTTTCATGTCTACACAAAATATATCATGAGAGAAAGAGAGAGAGACACACAGAGAAAGAGAGAGAGAGATAGAGAGAGAGAGAGAGAGAGAGAGAGAGAGAGAGAGAGAAAGAGAGAGAGAGAGAGAGAGACAGGTCACAAGGAAAGGGTTCAAAGGCTGCCTGGGGGAACTACTTTTATCCCAGAAGTCAAAGCACTCCACAGTGTTGAAATATTAAACTTGAACATTTTGTCCAGTTTACAGTACTACTGTAAGTCGACCCCTAGTCTCAAGACTTCCATACCAGCTAATGTGGTACATCTGGAAATAATTTATCCAGCTTTTGAGAACTTTGAGAAAATTGCACTCTCTATAAATCTAAATAAATCTCTATAGCTAGTGCAGACAGCTAACATTGGCAAGTCTCTATAAGTTAGCGACTACTTTTGTGTACGTGGGAGATGATGATGATGGGGCACAACCAGATTCAGAAGACAAATAAGGTGGTTTTCCTGCGCATGCAAATCCTTTCCCATTTATCTATAGGAGTTGGAACACAATACGCCTCCAGACGGTATTCTGGAGCATATGTAATTTGTGGGAGGCAACACGTTACATAATAAATAATTTGGTAGTACATGCCACATATACTGTACAAGTAGTTTTTGAAGCTAGGATCTTGTCTTGTCAACACTTTTCATTATAGTAATAAATCATGAAAATGTGAAATCTTTCCTGAGGCTATATTTGTCCTCTGTCAAACGCCCCTATAACTAATTTCCTCTACTGTGTAGGGCAGCTGATGATGACTAAGGAGTGGACGGACCACACGCGCACAAACATGCATACACACACACACACACACACACACACACACACACACACACACACACACACACACACTCTAATAAATTCACCCCATAACTGGATAAGTTATGTAACTATGTAATAGGAAACAACAACTGATACAATGAATTACCTAGAGGAGTCGCTAATTAGCTTACCCTCTAGTGTGTCACATTGGGCCAGGTTGTGATAGTCAGCCCGAGACAGGATCCCAGCCTTCAGTCCTCGCACCAGACCCTCCAAGTAGCCATGATCTACATTGAAGCTGAGCTCTGAACACACCGACATTGTAACCAATAAGTTGATTGTGTATTATATGGGACCCTATCTTACCCCTCTACAGCTTTGTCTGTTTCTCTCTTTCTTTCTCTGTCTTTACTCCAACTTCCCTCTTTTACTTCACTAGTTGACGCCCATATCATGGTATCTTTCCGTCCTCTTAGACACTTGTAAGAATTTCCATAGCTCTGGACTATTTTTGTATGCGGTAGAATGACCTTTCGTATCTTGGTTTTGTTATCTCAAATCATTGGATCAAATGCATTCAGCACCATCAGGTGATGATCCTCAGTATAACTCACATTTCACAATCTGATTTCACAAGAGGTAAACATATTTTCTTTCCGCAACAGATTTACAGTAATACAAATTACCATAAAGCTTAAGGACAGAATAAAAACAAAACAAAACATTACTACTACTACTCTCGACTGGAATTGTTACTTGAGCCCTATGAGAACTGAATTTGAGAAATGTCACGTAAATCTCTCATTATTGACACCAATGCATAATTCATGCTGAGGTCTGAGTTCTGCTGGCATACTCGGTGCATTAAGATTTGGCCCTAAGAGAGCAGCCATGCAATTTGAACTGATTAATTCTGGGTGGAGAGGAAAAGCTAATGAGAGCTGTAAGACCTATACTGTAGTGTCTTTCCCCTGGTGAATGTATATTACTCTGTAGAAGAGTCCTCAGCCACTGGTGTGAGAGGCTGCATGACACTGTGTGTTTCACGCTTATCTATGTCTCTTATGGCACTTCTCTGATTTTCCACTGTGTGTATGTGTGTGTGTGTGTGTGTGTGTGTGTGTGTGTGTGAGAGAGGGAGAGACAGATAGATAATGGCATAGAAAATGAGAGGAAGAGAGAGAGAGAGGGCGGGAAGAAGGAAGGTGTGTATGTACATATCAGAGTGTGTTTAAACTGAACTGAGGAAACTGTGACTGTCACTTGGCAGCATATGAAATCTGTACCATTATCATCTGACACCTTTCGTAAACAACAAAGATACATTTTTATTCACCTCAGTTGAATTGAAATCCAGTACTCCGTATATCCACTCGTTGATTGCAGCTGAATTCCCAGAGAAAACATTTAGCCTACAGTTTTCTTGCTTGTTATCATTCACAACTACTAAGGCTCTGAATTCATAACTTTCATTTACAATGCCCATAAGTCTCACCATCTCTTATGCACCTTTATCCACAGGGGTGCTGGCCAGTCATTTAAAATATGCCTTAGTTTTGGGATGCTACAGTTGTTCCCATGGCTCTGACTTCACTTAATTCACTTTATTTTGTCTCCCCCCCTGAACCCCATAAATGATGAACTTGGATTACAACTACAAGACCTTTAAATGAAGCTTCCCTGGACAACATTTTGCCTGCAGGTACGAATGAGAGAATAGCAATAAAAGGAGGATAAGAGAGGCTAACAAGATAGTTTTTCAATAGAAAAAATAGATGGATGGGTATTTCATGTGTTATATTTTATTGATGGATATCATACAACAACAGTTGTGCAAGTTCAAATGGTCGTTTCATCATAGTTCCATCAACAATGACAGAAACAACGACAACCATCAGAAACAATATAATTGATGGGGATTTAAGTTTAGTTTAAGTTTAAGTTATTTAATGGATTGTGGTCACACAGGGTCAACATGACCCAGAAACCAGGAGAGGTGCACAGTAATAGAGAAGCAGCAGTTGATACATGCACAGCACATCCATACAATGGCTAAATACATTCATAGTACTGTATACTGTATACAGAAAATATTGTGGGTGGTTTGTAATGTGTGTCATATACAGGTATGTCTATTTTGTGTGGTGCATGAATGTGTATGGATATATTTGTGTGTGAGTCATGTTTGAGCATGTGCACCTGTTTGGTAGGCATGTGTTGTTGTATCAGAGTGTGTGTGTGTGTGTGTGTGTGTCTAGCATCTCTAGATCTCCAACAGTCTCAAGAAGAGGTAGATATACAATTTTGTGTGTGTTTGTGTTTGCCTGTATGTTTTAATGTTCTGTTTTTGTTTTGCACTGGCTCAGTGTCCAGCAGCCTGTGTGTGTGTGTGTGTGTGTGTGTGTGTGTGTGTGTGTGTGTGTGTGTGCATGCATACTGTTTACCGACACATGTCTAGATCTTCTTAGGACAGTGTGAGCCCAGTCTCCAGCAGTGACAGATGGTGTTAAAGAGGCGACAGCGGCAGGAAGCACACGGGTCACAACAGGGTGTGTAAGGGGAGCAGCTCTCCATAAGACGACCACATCGGCGGGCAGGGGCTGCAGGTTCAGGTTTCAGCTTCTGAAACATGTCATCCACAGAGAAATACTAACTCAAGTTCTGGAGTTGTACAACTTAAACATATTGCTTGTGTATTATTTTTGTTCCCCTTGTGTACTTTACAGTTTCTGATATCAAAATGGTGTCTCCTCTCACACTCCAAGGAATGTTGGATGACTTCAGAGCAATATGGGTAATCACTGCATGTATAGATTGTGCAAGAAATAACGCAATACACTGTACTGTATGTGAGATTGGATAGGACCTGATAAAGTCAATGATGAAAGAGGTGCATTCATATATTTTTCACATCCAGTAGAAAAATCTTCCCATGTTAGTAAATGCCTGCCTCATACGACCTCTTGAAACTTGTTGCAGGAGAACATAGAAGCGGTGGGGAGTCCTAATGGTCCCTGCTAGTTTTGAGGCGGTGTTCTGTTAAAGAGATGTACAACTTACTGCAACGTGGTGTCCCTGATGTGGAGAAATCCTTCTCCTGGCAAAGAGGCGTGTGGGCTTCCCTTGGCTCCAAACTACAGTTGGACATATATCAAACATGGATTTATGATTAGATTCTAGATTTCAGGCCTGTACATGACAAAACTGATTTATATTGCAATTTAAAGTAGGATGCCAATGAAAAGATCTTTATATGTCAATCTATTGAAATAACCTACCTGACCTACTTTATGCAGAATACAATGTAAGGCTTTTACATTAAGGGATAGTTCACCCAAATTACAAACTTAGCTAATCGTCCAAGACCAAGAATACAGAGAGTCAGCGACTCAAGATTTGGGCAAGATTCATAGCTGCTGCTCAGCATTAGCATTGTTGAGTGCAAAATACTAGGATCAATAAAACCAATGTTAGCATGATCAAATTAATTGATATGTACTGTAACTTATACAAATAAGTTTATACAAATAAGTTTATTTGCGTGGATTTTCCAGGTTTGCCAACTTCATTGTAACTACTCTCTACCTATAAATAAAATTAGGCTAAAGGTCCAGTATGTAAACATGAACTTTGCTATGATAAATCATTAGGGATCAAGGAATGAGATCACCCATTGAAGAGTCTCAAACCAGCCGCACCAGGTAATCGGGTGTGTCTGGAAATAATGGATACAGCTTTTGAGAACTCCGACCAAACACGAGTTTGGGTAGGTGGGATTCAGAATGAAGGTGGAAATTGTGCTCTCCATAATACTAAATAAATCCCAATAGCTAGTGCAGACAGCTAACATCGGCAAGCAAGAAGTTAACAACACAATTTGCGTACTGGGGAGGTGTTGACGATAGAGTACAACTAGATTCAGAAAACGAATAACGAAGGGCGCGTGAATGTCCCTCCCCATCCGTCTATAGGAGTTGGAAGGCAATAAGCCTCCAAGAAGTATGCTGGGAGCTAATGCAATTCGTGGGAGGCAACACGTCTGGCCCCACGAGACAAGTGAAGAGAGCTGTTTTCGCCAAACAAAGCGCTTTATAAAATCTGGTGTCAGGGTGAAGCACTGGCCTTTACGTATCTATTTTACGTTTTGTTTATTTACAAGGATATGCACACAATTGCCGCTATTAGAAAATCTACCATATTGTGTACTAACACCTGTTTTCAAATGATCAATGCAGTCAGAGAGGACAGCAAAGCGCAAAAATACATGCTTTATCTTAAAATTGTAGCCTAATTTGGGTGAACTATACCTGTAAAGAGCTTACCCATACTTTGCTGACTTAGTTTCATGACAGCACTTTCACTATCAAAGGAAGAACATCTGATGAATTCAGATACTACAGTATCTGTGGTGAAGGCTTGTTGAAAAAAGACAATCTCTGCATGTCATGCTTCGTGGTAACAATCAGTCCCAATATCATGCATCTCAATATGTTGAATTTTCATGAGCATGGCCAGGAACTAGAGAGAACAATAAGACCACAATCTGGCTATCTGGGATTAGTTTCTGTCCTAAGTGTGTGTACTGAACAAGCCAAAATAAACCAATAGAGGCAATGGATACTTTGTCCCAGAAGGCTTCGAAAGCATTGATTGGTTTTAGAGACTAAGATCTGCACATAAGCTATTTTGCAAAAGTTCAGATGCAATAGATCCTAACTCATGTGATGGTGACATAACTAATCATAAAGAAAGAGTATTAGTGTTGATTAATGTACTGATAAACAACAACTCATCCTCTTCACTCTATCCACTCAAGTGTGCACCCTCTCTCATGAGTTGACAGATGGTTAACTACCTTTCCTTGTCTCCTTTCCTTTTTTATCAACGTCTTAAACGTTCAAAGCAACAATGGAGAAACGTTTCAAGTCCTTTCAGTTGTCAGAGGTCATGAGAGAAAACCGCTAAATGGGCAATACACAAGAAGCCTATCGGGTGATATTGACTTTCATATATATTGCAATACATTTACGCTGACATCTGTTATCATGAGTGCCATCATTTTTGACGTAAAGAAGACAGAACAATAACAGAACATTTGGATGCACGTTTCATCACCATCATTTAGCTTGTGTTATTTTCGAAAATGTATTAGTCCACGTCCAAGGCTATGAATAAATTATATCAAGTGTACAGAGCATCCCCTAAGCCCTATACTATTCAACTGAGCCTTATATTTAGCATCCAAGTGAAGAGAGGAAATGTAAAGGTGGAAAGCTGCGAGTAGTACGCACCTCACTCAAGTCCAGAAACTGTTTTTATCTGAGAATTGTGTTTTTATCTGAGAATCGCGCATGATAGTCCATCGTCACTGCATCGAATTGGACAACAAATCTAAACAGAAAACAAGCAAAATAGCCTCACCTGAATCATTTCCATGTTGTGCATGTCGTTTCATGTCTTCAGCCATAGATAATGGAATAGCCACTGATAGGAGACAAATCCAGAGAAAATATTTACCCGCCAGCTCCATTTCCGACGTTAGGCGAAACCTGCGAATAGGAGGTACGCTACAATAATGTTACAACATTCAGGTGAGAGCTCACTTGAGAAGTTGTGGTAGCCCACTGACAGTGGTGAGATTGTAATACAATGGGGTATACAAGCATAGTTCTTTCCACGCCCACGTCTCTCTGAACTTTTAAGGTGCCGCTGAACCCAATTCATTGTAAATTGAATTAGAACATCTGATGATTTACGAATAGGCCATCTTTCCAACAGAACAGTAAAGGCTAAATAGACTATCCTTGATACAGTAAGGTGCCTCTGGTAGCAGTTGGTTAGTTGTAGGCAAGGCGGGATGTAGGTTGATATTATTCAGTGTCACAATATGAGATCTACACCTCGATTAATCGTATGCTGTAGGGCTCCCCGTACCCAAGTCATACGATCTAAACAATGTGTACACTGAATGGTATACAAAATTCAGTGCAAAACAATAATACAAGAATATCACTATTCGTTTTATTAATGGCTACCCACCCCCGAGGTAGTCTATTAGCACAAGGTAAGGAGGGGACATTTTGGAATACCTGAGTTCCTGCCATTCTAATGTGGCCTATTTACTGCTGCTAGAAGGTAGACTTCAAATTCGGAAAGGAATATTACGGGTGAGGTCTGATGATTACCACTGTCCTTAATGCGATTTCAAGAAAGCGGATGCTTGGGAATAGTACACTGAGCACTCCCTTCACCGTCTCTGATCCAACTGCTTTGCTGTAAACCTATAGGGACTGTTGGGGTAAATTGGCGCACCAACTGTGGTGAGCTATAGCCTTCTGAAGTCCTTTGGTAACATCAGTAATGTACTCCAGGTGGACTATTATGCATAGGCTACATTGTGATCTTCAAATTCCTATACATTAACAGCGGGGAGTTGAGATTGGACGAACTTCAAAGGAGATGATCCTCAGGGGTGTTCTCACACGTTCATTTTTTCAATGTGTTTGGGTTTCAGGGTGAGGGCTTGTGCACTAGTCCACGTGATGTTAGTCTATAGAAAACATATTGGCTGAACTTCCATGCCTTCAAAACTTGCCATGTGTTCAAAACTTCCCTTGTCCACTAATCACTTCAATTTCCACACCAATGGACAAGGAGATCAAATTGAATGATGAAAAAAGTCAGACTGATTGTTAACAAACAACAGTTTTGAGACAGGTTTGGGATAGAACATGGAGGATGTCATTGATGATGATGCCTATTTAGTATTCTCCAATCAACAAGTTTTTATTTATTTTTGACAAAAGCTTGAGGGTAGCATCAAACACAAATCTTCAGTTGTCAGGCAAGCTGATTGATCATGTGAGTGTAGTCCATTGTAACACTGCTACCCTGAGCTAACACATAGACTTTAGCTTATCAGGCTAAGCCTATTACATCAGCAGCTGATAGTCAAGACTGGCTAACTGGGTTTGAACTCAGGTCATCTGTGCACCACAAGCTTGTTAGCCAGTTTAGCCAAGGCATAAGCTCAGGGAGCCAATACATGTCCTAAGATCTCTATTTTAACACCTCTACTCTTAATCACACTGAACCAAAACTGAGCTGAGCTACACTGTGCTGGCCCAGCAGCGTGACACCTGTTACGTTTGCTCTGTAGTGTGTTACCTATTAGGCCATGCAAACTTGATTAATTGTTTAAGGATTTACACACGTTACACACGGTAAACGTATGGATGGACAGGGAGATTGCAGACTGAGATAACTGATTTTGATCTATTGTGTTTCAGATAAGACTTATTTGAAACTGAGCTGCTGTTTACTAGACATTTAGCCTAATTATACCATTGACACTCAGTGTCATTCATTTAAAGTTTCACAACACAGGTAATTCACTGTGTGTCAGTATTCTATGGTGTCATGTGTCAAATAGATTGCTATGCTGGCCACATACAACAACCAACTCACTTCAACTCATCTCCTTAGTACCTTGGTTAGACTCTATGAACCACTGCCTGTCCAACAAACATCATCAACATCATCAACCTCCAAAGTGATATTTCGACACCTCCTGAGGCAAAGCATCTCTGTCGAGAGCTCAAACCTCAACTCCCTACAACCTCTAACTACACATCCATGGATGCTCCAAGTATAAACCTGCCCAGACAACAAAGGTGTCATACATGAAGACCATGGCCTCTTGTGAAGCAGTGCAGCTGCTTCTGTACAAGAGAGAAAGGCCAACTCCTCTGAAGGATGGGTGATGTGTCTTTCATCCCATCTTTGTATGGGACTGGCTTTCTCAACCCGCTGCCCCAACCTCACACAGCCAAACTTGAGCAATGAAGGAAGACATCTCTCATCGAAACCTGACCTTTTGGTGTTAACAAGCTCCAGGCAGACTGTGTCTCAGGTTTATGCATGCAGATTTAATCAGTTAGCTGAGGGCCTCTAAAAAGGCCCCATTAAAACATCCCATTCATTTATAAAAGTTCCCCTTTCATTTCACTTTCCTTTAGGGTTTACAAATACTCAGTCTCTCTGTTGTTGAAAATGCTTGAAGAAAGTCTTGATGAATGGTTAATGGAAAAAAGGATTTCCTCTAACATTGCACTTTGATTGCACACATGACATAATGCAAGGCAACCATGACGTTGCCACTGTATAAACTCATATTCATGTCATGTATCAAACTCAGGGAAGATGGTTTCTAAGGAGTTTTTTAGTGGTTGGCCAAGTACACTTTTTTCCAAGAACTGTCTGGCTAGAGAGGATTATTATTCACTAAATTAGCAGTTTTGCCTAGCCTTGTGAAGGATCGTAGGTTCGGACAAAGGCTGAGCTGTGCTCAGCGTCATGTTATGAGTCCATGAATATGAGAAATGTATTATTAAATGTATTATTAAATCTTTGCCATTATCAAATGATTTGATGGTCTGTATATCAACTGTAGGGTTTGTGGGTTCTTGACATGCATTTTTTGTATATAAAGATGCATTCCCAGCTCAATGATTGTATGCACCTGTGATGTTATGTTTCCTACTGGATACTTGTTTTGTATAATAATAATGTGAAAAAACAACATTTATGTGTCTGCAAACACCCTGATGAAGGTCTGTTGATCGAAACAGTGCTATCTTTCCACATAAATGTGAAGTAACAAGAATGCCAGTGTGTTCAAGTTGTTTCCTTTTCCGAGCTGTGCTTTTACTATGCCATAATGTAAATACGGAGGATATGTGGAGCTGCCAGGAGCCAGAACCAAAATCAAAGGCTTCACCAACATGAACCATTTAACAGCGGGCAGTTGAGGTTGGATGAACTTCAAAGGAGATGATCATCAGGGGTGTTCTCACATGCTCATTTTTAAAAATGTGTTTGAGTTTCAGGGTGAGGGCTTGTGCATTAGTCCACGTGATGTTAGTCTATAGACAACATATCGGCTGAACTTCCGTGCCTTGTTCAAAACTTCACTTGTCCACTAATTACTTCAATTTCCATACCAATGGACAAGGAGATCAAATTGAATGATGAAAAAGGTCAGACTGATAGTTAACAAACAACAGTTTTGAGACAGGTTTGGGATAGAATATGGAGGATGTCATTGATGATGATGACGATTTAGTATTTTACAATCAACAAGTTTTTATTTATTTTTGACAAAAGCTTGAGGGTAGCTTGAGGAGCTAACACAAATCTTCAGTTGCCAGACAAGCTTACTGATCATGTGAGAGTAGTCCATTGTAACACTGCTACCCTGAGCTAACACATAGACTTTAGCTTATCAGGCTAAGCCTATTACATCAGCAGCTGATCGTCAAGACTGGCTAACTGGGTTTGAACTTAGGTCATCTGTGCACCACAAGCTTGTTAGCCAGTTTAGCCAAGGCATGAGCTCAGGGAGCCAAGACATGTCCTAAGATCTCTATTTTAACACCTCTACTCTTAATCACACTGAACCAAAACTGAGCTGAGCTACACTGTGCTGGCCCAGTAGCTAGTTACTGTAACAGTGCCGGTAAGGACAATGTGAAAAAAAAAAATCCAAGCCAGCACAGTATGGTTCGGGTTTGTGTATTGTGTTTATGCAAAGTCACTCCTGAAGTTGAAATTCCCCTACCCACACCATCAAATTGCTAGCTTTCCGGTGGCATAGCTGGTTTCAATCAGGTATTTCGTTGAGGGTTACATCTGTTGGAAATACAGAGGACGGAGGTTCGAGACTCGTGTGAGCTTGGAGTGCGAGGAAACAATGTAATCAGCAGGGTTTAAACCGGGGACCTCTCTCATGGATGCCACAGACGTAAACCGTTATATCAACAGGACATCCTTGTGGTACGAGAGCTATATCAGGGCTAAGACGTCGCAGGCAGGACTACTTCATCATGAGAGCATGATTCCAAATCACCTCCACTTCAGAATACTGATGCAGCAGCGTGACACCTGTTACGTTTGCTCTGTAGTGTGTTACCTATTAGGCCATGCAAACTTGATTAATTGTTTAAGGATTTAATTTAAGAAAAAAATAAGTTAAAAAAGTGAGGTGAGCGAGCAAAATAAGTAGTATCAATGTGTATAGAGTGTAGGAATATCCAGCCTGATGTAGATGCATAAACATGAAAACTATGAGAAATATTATGCTACATTTTAATCTGATTATTATACAATAACATTAATGAATTAGGGGGACCTCGATGAGATCTTAGCTTAAGTCATTGGTGTTTTGGTTATGGAAAGGTGAGACAGTTGTAGTGACCTCATGATGCTATTTATAAGTCATATTCATCAACATCCAGGGGGAGGCCTATCCCTATATTATTTCAATGAATGGGAAAATTACAGAATGTGGCTTTAATTAAAATGCTGCTATTTAAACATCTGCCAATATGTTTCACCTGAAACCTATAAAGCATTCAATTGTAGTCTAATGACAAAATAACTTACACTTCTGTGTCTTTCCTAAAATACAACACCCCTTTAACCTTTGAAGACCTCAGGCAGTCAGTGTATCTATCTTGCATTGAATAGCTAAACACCTGTAAGCTTATTGAGCTACAAAATATGAAATATTTCGTAAATCAGGTCGTGCCTTATATACAAATCTAAACTAGAATCTGAGAATCCGTTTCTGGGAATGGATTAATTCCTCCCGTTATTTATTGATTTATTTTATGTAGGCCTATGGTAGTATTCCAGGTCATAGCGGACATCTTTAGTGTGTCAAATAATGTGCTATAGCCGACCGTGGAACACATCTTGCAAGCTGAACACACTGCTGCCTGTTCCTGCCTCCTTTTAAAATCATTGCATACTGTCCTCTGAGATTCCTTACTTTGAATTCTCTCCCTTAAGGTGCCTTCACATGATAAGCGACATGTGCTGGGCTCAGCACAAAGTATGGCGCAGCTTGAGCCCAAAGTTCAATATATAATATATTGAACTCTAGGCGCAGCTTGCATCAAACCTCTGCATCCATTAAACAATTAATCAAGTTTGCATGGCCTTAACCTACTTCTTCTTTAGACAAAGGATATGTGATATCCATTTGATTTAAGAGGACATAATTGTAATTTATGGCACCATCCATAAAATATAGCCAATAATAAATAAAACATCCATGAAGATAATAGCTTTTAGATTCATGTTACTTACTTGACTCTTACTTGAAAATGAACCATGCAAATCTAAGATAGTGAGTCTTGAGGGCATTATGTACTGTACATTTCTCCTCCAATCTTTAGTGGTTCTAGAAATGTAGATCTTATTAGCAATGGCTGTATTAGATGAACGAAAAGAGATTAGATGAATTAGCAGTTCTTTGTGCATAAACCAGACATCTAGAGACAATTACTGAGATCATACAGTATATCCACTGTGGAAGCTGAATCCCCTCTAAGAATCTGACAAGCCATGTTTTTACAATGTACTCCAATGCACTTGCCATCTAGAGAGTGTTAGGAGAATTTTGCAGCTTTGGTTTTGCATCAACTGTGACGTAACCTTGTTTTCTGTCATTTATATATGACCCAGTACAGTTTTACACTGAGATAATTGTTATGGCTCATCACCCTCTGAATATATTTACGTGTATGGGTAGCACTTGGTGTGTGTGCTTCCGCACTCACTTGAATGGCCATTATTTGAGAATGAGCAGTTGAAATGATGTGTAACCGATACAACATACATCCAATGGATGGACAGGGAGATTGCAGACTGAGATAACTGATTTTGATCTATTGTGTTTCAGATAAGATTTATTTGAAACTGAGCTGCTGTTTACTAGACATTTAGCCTAATTATACCATTGACACTCAGTGTCATTCATTTAAAGTTTCACAACACAGGTAATTCACTGTGTGTCAGTATTCTATGGTGTCATGTGTCAAATAGATTGCTATGCTGGCCACATACAACAACCAACTCACTTCAACTCATCTCCTTAGTACCTTGGTTAGACTCTATGAACCACTGCCTGTCCAACAAACATCATCAACATCATCAACCTCCAAAGTGATATTTCGACACCTCCTGAGGCAAAGCATCTCTGTAGAGAGCTCAAACATGCCAGCTGAAACCTCAACTCCCTACAACCTCTAACTACACATCCATGGATGCTCCAAGTATAAACCTGCCCAGACAACAAAGGTGTCATACATGAAGACCATGGCCTCTTGTGAAGCAGTGCAGCTGCTTCTGTACAAGAGAGAAAGGCCAACTCCTCTGAAGGATGGGTGATGTGTCTTTCATCCCATCTTTGTATGGGACTGGCTTTCTCAACCCGCTGCCCCAACCTCACACACAGCCAAACTTGAGCAATGAAGGAAGACATCGCTCATTAAAACCTGACCTTTTGGTGTTAACAAGCTCCAGGCAGACTGTGTCTCAGGTTTATGCATGCAGATTTAATCAGTTAGCTGAGGGCCTCTAAAAAGGCCCCATTAAAACATCCCATTAGTTTATAAAAGTTCCCCTTTCATTTCACTTTCCTTTAGGGTTTACAAATACTCAGTCTCTCTGTTGTTGAAAATGCTTGAAGAAAGTCTTGATGCATTAATGGTTAATGGAAAAAATGATTTCCTCTAACATTGCACTTTGATTGCACACACAACATAATGCAAGGCAACCATGACGTTGCCACTATATAAACTCATATTCAAGCTATGCTCAGCGTCATGTTATGAGTCTACGAATATGAGAAATGTATTATTAAATCTTTGCCATTATCAAATGATTTGAAGGTCTGTATATCAAGTATTACTGTAGGGTTTGTGGGTTCTTTACATGCATTTTCTTTCCTCTTCCGAGCTGTGCTTTTACCATGCCATAATATAAATACAGAGGGAACTTGGGTCTTGTGGACATGTGGAGCTGCCAGGAGCCAAAACCAAAATCAAAGGTTTCACCAACATGGACCATTTCAGCTGCCTTTTCCCTGAACTCTGCTTTAAGAGTATAACAATGTCATAATGCTTAAATGTTAAGATGTTAAAATCTGTGATTGTGGTGTCACATTTTTATGCCAACTGACACAAACTGTGTGTTGATAAGGTTCATGGTTAAGAACAACGTAGCTCAGATCAAATAGCTCTTCAAAGACTCTTCAAAAGGACACAAGTGGTCAATGGGGATAAAATAAAATTAGCTGGTGAGTGATAGCTGGTTCTGTTTATGGGGTAATTACATTTTTGTCTGAATTTCCATTTTTGTCCAGACATTTTCGAGATCAGATGCGATAACACATGGCCAACCAAAACTGTCTCACAATTAGGGTTGCAAATGGGGGGAAAGTTTCTAGTACATTTCCAGAAACTTTCCATGGAAACATTATACATTAGCCTGGGAATTTGGGGAATTTCCCCTGTTACAAAAGTACATGGGGATACATATTGTTGTGTTTTCAATTGGTGGAAATTATGAAATAGGCTTTTTGGAGAATTACAGGTCCTTGCAGCAAGTTTTATTGGAAACACTGCCATCTCCAACTCTAAGTCTGCATTCAAACCATAGATGAGCAAGCAAGGGAGAGAGAGAGAAAAAATATGTTTCTGCTGTCCACACCTGCTCTGTCCTGTTGAAAAAAGTGAAAGAAATAATTCACCAATGATTTAACAAAAGTGTACAGATTTAAGCTGTGTACCAAAGAGGTGACAGCACACGTGGGACTACTGCGAGCGAGCTAGAGAAAAAGACACAAGGAGGCTGTCAATGCTTCTGGGAAAATAATTCAAACTGACATGACAAAGGGATTAATACAATCTCAATAGACATGTGAACATTTTGGCCATTCGGCCTTCACATCTTGCACCAGTAGTGTCATGTTACAATCTTACTCAATTACAGCTCAAAATGTAAACCAAAATGAAGTTTAAAGAGGCTGTTTTCATTTGGAATAGAATAGTATAATAAAAGGGTCAGAGACAAATACAATCAGTGTGGAAAAAAAAAACATTTCCCATAAATTTCAGAAAATTCCCACGGGGATTTTCAACCTTGAAATTTTGAAACCTCACAATTATGATTAAGTGTATTGGACAGTATTGAACTAACAAACTAACTGTGTGAATACAGTATATCCATAGTGTGTCTATAAACATGTGATCTTCAACGTGTGACTAGGGGAATGTACTACTTTTGCCCAACATCTTTCCTCCCTGAGCTCTCATTCCTCACATACAAAACCAAACAAGAACCTGACACAATCTGAAATCTGCACTTCATCATCTTATAGGCCTGGACACCCATAGGGTGGGAGCATAACATATGGCCAGGACATTTTGTATCTTTTGAGTCGGGGCTGCAAAAGGAGGTCAACTGCATTCCGATATAAAATGAAACAGAGACACCCTGAAGAGTTCGGAAATTAATGTTTCTGACTGTCAATATTTTTGCACTTTATTTTATTTCAAATGCACATCATGGGAGCAGTTTTGTTGGCACACCAGTGAAATGTATCCCCATTGCGTTTGTAGTTTGTATTTACAGTGCCTTCGGAAAGTATTCAGGCCCCTTCACTTTTTCCACATGTTGTTTGTAATGACATCCTGATCCACACAATGTGTAATTGATTCCTATGCAAATCAGAGACCCTATAAAAACAAATATATTAATTCCAAAATTACATGAACTATTATCCCTGCATCAAGATGGACTCAATTCAACTTATTGAGTGATTTGTTGATGACATTTTGGCTGATTTTAAGAGTGTCATAGCAAAGGCTCTGAATACTTATGTATATGAGGTATTTCTGTCTTTCAATTTTAATAAATCTACTGAAGTTTCTAAAAAACTGTTTTCGCTTTGTCATTCTGGGGTATTATGTGTGGATTGATGGCAACTTCTTTTAATTTAATCCATTTTAAATTAAGTCTAACACAAAATGTGGAAAAAGTGAAAGGGTCTGAATACTTTCCGAAGGCACTGTATTTATGTCCCCTTTGGAGAAACCTAGTGCACCTGTTCTTAAGCCCATACAGAACCTCCAGATGTTACTGTAGCATTTTGCACTTGGCCTCATTTCTGTGAGTGAATTGGCAGTATTTTACCTTACGTACAGTGCCTATAGAAAGTCATCATACCCTGTGAAATCTTTACCTTTTGTCACATTACACCCTGGAAATTAAAATAAATCAAATCTATCTTTTTTTAGCTGTATGTACACATTATAACCCTCATCATCAAAGTGAAAATAAAAAAATTTAAAATTCTGGACAATTATTAAAAATTAATTAGTGAAATACCTGGTTTGGTTACGTGATCAGCCCCTTAGAGTATACCATTATAAACCTGCTCAGGTAAAACCAATCAACTTCCAGATCAAACACCAGGCTAATTGCCCCCCACCTGACATCAATTGTAGTGGTTTTGATTACTTCAGAATAAAACCAGCTGTTTCTTGAGGATTCCACTACTAGAAGTGCATGGTTCTGAAAATAATTCACCATGGTTGGAAAGGTACTTTCAAAAGGCCTCTGGGATAAAGTTGTAGGAAGGCACAAGTTAGGTGATGGCTACAAAAAGATTTCGAAGGCTTTAGCTATCCCTCTGAGTACCGTTCAGAGCATCATTAAGAAGTGGAAGGCGTATGGCACCACCAACACCTTGCCTAGATCAGGCCGTCCGTCCAAACTGGATGACCAAGCCAGGAGGACATTGATCAGATAAGCTACCAAGAGGCCAAAGGCACTTTTGAAGGACTTACAAGTCTTTATGGCTGGGGCTGGTCTGTCTGTGCATGCAATAACAATCTCACAAGCTTTACACAAAACTGGCCTATATGGCAGGGTAGCAAGAAAGAAGCCTTTTCTGAAAAAGTGCCACAGTCAGTCTCGTTTGTGCTATGCAAAAATACACCTGGAAGATTGTTGCCATGTGGAAAAAGGTTTTATGGTCAGACGAGACTAAGATTGAACTTTTAGGACTAAACTCCAAGCGCTATGTTTGGCGAAAACCAAACACAGCACACCACCCAAAACACACCATACCTACTGTGAAGCATGGTGGTGGCAACATTATGTTGTGGGGATGTTTCTCTTCAGCGGGGACTGGGCAATTGGTCAGGATTGAAGGGAAAATGGATGCTGCCAAGTACACCCAAATTCTTGAGGACAACCTGCGTCCCTCTGCAAGACAGCTGAAGATGGGCAGGTCATTCACCTTCCAACACGACAACGATCTTAAACATACCGCCAAAAGAACAACGCAGTGGCTTAAGGATAGAAAGGTGAATGTCCTTGAGTGGCCAAGTCAGATCCCTGACTTAAATCCGATAGAAAATCTGTGGATGGACTTGAAGAGAGCAGTCCATCGGCGCTCACCACAGAATTTGACTGAACTCGAACAATTCTGCAAGGAAGAATGGGCAAATATTCTCCAATCTAGGTGTGCAAAGCTAGTAGAGACATATCCAAACAGATTGATGGCTGTAATTGCAGCAAAAGGTGGCTCTACAAAGTATTAAATCAGGGGACTGATGACTTTTCCAACCCTGTTATTCTTGTTTTTCATTTGTTATAAATGTTCAGAACTGTCGCCTTTTCTTTCATTAGTTTGATGTTGTATGGCTAAATTTGTACATAAAGCTGGAAGAAGTTTTTTTTTAATGGGTTTTGATTTCCGGCTGTATGACAAATATAGTAACTATTTCAATGGGGTATGATGACTTTCTATAGGCACTGTAAACCCTGTTAATTTGACACTGAATACAGGTTTTTAGCAATACAAGGTTTTTGGTCAGCCACTAAAAATGTCCCCCTGTAGTCTGATGATTGTTGTATTTTTAAATATATGCATCAGATCTTTAGGCCCTCTTAATTCCTCTCTTGGTCCCTGCCATTTGTGAAACTACCTGTCACAGTTCCATCTGGACACTAGGGGGGTGGCGCCTTCAGGCACACAGCCTTCATTTTCATTAGAAATGTTCATTTCTGTTTAAGTTGTATGTTTCGTTATTCCTGTGTGGTGTGGACTCTCACATGTGGTATGTCCTCCTCTAGGACGTGTCTCGATATATGACCCTCTAGTTGTCTAGTTAAGTCTGTTTGCTTATTATTTTCTAAAGTAGTTCCTGCCTACCCTGTGGATTACTTGAAGTAAAGTGGCTTTGCCTTTGAACTGCATTACCTCGTCTGGTCTCCTCTCTGCACCTGGGTCTTACCCCACACATCCTCACACTACCAATGTATGTTGGCAAAAGAAACATCAGCAAAACTGTCACAGCAGCTAATCCTTTCGCTTTAGCACTGCCTGAGAAACTTTCCTGTCCTCCAAGAAATGTGTTCAAGGCTCAAATTATTAGACTCAGGTGGTGAGAACCATATACTGTAAGTCTATGGTGAGAACAGAACATCAAGTTCTGTTTCAGACCAGGTTGAAGAAAGGAAAGTATCCATACAGTGCCACCATGTGGCACATTCAGGGGATGTTCTATTATTTCTGCTGAACAACCCAATGTTAAAAGGTCCTCTGGCTGGCGAGTGTGTCCTTCGATTATTTTATTTTATATCTCACTTGAAGTGAATGATTATCCCTGAATCCGAATTAACCCCTACCCCCGTACACCCTATACATTTGTGGAGACATAAAAGGATTTGACAGGTGTATTCAATTTGATAACATTTCTACCTGGCCTTTATTGGAGTGAATACACATAACACATTATGAATGTGTATATCAGATAGTCCTGGTTATGTAAACCTGTCTGAGTCATTAAAACATGTTCTTAGAAAAGAGACATTTCTAAATATTTAGTTTAGGCTCTCTATTGACTCAGGCTTCAGTTACTAACTATACTTGCTATGTCACCTCAAATGCCAGTTCAGAGGAAATGCAGATACAGTGCCCTGCCTAAGTAATGGGACAGTGAAGCATTTTTTCATTGCTTTGCTCTACTCTACTATGAGGTTAAAGTAGAGATTCTCAGCTTTTATTTGATGGTATTTGTCTCCATATAGGTTTCACCATTCAGAAATTAGAACACTTTTTATGCATAGTTATACCCCCTGTTTCAAGGTACCAAAAAGTGATGGGACAGATTTCTCAAATGTCCAAATTAAGCACTGATGTTTAGTATTTGGTCAACAATCCTTTGCATGCAATAACTGTCTAAAGTCTGCGACCCATTGACGCTACCAGAAGCTGGGTGTCTTCTCTGGTCTCTACTGCAGCCATCTTCAGTTGTTGTTTGTTTTGAGGTATTATGGCCTAAAATCTTCTCATCAGGAAATTAAATTGGATTTAAATCTGAAGATTGACTTGGCCAGTCAATAACTTTTTGACCCTGAAAAACTCCCTAGTTGCTATAGCAGTATGTTTTTGGATATTGTCTTACTGTATGATGAAGTGCCATCCAATGAATTTGGAGGCATTTCCTTGTACTTGAGCAGACAATATGTTTCTGTACACTTCAGAATACATTCTGCTGCTGCAGTTACATCATCAATGATGACACGTTAGCCAGTTCTAGTGGCAGCTATACATGCCCTACCATTAACACCCCCTCAACCATGTTTCACAGATGAGGTGAAATGCTGTAAATCTTGGACAGATCCTTTTTTCTCCAAACTCTGGTACATGATAATATTCATTTAATCTGTCAATGGGACATTTTTCCAGACCTCTGCAGACTTTTAATGTACTTTTTAGTAAACTGTAAGTGACCATACTTTTTGAGGATAACTAGTGATTTGCACCTTGCAGTGAAGCCTCTGTAGTTCGGCTGGTGACGTATTCTGCAGATGGTAGTCTGACACATTCACACCTACCTCTTGGAGAATGTTCATGATCAGTGGGACAGTTGTTTAGGGGGTTTTCTTAATTATGGTGAGCATTTTTCGGTCATCCACTGTAGATAGATGTTTGCCTTGGCCTACCAGTCCGTTTGCGATTGCTGAGGTCACCAGTGCTTTTTTTTTCTTTTTAATGTCCCAAACTGTTGATTTTTGCAAACCTAAGGTTTTGACTATGTTTCTGACAGTTTTCTGACTTTTCAACCGAATAAACACTTCCTTGACTTTCATTGGCACCGATATGGTCCTCATGTTGACAGACACCAATAGCAGACTCCAAAGGCAAACACAAAGCCTAGAATCAATACTAGACATTGACAACTCTCCTATGCCTGCACAAATGATGTGACGGCACACGCCTGATACCTGTCAAGCCAATTGTCCCATTGCTTTTGGGTAATAGGGGGACTATGCATTAAAAGTGTTAGTGGTCATTTCTGAATAGTGAAACCAATATGTATGCAAATACCATCAAACATTTAATAATGTCTACTTTAACTTCACAGTAATTGTTTGATTTCAAATCCAAACTTTTGGAGTGTAGAGCCAAAAGAAGAAAAAATGCTTCACTGTCCCATTACTTATGCAGGGCACTGTATGTTACATAGTAATTCATAACTGATGAGTAAGGTTTGAAAAATAGGGTCTTAAAAGTCACTGTGTTTTTTTGTGAGAAAAGTCATAAATAAATATAAAAATCATTATTTTCCCCTTGCCGCCACCTGTCACGCTCTGCCGTAGCCCCAACGGTTCCATTCGTATCGTTCATGCTTCTCTTACTATGCTATGGTCACAGACTACACTGCGATTGGATGCGGACAGTCCTCTTACCTATTTGCAGATCCCCAGCTTTCAGCAACTAAACTATATACAATAAACGTTTCAGTTGCCGCCTACAATAATAATACGGAACTACAACAGTGGCCAATATGGCTGGCAAGAATGCGCTTGGGCTTATTTGACTTCAGGTAAGGCTAGGCGAGAACAGGGAGCAGTGTATCTGTGGAGTCACAAATTGGACAATGAAGTGCAATTCTAACTGCACGGATTGAAAACATGGAGGTAACAACATGAAGGCTATAGAGTGGAAAAGTTGTTTCGTCAGATGTAGTTACTAGCCTGAATTATAGTTGTATACAATTTGGAAAAGATACATTTTGAGCAGTTTCTGACCAGCGCCTTTCAATACCTGTTGCATGATGGGGATACAATCTGTCCAATTTGCTCCAATAGTTTGTCTGCATAAGATTTAAGAGAGTCACGATATCGATGCTGACGCAGGTTTTTACAGCGAGGCGTCGTTCAGCCCAGCAGTTACTTCTGACAGGCTGCAGGGAACAGCAACCGCCTTCATTGTGAGAGGCACTTGTCATGAACAATCATTAATGTTTTCTCAACACGTGTTAATTATATAAATCATTACATTAAATCATTACATTTGAGAGATCTATTGATTGCACATAGCCTATATGTTCAGTTCATGGTTGTGTTGTGGTGATTATTCAAAGATAATTCATATAACTGAGGATTTAAATAGCCGTCATGTTGTCACCGCCACGTTTTAAGCCCTGCAGTACGAATTGCACTTCATTGTCCAATTTGAGATCGTACAGATACTGTCCCCTCATGTTCTCGCCTCGCCTCGCCTGAATTCTAGCCGGATTAAATTTTTAAATCAAACAAGTCCATCGGCTTTTTTGTTTTCATCCAGGAGACGCCACGCGCACATAAACAACGCAGTGCGGTAAAGGTCCGGCGGAAGTCCATCCTGTTGGGATGCGGTGCGCACCATTGCGACTCGGCAACTGCACAAGTCTGCATTGTGTTTTGGATTCCGCACATGTAGGATTTTCATTAAAATGCGCTGCAGCATTCCAGCGGAAGTCAGTTTAAAGACTACTTTGTGATATTGTAAACTAATTGTCATCACCACAGCAGCACTGGTTAGCCTAACAACAATGTTAACTTTTATTCCAACTGTATTTTGGACTTTTAGATGCAGCAAGTCAATTGTTTGAATGATAAAGTGCAGTGCACCCCAAACCACGTAGCTCAAGCTCCCACTCACCACACCATGCTAGCAGGTGGAAAACAATTTATTTTTTTACCGGACCGCAATCATTTTTGTCACAGTCTATACAAACATGGCGTATTGCAGTTGAACCGGATCTGCTCTGTCTGGAGCTGCATTCACATCATTCAGCAGTGTGTGACAGCTCCTGGCAGGTACTGTAGGTAGTGATGGGCAAATGAAGCTTTTGTGAAGCACTGAACCACTTGAGCCAATTGTTTCGAAAATGGGTTCATTACTCGAAGCTTCAGTTACAGTGACCTCTCCTGGCAAAGTGCAAGGCTGCAGTCAAATTAGGCAGGCTAGTTGGTGGACAGGAGGCTTTTAATTACACGCACCAACACACACACACACACACACACACACACACACACACACACACACACACACACACCTCAATGAGCAGTGTTGGAGAAACTACTGTAACGACCCTGTGTAAGGCCCGTTAGCAGCTCCGTCAAGGGAGTTAACTCTCTTGGTGTTGTGGCTAGCGCGGCCGGTTTGTAAGCGGAAGGTTGCGAGTTCGATACCCGCTTAAGGCAAGCTGCTCTACCCCGCCGTTCGCTACAGTATCTTAGCTTTGATGAAATTCTTTGATGCACACACACACACACTAAGACTGAATATCATGTTCTATTTACAAATAAAGATTGATGAATGTGTGTATTGTGTTATTGAGGAGAGAGTGCTGGGGAAAATATGGCATAGGTTGGGTGTGTTTGTGTAACTATGGCAGGGGGTGATTATGTGGGATGGGGAACACTCAAAGATTACAAGAAGAACACTCAGAGAATACAAACGCAATACCAACAACTCAACAGCAACAACGCACCTACTACGACAATCCACAAATTGTGCATTGTTTAGAGCGGTTATAAAGTGTTGAGGCACTCAAATTCAAAACTGTCGCAACCTATCACCTGTCAGAATCGAGACGAGGCAGTGCCAGTGAATCACCTGATTGGACCGCGAACCAGTCAGGTGATTCATTCAGGCAACGAAGCAGTTGCTGCTTCGGACGTCATATGTCACGTGATTTTTTTCGCACCAAAAGCAAGCTTTGAAGCAGTGCTTCGATGGAATTGTTGTTCAGTGTTTGAAGCACGTATCGAAGCTTCAGTGTCAAACTGCCATCACTAACTGTAGGCCTAACTAGGCTAAGTGAAGGGGATTTAATTTCTGACACTGATCAGCGCTGGTCGACAACTGCTCAAAATTGATCCTCTCAAACACGGTCTACAACATGAAAACACAGTCTATATGTATATGGTCCTCTCAAACACAGTCTATATGTTTCACTGTCAGATAGTGTTCCTGTTCAAACAGAAATTGTGTTTTTTAAGAGTAATCTAATGAAAATTACTGTAAAATAACAATCACAGTGGCTTGCATTGACACTAAGTCCTAGCAGTTTCATGATGACTAATGGTGATGATGTCTTGTTAAACACCTTTTTCAATTACGATTAATTAGCACAACATGTCTGTCTTATGGCCTACTGCATGATCACTATGGATGGGATTTAGACCTAGCAGCAGGGCCAGATGCAGCCTGCTTTGACTGGGGGTGCAGTGAAAATGTTTTGGGGGGCATCATTTAAATTGCAGTCATATAAAACACCGGAAGGTTGTGAGTTCGATCCCAGGGGCTGCCACCATTGTGCCCCTGAGCAAGGCACTTAAATACAAGTTGCTCCAGGGGGACTGTCCCTGTAGTTAGTTCACTGTAAGTAGTTCGGGTAAGAGCATCTGCTAAATAACAAATACTGTAATGTAAATGTAATGCAATATAGTCATAGTCACATTTACCTGCCACCACCCCCCCATCTTTGGAGGACATCTTTATTATCTTTATTGTAGTTTTTTGGCTTGTTTACCCCTGCACTCATTTTTTTTTAAATGTCTTTTCTTTTTTTCTTCTTTTTACCCACTCATAACTTTTGTGATTCTGTTTGTCATGCATATTTGACATCTTATTGAATTACATATTCCCACCACCACCACCCCCCTTCTTAGGAAGAAATTATATTTATGTGGGGGGACATGCAGCGTTCGGCCTGTAGAGGGAGCTACAGGACCGTGGCCAGGGTTGTGTCGGCGAGGCTTCGTTGCACACCTGTTGCAAATAAAGCCTCGTTGACTAGTGCTTAAGATGTTTGTGTGTTTGTGTGGATAGGCACTGGAAACGAGAGCACGAGTGGTGTGTCGCCCACTTCTCATAGACAGAGCTAGTGAAGCTGTTCATGGGACATTCACGAATATCCTGTGGTCGCTATCGAAATTCATTATGAGGGGAAAAAACATAGTGTACAGGCGGCGGTTAGCCCACGCATCCCCTGATTCTAGGTGTAGATTGGGAGGGGTTTCCTCAAGCGGTAAAGAGGGCTACCGGTAAAGAGGGCTACCGGGGTGCGTGCACGACAGAGAGGGAGGTGTGAGGCGTGTAATGTGTTCTGTGCTGAGGCGGCGCCTCGCGACACTGCCGGGGAGCCGGAGCCGGCGGGGGGGTCTCACCCCGAGATTTCCCCGCCGAACTATCCGCTGCTAGGCGACTTCCCCCACGAGGTTTTGTTGCGCACCTGTCCCATGAACAGCTTCACTAGCTCTGTCTATGAGAAGTGGGCGACACACCACTCGTGCTCTCGTTTCCAGTGCCTATCCACACAAACATCTTAAGCACTAGTCAACGAGGCTTTATTTGCAACAGGTGTGCAACGAAGCCTCGCCGACACAACCCTGGCCACGGTCCTGTAGCTCCCTCTACAGGCCGAACGCTGCATGTCCCCCCACAATTTATAAACTAAACTTTTGAACTTTATTTTTTAAATATATTTTTTAATATAGGCATACTTAACTTTTTCACCCGTAGCCTATGTGATTCGGTCATATGTTTTGCATTCATAGTCTGTCAAATCATGCTAGGGTATCGGTTTTCTATTCAAAAACTCTAGAGTAAAGTAGTAAAGTTCTATACCATTAGTAACAAATTCATTTAACGTACTTCCAAAACACACATCCACTCCGAATAGGACCGCTTAGATTTTCTTTTCTTAACAGTTTTTTGGACATCTCTGAACTTTTCCCCCTCTTTTTAATTTTTTTTTATTTTTAGCTTTCTCTTTTGTTATTTACCTTTTATCTTTTATCACTTCCTTTTATCACATTTTCATATCACAGCATCAGTTTTTTTTTTTTTTTTTTTAGCAAAAACTCTTAACATATTCATCCATATCTAGACTATTGGTTACTACCTTCTCATGAGCCAAAATAAGCAAATTCTTTTTTCTGTCGTGTAGCATAGTGCGTTGGAATGGTGTTAGGACACGGGACAGCGTGGAGAATGAAGTTTCACACGATGCTGAAGATACCCCAATAATCTGTGCTGTTATGTAGTGTATGCAGCTGCAGAGTCAGGTCCAACAAGCCAATCAGGTGATCCTCAGGAACAGAATCACAGACAAAGCGAATCATTATGGACAGATTCTCTATATTGAATCTGTCCCGTGTCCCATCACTTTTTATGCAAAACCCTGTTGGGCTTGCCAGGGTTTCAATAATCTCACTTTGCAGATTATGGAAGGTATATTTTGTATTCTGGGGTATGCTATTGGCTATTTCTCTAAGTCTAGCATCTTTTGTGAGTGTGTACTCAAACAGCTTCAGGAAAAGCCCTGAAGAGATGATATCATTCCTGGATTGAGGGTTCTCAAACGTTCCACGGAGGGGCAACTCATTAACAGCTAGGAACCTGACTGTCTCCCCTATGCTTTTAATGTAATACCTGTTCTTCTCAGTCTGGTTTGGTCCTAGCAGGTGGGACATTGTTTCACCACTTGCCTGTCTTTTCTTAATTTCTGCCCATGAGTATGAAGCTTGTACATGGCAATGGCTAGATGCATGCTTGTTAAATCCCCTGTCTGACTCCAATGCCGTTTTCCAATTGGTTAAACCTTGTCTAGTGAACGTGACCCCAAATCTTCGACAGGGGAAGCAGAAACATGCATCTAGCTTTGCTGAGTATTCCAGCCATGGTCGAGAGCGATACCAACTTGGATTGAATGTTCAAGGACCTTGGCTAAACATACACATGGGGTACGTTTTTAAAACCGGCTGCAACGGTGTGCTATCATTTAAACCATGCTCTGCATTACCCACAGCTGCGGAAATGTTTCCCTTATCGGACGTTATACCCGCGTTCTTAATGAGAGAGGGAGTGCTTTACTGGGGCCGGTAGTATGCTCTGCCTGCTCTGGAGTAGGGATTTTAGGTGTGGATGGCACATAATTTGGGGCAGTAGCAGGGGCAGTATGTGGTTTGGCGATCAGAAATCGACGCATGATTTTTCTTAGGCTATGCACAAACATGCACTCCCAACAAGAACTATCTAGCTAACCGAGCTAGCGTTAGCCAGCTAGTAGCCTACTATCTACAGCCTTGTGTTCGAGAAATCTAACCACCGGTACTAAAAACTGAAACGATTGTGAAAATCTAAACTGAAATGGTTCAACAAATAAAAAGATTTATTATCAGACTATGCTTTAATAGTGTTCTCCTTGCTTGGGCTAACCGAGCTATCTACTACAGAAGCACTTGACAAGACAAGTTCACAACCACAGTTGACTTTGAGTGAGTGATTGAGTGATTGATTTGTTTCGGAGTTTTATCAGTGAGGATTGAGGCGGAGCTTTGCGTTGCCCAACCAGCCAATCAGAAACTATTGCTAAAACAATTTGAAGAAAGGAATTCAATGATTGGTTTCCAGACGTTTTACACGAAAATAAAAATGTAAGGCAGGGGTGTTCAACCTTTTTTGAACCAAGATCTACTTTTAAAGTTGTCAGTCTGCCGAGATCTACCCGTCCAAATAGGGAGCCTTAGCCATTACTGATACTGCCTACTGTTACGAACCCAGCTCGCTAAGGGATAGGGAAATAACATAACCCAAGGTTAAAGTAAAATAAAGTTATTTTTATTTAACAAAAGAACTCAGGGTGTCTTCCTGGTTTCAGACAATGTTTACACTAAATCAAACTATAACAGAAAAGGCCTATGGGCGCTGTTTAAATCAAAGTAATAAATATAACAAAAAGAGCTCTTACAAAAAGGTTAGCTATGGGCTAACTGCCTAATTGAAAACAAAACCCTCGCTGCCTGAACCAGATCGGATCCCCGCTCCAATCAGGAACCGCTGACAACCAGGAAGTGGATGGAGCCTGCTGGACACACACATAAGAAAACAAACCTAAATAGACAGCATTCATAACACCTACCTTCGTATTTAATATGCACAAAACAAACAGAAAAGTCATCCAGATATAATACAGGTAGTTCTCTAAGTTGGAAAAGTGGAAATAGATGTATTTCTCTACCTTAGTGGGACTGCTGGCACTGGGAGGAGGCAGCTAGTTTCTGGTAGTCAGGGCAGTAGGAGCTGGTTGCAAGCCTTAGGCAGGCCACAAGGTGGTCATCCGTCATTGTGGATCTGTACTTTGATTTGATGAATTTCATGTGAGAGAAAACAGACTCGCGCAAATAGGTTGATCCAAAAAGTGCTGTCAAGTTCAAGGCACATCTTCTGAGGTTGGGATACTTTTGCTCCAGCAGTAGGTTCCAGAACTCTCTATTCATGCCAGGTGTTGCCCTGGATTTGATCTCAATGTCATTTTGCAGTGTGAGAATCTCATTCTCAACAGCAGAGCAATCCAGGTCGAACAGTGACACTATTTTGGAAGCAATGCAATCCACATCAATACTTGCACCAAATGGAAAACACAGATAGCTGGCAACAGGATTGATGGATGCAAAGTCAGTAAAGCGATTCTGAAATTCTGACAAGGTGCTCTGAACTTGCGTGCACTGTCAAGCTGCACAAACTCTTTGCCCTGACTTTGAAGTTCTGCCTGCATATGAGGAAAGTTCCGCAGGTCACAGTGTTGCAGCCTACTTGACAGCAGTTGTAGCTTGCTTATAAATGTGTTTACTGAACTGATCATGTTGATGACATTTTTATCCTTAGCCTGCAACTCTAAATTTAACTCATTGAGCAGGTCAGTGAGATCTGTCAGGAATGCTAAATCCAAAAGCCACTGGTAGTCCTCTAGCTGTGCATATTCTGCATGTTTTGAAAGCTTCAGAAAACCTTTGATCTCAGGCAACAACTCAGTGAATCTCGCCAGAAATTTACCTCTGCTTAGCCATCTGACATCTGTGTGCAGCAGCAGGTCTGTGTGTTCTGCGCCCGTCTCCTCCAAGTGAGCACGGAATAACCTTCTCTGTTGACTCCTGGCCCGAACAGAACACACAATCTTCATCGCAACATCCATCACTTCTTTCATGTTTAAAAGCTTCCCACACAATGCTTGCTGGTGAATTATACAATGATAATTAAGGAAGTCCGGGAAAGATTCACTTTGTTTGCACAATTCAATGAACCCACTAGTGCGGCCTACCATCGCTGGAGCACCATCAGTTGTGATGGAGATGAGCTTAAAAAGGGGCAATTGGCTCTTGTTAACAAATTCCATGAAAGTGTCTAAATATAAAAAATATCTTCGCCTCTAGTGTGTCCTTTCAATGGCAAAATGGTGAGTAGCTCTTCTTTTGCACTCATGTCTCCAAAAACCATTCTGATAAAAACACATAACTGTGCCACATCCACCGTATCAGTCGACTCATCGAACTGGAGAGAAAAACACTCACATACGTTAATGTCCTTCTTCAGTTGCTCCACGACATCCTCTGCCATTCCCTCGCATCGCCGTGTAACGGTATTCTGGGATAATTGCACATCCTTAATAGCAGCCACAATATCAGTTTTATTCTTAAAGTCACCGAAGAGTGCGTCTGCAGCCTCGACAAACGCTTCTTTAACAACTTCGCCGTCCTTGAAAGATTTCTTGTGTTTAGCAAGAACGTGACTGACGCGATAAGATGCTATCGTTGCAGCCTTACCCTTGGTGTTGGGCCTGGTAAAAATTGACTGTTGTGCTCTAATTCGAAGTCGATTTGTTTTATCTGCAATGCGAGCGTGGCCATACCGAAGAAGGGCAATTTGGAGCGGCATTTCAAAACGATGCACAACAGCTACGAGACGGATTTCCCTGCTAAAACTGCTCAATGCAACATTAAGGTCCGGGAATTGAAGGGTCAGTTATGGTTTTGGCTGTGAGCATGGTAGAGGGAGGACTTGACTGGGGGGGCGTATCCCGACCCAACACCCCCGTGTATCCGGCCACGCCTAGCAGCAATCTCTATGACATCTCTTTTTGCTCAAACTAACTGGATTTGATTACTCGGGACTCTGCTGTGTGTTTTCCACCCCACTTTTACTGAGACACACTCAATCATTCTTTCTGTACCTCTGTATCTCAATATGTACACGGCAGATAAGAATAATATCAACTCTTGTTAATTGTATGATTTTTTTTAAAATGTTTAATTGTTTTTGTTTGGAATTATTATATTTTGGCTACTGCATCAGTGTAAAAACTCAAATATATCTATTCCATTCAAAAATGTTGAACGTTTTTTTAGAAGTTTCATATTTCAAGGGAGCGCTTTTATTTATAAAGCCAAACCGGAAGTTCCATTAAATCTGCTGGTTTTGCAGGTCTTCTCGTCTTTGGCTTCTCTGCCTAAAGAATAATCTAATAGTGTATAAAACATTCGAGTAGATGTTGATTATTCTTATTTTGCAAACCTAAATTGGTTAGCAAATGATAATGGCACTGCGTTGTTACAATCTAAGATTTCCTTTGTTATGGACTCGCTTGCGTTAGTAAGAACACCGTTCGTAGAAATTGTCAGGGTTCTCAAATACACTTCTCAGGAAATGCGCAACCATGAACTCGAGAACGACGCCCTGAAAATTGAAAATGAATTGGTTAAAAAGCAGGTGCAGCGTTTAGAAGTCAAACTGTTTTATTGAGTTATAATCTGTTTTGTAAAGACGATGTTCTTCATAATTTAAATAATTTATTTACACCAAATTCTGTTTCTGTTATCAGTGGAAAAAACCTACAATCATAATACAGTTGATACAGGTTGATACATCTTAAGAATGCTTTGGTTCAGAAGGTGAGTCTGTGGCAGAGTCTGCCAAACAGGTAATTCTACAAGCAGCCACCAAGCACCACATGCCAGTGCCACCACAAGGTAGGACTATTTGTAGTCATTGGCTGACAGCTTATTTCAATTCCCGTTTACACAGAGTAGTAGAGGAAGTAAATACAATGCTGGCTTTATTCACTTCAATGAGGGAAATTAAGAGGGTGATGTTTGTTTTTTTCTTCTCCTACTTTGCGGAACTTTAACCCACGTGACCATCATTTCCTCACCTGTCTGTCAATAATGTCACTTTGACAGGGAGGCAATTTTACAAAAATGAATACATATCCGTTCACTTAAGCAGCGCAGCTGGAATGTACAGCATAGAGATGCATATCTACACAGAGAACAAAAATGTATTTGTTGTAAGGGAGCTTCGACAACATTTTTTGTAATTTATTGTAATTTCTTTGATCTTGTTGGTGAAGGAAATTATGGCTTTTTCATAAAGTTTAGTTTGTAAACCCTTAACTACAGTGCCCTACCTAAGTAATGGTTAACATGGTGTTACTAAACTTAATTGAAACTGGAACGAAGTTAATGGCGGACATTACATTGCCTAACAACTAGTTTTAGATGAAGCACTTAGTGTGCTTACATTTACATTTTAGACATTTAGCAGACACCTTTATCCAAAGCGACTTACAACAAGTACATTTGTCTAAATTAAGTAAATCATCGATACATCAGTCATCATAAGAAAAACAAATCTATGCTAGGACCAGTGGCCATTGGCAGTCACAATGCTAGAAGAAGGAAGAATTTGTTCTTTTTTTAATTTACAGTAGAGAAACTGTACAGGGGGGTAGTGTGGATGAAGAAGTCTTTAGGAGGGACAGTCCAGATGTAACCTGAAGAGATGGGTCTTCAGTCTACGGCGGAAGATAGGTAGTGACTCTGCAGTCCTGACAGCAGTGGGAAGCTCGTTCCACCACCGGGGCACCAGGAAAGTGAAAAGCTGTGACGAATAGCACGACCGCTGCATCCACGTAGAGGCGGCGGTGCCAGGCGGCCAGCCGAGGTAGAAGAGTGATCGGGCAGGGGTTGGGGGATGACCATTGCTTGCAAGTAGGGAGAGGCTGTTCCCTTTGCCGCCTGGTAGGCAAGCACCAGGGTCTTGAATCTGACGCGAGTTGCTACCGGGAGCCAGTGAAGGGTGCGAAAGAGGGGGTTGACATGGGAGATTGAACACCAGACGGGCAGCAGCATTCTGGATGAGCTGCAGAGGTCTGATGGCAGAGGCGGGGAGCCTGGCTAAGAGTGCGTTGCAGTAGTCAACGCGGGAGATCACAAGTGTCTGGACCAAGAGTTGTGCTGCTTCTCTCATGATGAATGGACTATCCTTCTGATGTTGTAGAGGGAGAATCTACCAGAGCGCGCTGTTGCTGTGATATTCGCCACACAGGATAAGTGGTTGTCAAGGATCACCCCAAGATTCTTGGCTGTCTGGGAGGAGGTCACAGTGGTGTTCTCTATTGTGATGGAGAAGTCTTGGAGAGGGCAGGCTTTCCCAGGGAGGAAGAGCAGCTCAGTCTTCTTAAGGTGGAGCTTGAGGTGGTGGGCTGACATCTAACAGAAATGTCTGCAAGACACGTAGAGACATTTATTGCCACCTGTGAGTCAGAGGGAGGGAAAGAGAGAAAGAGTTGAGTGTCAACTGTGTAGCAGTAGTAGGAGAAACCATGTGAGGAAATTACCGAGCCAAGAGATTTGATATAAAGAACAGTAAGGACCCTAGGACTGAGCCCTGGGGGACCCTAGTGGTGAGGGCACGTGGAGAGGACAGCGACCCTCTCCATGTCACCTGGTAAGAGCGATCGGCCAGGTAGGATGCAAATCAGGAGAGATCTATCTATCTTTAAACTACCAAAATAAGACTTTGCAAGCCCACAAAGTTTCTTCTGGAACTTATTTTTCTAGTTACAATGGTCATTGGAATGGAAATGGTATTGCATTGTTATCTCCAGATCCAGCTGAAGACCTGTGAACACTGTTTATGAATTGAATACTATTGTTGTTTTACAATTTACCAGAAGGTCTCCCTTATTTGATAAATAATATCAAAATATGTATGTATGTATGTATGTATCTCACTTTCTTTCAACTACCCAGCAAATCCTTCTATCGTACAAACCATCTTTAAACTTTTTCCACTACCAAAATAAGACTTTGCAAGTTTCTTCTGGAACTTATTTTTCTAGTTATTATTTCCTTGTTATTATTAACTATTTCCCACTGCTACTCCTCCTACAACTTTTAAGCTATTCAGACCAATCCAACTTTAAAATGTGCAGAGAGGTCTAATTGCTTGCATTTATATACACTGCTCAAAAAAATTAAGGGAACACTTAAGGGACACATCAGATCTTGATGAACGAATTATTCAAGTTGAAAATCTTTACTGATGTACATTGTATAATTTGTTGAGAACAAAATGACGTAACAATGGTCAATGGAAACCAAAATCATAAACCCATTGAGGGCTGGATTCAAAATCACACCAAAAATCAAAGTAAAAATCTAAAATCACAGGCTGATCCAACTTGTGTGAATTTTATCACGGCAACTCATGATGTGATTCAGTAGTGTGTATGGCCCCCGCGTGCCTGTACGCACTCCCGACAATGTCTGGGCATGCTCCTGATGAGTCGGCGGATGGTGTCCTGGGGGATCTCCTCCCAGACCTGGATCAGGGCATCAGTGAGCTCCTGGACAGTCTGTGGCGGTACTTGGTGGCGTCGGATGCACCGATACATAACGTCCCATAGGTGCTCAATTGGATTTAGGTCAGGGGAACAAGAGGGCCATTCAATGGTATCAATGCCTTCTTCATCCAGGAACTGCCTACACACTCTGGCCACATGAGGCTGGGCATTGTCCTGCACTAGGAGGAACCCAGGGCCCACTGCACCAGCATAAGGTCTGACAATGGGTTTGAGGATCTCATCCTGGTACCTAACAGCAGTCAGGGTACCGTTGGCTATGACATGGAGGTCTGTGCGACCCTCCAAGGATATGCCTCCCCAGACCATCACTGACCCACCGCCAAACCGGTCATGCTGGATGATGTTACAGGCAGCATTACGTTCACCACGGCGTCTCCAGACTCCTTCACGCCTGTCACATGTGCTCAGTGTGAACCTGCTCTCATCTGTGAAGAGAACAGGACGCCAATGGTGGACCTGCCAATTCTGGTGTTCTCTCGTTAATGCCAATCGAGCTGCACGGTGCTGGGCAGTGAGCACAGGTCCCACTAGAGGACGTCGGGCCCTCATGCCACCCTCATGGAGTCTGTTTCTGACAGTTTGGTCAGACACATGCACACCAGCAACTTGCTGGAGGTCATTTTGTAGGGCTCTGGCAGTGCTTCTCCTGTTCCTTCTCGCACAAAGGAGCAGATACCGGTCCTACTGTTGTGTTGATGGGAGACACAGCAAACCTTCTTGCGACCGCACGTATGGATGTGCCGTCCTGGAGGAGCTGGACTACCTGTGCAACCTGAGTGGGCTGCAGGTACCGCCTCATGCTACCAGTAGTGACAAGGACACTAGCAGAACACAAAACTAGAGAAGAATCAGTCAGGAAGGATAAGGAGAGAGCAATTGTCTGTGGCCACTACATGCAAAACCATGACCTTTTTGGGGGCTGTGTTTGCCTCTCCAGTGCACCTGTTGTCACTTTCATTTGCACCAAAGCAGGTGAAATTGATTCACAATCACTTGTGCTTCCTAAATGGGCAGATTGATATCCCTGAAGTTTAACTGACTTGGTGTTACACTGTGACGATTAAGTGTTCCCTTAATTTTTTTGAGCAGTGTATTTCAAACTCATACATTTTGAACTATTCAAACTTGAAAGTGCACATTTTAACATGGAGGTCTATGGATACGAAAAGATGCATTTAGTTTTTCAAGCTATTCATACCAATCCATCTGTAAAAACTCAAATTATCAACCCTGGTAAAAAAAATCTGATACTTATAAACATTTTTTTTAAACTATTAAGCTTTTTGTAACTCCAAAAACTCTCACTGGTTAACATTGTGGAATGTTGATTTAGGCCAACATTCTGTGAACTCCATTGTTACTGCAACTGCCATGGAGCTTTTAATAACTCTTAAATAAAAACAGCATGAACAGAACACATTTTTAAAATGATTAAACAACAATGCACTTTCTAGGCTATCAGTTCTACTTCACTGAAATCTACACATCTATCTATCTATCTATCTATCTGTCTGTCTGTCTGTCTGTCTGTCTGTCCTCTCATCTGTCTAACCTTCTCTCATCTATCTATATATCTATCTAACCTTCTTTCGTGTATCTCTCTTTCATCTATCAATTCATCCATCCATCAACCAGCCAAACATTCATCCATCCACCTGACCCAACTAAACCATATTTGACTTTATCTGCTGCCATAATAAGACTCACTTTCAGATCTCACTGTCTTTCAACTGCCCAGCACATCTATATATCTTTTCTACTACCAACTTATTTTTTTAGTTCCTGTTGACACATCATTGATTATATACACACACACACACACACACACACACACAATGATAGATATGTAGGATTGGTAGACTTATCGATTTTCTATCTGTGTGGTGAATAGATTTAATCGAGGCGTACATGTGTAGCTCTAGTGTGGGAAGTTGAGAACACAGTAAGTGCACCCTTACCATTCTCACCCCTAGCTGCTGCTGACCTATATATGGGGGAGGGGCATCGCTCTAGTGTTTATTCCATACTCTACCCACGACAGCAACGATCCAGGGAAGTGATGATTACGCGCTACTTAAGCTCATTAAACTGTAGCCATTTCTAACTATTCGCGCTCGCGCCACGTGGAGTGATACATTATTGCCTTCATGCTATCGGTGGAGTTCACAACGATATCAGTTTTGTCTACCGTGGCAAAATAATGAAAATACAGTGACCTGACTGTCGCACATCCCTACAAGGTGAGTTCGATTAGACTCCAGCTTATAAAACAGGCTCTGGCTAAAACAAACATGAAGGCAGGGACTTGTCGTTACAATTGTAACAATGTAGCAATGAATGCTGATTCTCCTCATTATAAAGGCCGACAAGGGAAAGATGCGACATCAGTCGCCACTATGCCGCCTTGTTTGCCCAACAGAGCGGTTTAACGTGATGGAAAATAATATGGCATTTTAAATCTAACCCTATCCGGAAGCGTTGGCTTTGTTATATTTTTGGCGAAGGACGTTTATCAAGGCTGTAACCATTTCGCAATATAGACTGAACAAGTGTTCCTGTAGCCAAACAATTTATGATTTCAACTTGTCTTATCCTTGTTACGCTACAATATGATTATTACAATATACAATATATAAGTGGTAGGCATGATACCGCGTCTATGGCAGGTGCAAGCTAAACCAACAGGCCACTCGTGCTCATTACTATGGCAATGAGAAATTCAATGGTCAGGTTATATGACGATGTGCGTTGTCAATTGTTCGTTCTAGTGTGCATCATCATTGAAGACGGTATTCATTGCTGTAGTCTAGACCACCCATGCGACAGTAGACATGGCAGCTGTCTGGTCATCACATGGAAGACCCATCTAGGATAATAGCCAAATCTCCTCTGGTGTATGGGGTGCCATTTGTAAAGTTGATCCTTTTTCTTTTTTCTTTTTTTTTTCCAGGCCTTCAGATTTAGATAAATCAGACTAGATTTATAAATCTGGTCAAAATAAATGTAATTTTTTTGTAAACCGAACCATGCCTCAAGTTAACGAATCTAAATATTTACATGAAATCTTAAATAAATATTTAACAAACACCTCAAGGTGCATTAAGTTGTTTGTTTGCCTATCCTAAAAGTGACCCACACATCCACAATATACCTGTAGTTACTAGGGAGTGAGATATAATGAAGTGCTACTCCTGAAATACTCTCCCTCCCCTCTGTAATACCCGTTCCATCGATTTTCCCTGCTGATGACGAGCATACTCATTAGGCTACATGATGCAGCCACCACTATTCTTCACACAATGGATGGTGGTGCATAAATGGCGATGCATGTGCTGGATTTGCACTAAACTTAATAGTAAAACCAAACAAACACATTTCCAGCCACCGTTCTTTGCTTTATCACTTCATTGATGCAAACAGAATTATGGATTTGAAATTGATTTTATCTCATCAAGGGATTACTCCTGGCCATTGTTGTGTAGACCAGTTTTGTAGAGTGACTGGGATGATGTTGCCACCTTCCATGCTTTTCCCTCTCAGCCATTCAATTTCGTTGATTTTAGTTTACGTCTCTCCAGGCTTCAGTGTAGCTTTCCTGAGCAATTGTGTTCCTTTTCACTCTCTCAGTTTGTAGTTACAGCCGGATAAACACAGTGTGTCACTGAATCCCATTCAAATGAGGGACCCCTGCAAAAACAAGGATATTTATAAAAACAAATTGTGTGAACTTTCCAGAGTGATCTGTGAGAAAACGTGTTCTTTATTTGAAGGAGAAGACAAACTACTTCTTACTTTTAGCTATTTATTTATATGTCAAAATTCTAGGCTTGTACAAGGACCACTTTTGGTGAAGAAAATCACAGTCAGCAAGCTGTTAATCTGTAACCAACCTTCCAAAAATGGATGCATTCAAACAGTCAAACAAAGTATTTACAGTATACAAAATGATTGTGATTGGCTATTTGGTTGGGGAGGAACCATGGTTTAGACTTGGCATCTCTTGTTGTTCACGGGCTGGTCACACCATTCATCCTAGCTGCGGAGTCAGCACCCTGTAAGAGATAAGACACCTACTCTGGTATGTCCTCCCTAGCCTGTCATTATTCCACTATAGTTCTTTGTGTAAGCGTGTGTTGCAACATCTTTCTTGATGACCTGGCTTAACCTCTCCATGTATTAATCCAATGTACCATGGGACTAATGCTTGATTCATCTCTCATTTATCAACAGGCCATCACATTAGTAAATTTAGCACACTGCAGTAATGTATTTTTATTATAGCAATAATAAACTGTTTTTATAAAAATAATTTCTAACAGATCGCAAGAGTAAAGTGTGGAGAAAAAAAGGAACTGCCCATCATCCCTCCTCATCTGTGAAATATGGTGGAGATGGTGTTATGGCTTGCGCATGTATGGCTTCCACTGGAACTGGCTCACTTGTCTTCATTGATGATGTTGATGGCAGTAGCAGGATGATTTCTGAAGTGTACAGAAACATCTTGTCAGCCCAAATACAAGCAAATGCCTCAACTCATTGGATGGCCCTTCATCATATAGCAAGACAATGACCAAAAACACACTGACATAGCAACTCTGGAGTTTTTCAGGGCCAAAAAGTGGAAAGTTGTTGACTGGCCAAGCCAATCTCCAGATTTAAATCCTATTGAACATGCATTTAATTTGCTGAAGAGACTAAAGGCAAAACGTCCTCAAAAAAACAACTGAAGATGGCTGCAGTACAGGCCGGGCAGAGCATTACTAGAGAAGATACCCAGTGTCTGGTGGGGTCAATGGGACTTCAGGCAGTTATTGCATGCAAAGGATTGTCGACCAAATACTGTGAGTGCTTAGTTTGAACATATGATAAATCTGTCCCATCACTTTTGGTGGCCTAAAATAGGGGGACTATGTCTAAAAAGTGCTGTAATTCCTGAATGGCCAATATGTACACGAATACCCTTAAATAAAAGCTGAGAATCTCTACTTCAACTTCATTGTTTGATTTCAAATCCAAACAGTTGGAGGGTAGAGCCAAAAAAAAAAAAAAGGCCCCACATATTATACAAGGAAGAAACCAAAGTCCGCTATGCACATCAGTCATGATTCACTTTTGCATACGCATACATTATTTGTAAACAATTTCTGAAAGAACTTTTCAGACTTTCAGTTTGAAAGTGTTTGGCGTTTGGTGTCTTGGTTCACTTAGGGCAGGGAAAGATTCTTCCCAAAAATTGTCCAGACACACACACACACACACACACACACACACACACACACACACACACACGTTACTTATTCAGGAGACAAAGAATGTGCTGTTCATGGATACTGAGCGCCTTGCTCCCCTCACCACCACAGAGCAGCACATTTTGCAACCCCCTCTAGCTTCTGGCTGCTCCACCTCCACACACCCACCTTCACTCTGAATGCTTTACTAACAGCCCTTGGGCTAGAGTCAATAAAGAAGCGTTGCTGAGATTGCATGTGCTCTTTTGTGATTTTTACCTGTATACTGTATTTGCATTATTGCAAATACAGTATATTGTTGTTTGGGGCACTGTGCATATTTCATTATGGGAGGCAATTATGTTTTTCTTTGCTTGAAGACATTTAGAGGATTTTTCTCATTCTCTGTTTAAGTAGTGTGTGAGAGCTATATGGCTGTTAAAGATTCCCATTCTGTCCTCCTCAGCTTTGATAGATTATGCTCATGTTTTTGTAATTAATCTTTGTGACATTATGTGAAAGGTGAAAACATCTTAGGGGCACTTGTTACTGGGCACTCTATTGTAAACAAAGAAACCATTAATACAGCAAATGCTATACATTTGAAGGGAAATAGACAGGTGTGGAAAAGAAGGATAGATAAGTAGAGCTACTCAGTGTAAATATCTACCGGGTTTAGTTAACAGGCTAGATATCCTTTTGCTTCTGTGTGAAATACTTTTATTGTTGGCAGTTTGCTGAAATGTTTTAGAAAAATAAAGCTTAGTAAAAATGTTTCTAAGCTATGTGAACTATATGTTTGATGTCTGTGCGAGGGATGGGCACGGCATGGAAGTAACATCAGACATTTTTTGGATGAATGGAACTTGCAAGGCCTCAATCAAAGACTGCTAACTCATCATGTTATCTCATGTACTGGCCACTTAAAAACCTTCAGCTAAGGTCACCTTACTAAAGGCCCTGGCCTTGCCTGCTATGGCCTGTTCAGATACCACTCCATAGCCACTTTTTTATATCTGATTGGATAAGGAAAATTATACCTAGCCTATCAGAGGGCAGGGTGGAGCCACTACAAACATGCTTAGACCTATTCAGTTCTCTCAGATCTAGTGTCTAGGGCGAAGAGGTTAGGATGTGTTTCTGTATAGAGCACTTATGACCCTCTGTAACTTGGCTCACAATTGTACTGAAATTACTTTTATTGAACTCTATGCCACTGAAATGCGGTTTTCCAGATTATGTTCATTTTCATCTGAGCCCCAAGTGCCTCTTTCATTCATCCATGAGGAGACCTACAACACCTTGTTCACAGCTGGGTCTATGTGTTCCTTTGCAATCAGTTGATCGCCCGTTTACTTTTCGTGCCACAATTGCAGTGATTGTGTGTGATTCTCTCAATTGTATTACTTTCTCGTGCCATCTTCTTTAGTTTAATCTCTTTCTCTTAAACAAGGGGATTTTCTGACTCCTACGTAATGTAGTGTTTACCTAGTGTCATAAGTTCTAGTTGGCTGCTTAAAGTGTTGTCTAGTTAGAATGTAAAGACTGCATAGCTATTACTACCTCACTCATCTGTGAGTTCAACTGTAGCTTCAAAATATATGAGTCAGTCTCCAGTCAGTCTTATCAAGCAAGAACAAGGCTCTTAGCGTATGCATAAACATGTTGGCATGTAGTTTAATGACAGTAAACAGATGGAAACCTAAAACTCCCAAGACCTTCCTGTGAAATTACAATGTCAGTTCAAACCTCAAACCTACTCGACAGGTTTGAAATTAGAGAACAAAAGAGTTAGTGGTTTATCCCCTGTTACTGACTATCATTGCCTATTCTAGACTAATTTGTTTCCTATTATGGTTTGACTTGGTCAGTGAGTAGTTAAAGACATAGTAAGATTATATGGGGCACAGATATGGACTCACATTTCTCCAGGACAGGTATGAACTTGCCAATCCCTCCCTCCTTCCTCTCCCCTCCCCCTGGCCCCTGTACCTAACAGAGCAGTCAAAACAAGCTGGTCGCCATGTTTTCGCTCCCCCACTAGAGCTTCATGGCAGGCTTGGACAATACGTTTCAACTGATGGATAAGTCAATAGACTATAACCGAAGAACAGAAGAACTGATTTGAAGGATTAATTTGTTGCATCAACCACACAGCTGTACCCACTGGGCCATTTTCATTTGGTCATGTTGGTGAGTTACTGTATGTACACGAGTTTCAGTGTGTGTGAACACAATGCCAGTTGTGTACACAGGGAGTGTAGAGGCAACATTCTTGCCTAATCTAGTGCTGACAAAGGGTATCTGGGTCTCCTTGTTGAATCCTATTCCAAAGGGCTTTATTGAACTGACTGTTCACACTCTATTGCCATCAATAGGAACAGGGAGGAGGGAGACTCCCTCTGAGTCTGTACATCTTACATTCTTACAGTGTATAGTGTATAGAGCGTCTTGGACACAGAATGACTCCTGCAGCACTGTGTTTGAATGTGGTGAATTTCCTGATCTGTGAATTAAAGGTAGTGATGAACATTGAGAATTTAATTTTCTAAGATACATGGTTTTCTCTCCTGTGTTGCCCCCTAGCTTCAACAGAACCTCTAGAACAGGATGAAGGGTCGAACTGATGCCCCACTCGATAGGTGAGTATCTGCACTGGAGTCTGCTCCGTAAATATGGGAACAAGAAGATCTACAGGAGTCATTTGGAGGTAGGGATTGAATTTGGAATTCAGCATTAACCTCTCCCCTCTCTCTACTCTCAGGGGCTGGTTTGTGGGGATCATCTTCTTCATCCTGGGCCTTGGAACGCTGCTACCATGGAACTTCTTCATGACTGCCTCAATGGTAAAACCCAACCTCCCTCTACTACACTATTTTATATTTGTCACTGGTCACATGTTGAATCAGAGCTAAAGTAGATCACTTTCTTCTCTTTAGAAAATTAACAGTAAAGTAAGTAGCTTTGTTTTTGTTGAGAATTAACATTGAAACTCATTTTTAAATGGTACCTCTGATAGTGTATGTGTGTGTAGTATGTGTAGGATTAGCTGAGTTGTTGGTATGTTGGGGGTCAAGTATTTAGTTAAGGATGGATTAAGTGTGACCCCTGTCTGTGCTCTGCAGTCCCTTTGTTTCCTCTGAAGTAACAAGGTATGCAGGCTTTAACCCCCCATGGTTTGGTCAGTCATAGACAATCACATGATTGTGTGTGTGGAATATGTGGCTTGTCATTTGCTTAGCAGATCACTAACAACTGATGGCCTATCTCTTCCTTTTTTCTGTCAACAGTATTTCCAGAGCCGACTCAACACATCAGAATGGAGCAATGGTACGGTCATCGTCCGCAAAGAGTACTACTTCAACAACTGGATGACCCTGCTGTCCCAGCTTCCTCTTCTGCTCTTTACCCTGCTCAACTCTATTCTTTACCAACGGTGAGGCAGCGCTCTCAGATTTACAAGTAATCCTAACGCTAAAAAAAAAAAACACATAAAAACTGTCTCCATTGAAATCACAATTTGTTGAGAGAGAGTTGGCTTAATATGGTCCTCTGTGGCTCAGTTGGTAGAGCATGGTGCTAACAGCTCTAAGGTTGTGGGTTTGATTCCTGCTGGGACCATATATACTGAAATGTATGCACTCACTGCAATGTAAGTCGCTTTGGATAAAAGCATCAGCTAAATGGCATATATATATATATATATATATTATATATTTATATTATATATTTATATATATATTTATATATATTATTAATCTGTGTCTGAGAAACCGATCCTATAAATTTCAGTTCAAAGATTAAAGGCAATGACTACATGTTTGTCTGAAGATGTCATGCATAGTTTTTCCTCTCTTGTTTGTTTGATGGGTTGGATTCGTAGAATATCAGAGAAGATGAGGGTAGCTGGCAGCCTGGTCTTTATCCTTATCCTCTTCATCCTCACTGCCATCTTTGTCAAGATTCCCATGGAGGAGGACCGCTTCTTCTCTGTCACCATGGCGACCATCTGGTTCATCAACTGTGAGCATGTGTTTCGTGATGTGTTGCTTTTTTATTATCACATGCTGCCTTAAATTTTGTTATCTTGTACATTTTGTTTAGTATATATTGTATATTTTTTAGTATTGTACATTTTACATTTCTTGGCATTCTGCGGACAGCAAAGCAAGAATTTCATTGTACAGGGAAACATGTTTTCTACTGTGCATATGATAATAAACACTTTGAATCTTGAATCTTGAATGCTGTGTGAGAGTGTTAAGATGTGTGTTGGTTTGGTTTGTGTGTTTTTGTTTGTATGGCAGCATTAACAAGTGTATGTAGCCTAGGTTTTGTTTGTGTGGTATCATTAACCCTGTCCTCTCCCTCTATTTAGCGTTTGGGGCGGTGCTACAGGGCAGTCTGTTTGGCTTGGTTGGGCTGCTACCACAAATGTACAGCGCTGTCTTCATGAGTGGACAAGGGCTGGCCGGCACCTTTGCAGCTATCGCCATGCTGGTAGCCATATCCAGTGAGTGACACACACAGACACACACACACACACACACAGATCTCACTGTCTTTCAACTGCCCAGCACATCTATCTACCTTTTCTACTACCAACTTATTTTTTTAGTTCCTGTTGACACATCATTGATCACACACACACACACAGTGCTCTGTTACCTAGTAACTCATTCAAATAGAATAGTGTGCTACCTACGCAGCTCAAATTGAAGGACATGGATATGACTGTATATTTCCCAGGAATACTGTACTCAGTCTCTGGTCACTCCTTTTTCTTTCCATTTGTGTCTGTCTGTGTGTCTGCACTGTCCAGGTAATGCAGACTCTGAGTATGCTGCGCTGGGTTATTTCATCACCCCCTGTGTGGGAACCCTGGTCACACTACTGAGTTACCTTATCCTTCCTCGTCTGGTGAGTGACTCTGTCCTGGAGGTGATACAGCAAAGCCCTCTGTCTCTTTAGGCCACTCTCTACACAGAACCTCAGAAGGTCTGGGGCTCAGACCAGAGCAAGTCAACAGACATTTACAGTATGACTAACTTTAGGCTGAAAATATAATTGTGTGTTTAATTAATGTCCTTTTGCCTTTGTTCTCACACAGGAGTTTGCCCAGTTCTACTTGGACAAAAGTAAGAGCTATGAGGTGGAGACCACTGATGGGCTGTTGAAAGGTGAGTTCAAAGCAGACCTGGGTCAAAATCGTATTTTGTTCTTTCAAATGCTTTGGCTGTGCTTGATTGAGCTGGCCTGGAGAGCAATATGGGCAGGATTTGCACTTGAGATGATTCCATTCGTTACATTGCACTATATTAATTACAAACTCAATCATATGCTTAAACCCAGGTCTGCTAACCCTACAGTGTAGTCTTCACTGGTCCTCTTTCTCATTCCCCCTGTCTGAATTGAACTGATTCAACAGAGCATTATCTCATTAGCCCAGTTTACCCAGATTTATCCAATTACTGCAGCCACAGATCGCAGACAAAGAGAGGGTCTGTGGGACTAACAGAGCACCAGATGGACCACTAACCGTCAACGAATTTGTTCTTAACTTCAGTTTATTTTTCCATTGACGCTAACACATACAGTGCATTCGGAAAGTATTCAGACCCCTTAACTTTTTCCACATTTTGTTATGTTACAGCCTTATTCTAAAGTGGATTTAAAAAAAAAATTTCCTCATCAATCTACACACAATACCCCATAATGACAAAGCGAAAACAGGTTTTTAGAAATGTTTGCTAATTTATTACAAATAAAAAAACTGATATCACATTTACAAAAAGTATTCAGACCCTTTGCTATGACACTCTAAATTGAGCTCAGGTGCATCCTGTTTCCATTGATCATCCTTGAGATGTTTCTACGACTTGATTGGAGTCCACCTGTGGTAAATTCAATTGATTGGACATGATTTGGAACAGCACACACCTGTCTATATAAGGTCCCACAGTTGACAGTGCATGTCAGAGCAAAAACCAGGCCATGAGGTCGAAGGAATTGTCCGTAGACCTCCAAGACAGGATTGTGTCGAGGCACAGATCTGGGGAAGTGTACAAAGGGTTTCTGCAGTATTGAAGGTCCCCAAGAACACAGTAACCTCCATCATTCTTAAATGGAAGAAGTTTGGAACCACCAATACACTTCCTAGAGCTGGCTGCCCGGCCAAACTGAGCAATAGGGCGAGAAGGGCCATCGTCAGGGAGGTGACCAAGAACCCAATGGTCACTCTGACAGAGCTCCAGAGTTCCTCTGTGGAGATGGGAGAACCTTCCAGAAGGACAACTATCTCTGCAGCCCTCCAGACGGAAGCCACTCCCCACTGGCAGCATCATGTTGTGGGGATGTTTTTCAGCAGCAGGGACTGGGAGACTAGTCAGGATCGAGGGAAAGATGAACGGAGCAAAGTACAGAGAGATCCTTGATGGAAACCTGCTCCAGAGCGCTCAGGACAGACTGGGGCGAAAGTTCACCTTCCAACAAGACAACGACCCTAAGCACACAGCCAAGACAACGCAGGAGTGGCTTCGGGACTGAATGTCCTTGAGTGGCCCAGCCAGAGCCCGGACTTGTACCCAATCGAACATCTCTGAAATAGCTGTAGCTGTGCATGGACGCTCCCCATCCAACCTGACAGAGCTTGAGAGGATCTGCAGAGAAGAATGGGAGAAACTCCCCAAATACATGTGTGGCAAGCTTGTCATACCCAAGAAGACTTGGGTATGACACTACTAACCCTAACCCTAGGCTGTAATCGCTGCCAAAGGTGCTTCAACAAAGTACTGAGTAAAGGGTCTGAATACTTATGTAAATTTGATATCAGTTTTTTATTAAATTAACAACAATTTCTAAAAACCTGTTTTGGCTTTGTCATTATGGGGTATTATTAGATTGATGAGGGGGAAAAAATGAATTTAATCCATTTTAGAACAAGGCTGTAACATAACAAAATGTGGAAAAAGTGAAGGGGTCCAAATGCACTCTAGGGCTCAAGAGCAGATATAGTAGTGTTGTGTCATAGGCAGGTGTCGTAGGGAGCCCTTGAGCTCTCTAGGCCCCCCCCCCCGCCCCACTGGCATTTGCCATCTTTTAAGTGAAATCACTACAATCCAACACTATACTGTGTACCTTTTTTATTTGGGTCATTCATCCCCTCTCCTCTCCCTTGCAACCCTTCCCCAGGCCATTGTTGCAAAAGAGAATATTATCTCAGTCAACTTACTTGGTAAAATAAAGGTTAAATTGATTTTAAAAAAACAACCTCTGCCCATCCTCCCTTACAGAGAGTGGCACTGTGGAGAACAGCAAGCTGAATGGCCATACCAACGGCTTGGTGGCCAACATGGGTGGCAGTGCCAGTGGGGATGCAGAGGCGGAGGTTGGTACCAGTGCCGAGCCCAAGCAGGCCTTCTTGGCCTTGGAGCAAGTTGAGGGGAAAGACAGGAAATCCTCCATCATGGAAGTCTTCAAAAAGGTAGCGTGACCACCAGTTTCTCAGCCAGGGCAATGTTAAGCCCAGTTCACCTTTCCACAAACCAGGTGTGTGCACTCAGAGCACATAGAAGTAGACACTAACCCTCCTGGATCACAAAATGTTTAAGGGTTAGATTGGGGGGGGGAATCAGATTTTATAACTTGGCAGTCAGTCAGTAATTTCAGAGGAGACAGTGCACACCTGGTTTCCCAGGTCTAAATTGGTGGCTAATTGAAAGTGCTGCACCCCTGCCCTATACCCATTGTATCACTACAATACTGACATACAGTACATGTATATGTGGCTTGACAGCTCAAATGACAGAACATACTAATCACCTTCTCTCTCCCTCCACTCTCCTCAGATCTGGGTGATGGCGTTCTGTGTGACATTTGTGTTCACCATCACTCTCTCTGTGTTCCCTGCGATCACTGTGGATGTGAAGACCCAGTTCCCTGGAAAATGGGGTATGCATGTCTGAGCCTTATATACAGTAGTGTATTTATGTATTTTTTGACTCCTGTCTGAGCTCAGGATTTTTATTCTTACATGCCAAATTTGGGGTATTAAACCAAGATTACCCTAGCAGTGTGCTAAGGTTAAGAACAAGTTCAAAACCTTGGCCCAGGGAGACTTGGTGAGAATCAGGCAGTGGTGCTAATTCCTTCCCCTCTCCTCTGTCTCTCTCCCTGGTTCAGATCGCTACTTCATATCTGTATGCTGCTTCCTCATCTTTAATCTCATGGACTGGATTGGCCGAACAGTGACATCCCTGGTCCAATGGGTGAGTGGCTATTTATTTCTAAGAGTGTAGCAATAGCGCTCACATTTGTTCTTTCTTTCTCCCTCTCTCTGTACCGGTATTACTCCAGCCAGTCACATTGTGTTTGTGTTTCTCTGCAGCCCCCTAAAGAGTCTCACCTGTTCCCAGCACTGGTGGTCTCCAGGGTGGTGTTTGTGCCTCTGCTGATGCTGTGTAACGTCCAGGGACGCTCCTACCTCCCTGTCTACTTCTCTCACGACGTAGCCTTTGCCACCATCATGTTGCTCTTCTCCCTCTCCAGTGGCTACTGCGTTTGTCTGTCCATGTCCTACGCCCCACAGTGAGCATGGCACACTGCTCGTACACTATTATGCAATGATTCTATGTCTCTCCTTCTCATCCTTGCTCACTCAATCACTCTCACTCTTCTCTCTCTCAGGTTGGTGGAGCCCAAAGATGGAGAGACAGCAGGGGCCCTGATGACCTTCTTCTTGGCCTTGGGACTGTCCATTGGAGCTGGTCTGTCCTTCCCCCTGAGAGCCCTAGTGTAGACACACACACACACACACACACCCACCCACACACACACACACACACACACCCCCCTTCTGAGGGATAGCCATCTCCGTCATCATCCGCACAGTGACAGGCCACAATCTGCCATCTCTGGAGTGACTGCAGCCAACCACCATCTTATAGCTAGAAGGACCCTGGGCTGGGAATAGAGCTATCTATGGATGAAGTTTGCATCAAAATTGCACTAGTGACCACAATAGACAGATACTAGGGATTGAGTATTACCTCATTCAATATAACGTACACCCAGTGAAACAATTGAGATGATGCCCTTGAAGGCAAACAAGGGAATAAAGCTATAGGAATGCTACCTACTTTACAGCTAGTTGATGTTACCACACAGACAGCAATGGACATGGTGCCAAAAGTAGACTCGAAATGTGGTTATTTCTATTTTTTTAATCTATTTTAGTTTTTTTCTTCTTTAGCTATAGAAGCATTATTATTTGGGGCATTAACTTTTGTTAATAACTTCTGTAGCTGAATGAATTTGTGGAAAACAAAGTGATTTTTCCACTGAGCAGATCATTTCCTTATGATCCTTACCCGGAGGTTTTAGATTTTTATGACATGAGTAAATCAAGGAAGTAATATATTTTTCAACTGAGCATTTGATTACGTTTAAACCTTTGTTTTGGTTAAGACATCATGAGGATAATATAGAAAGCATTACTATTGAGATATTATTAAATTAGGGGACCCACCTTGCACAGCAGGAATGAATCTATTTTAGTTTATTGACCAGAGCTTAGCATTCTTCGTAATTAGTTTTTGTTCACACTCTGCAGTTAACATTTTACATGGTCTCTGGACTAGAACTACACTTATGAGGTTTTAGCCCATTAAAGTGGAGAGGACACAAAGTCCCTGTCATCTCTAGAACCTATTCAAGGGTGAGCAACATAGCAGAATGTTCATATAGAAATATATTGTGTAAAACATTGTCATGTAGATTGGGGAATCATGTCAGCTCTATGCAATACATTTCTATCTGCACAGCTTGAATGTGTCACTTTATTGAACAGGCCCCCAAGTGCTATCTGTGTGTTGCTTCCTCTGATCAGGTTTTTTTAGTTTTTCATACAGGATATGAGATTTTGATGGAACGTAGCTTCTGTTTTTACTCGTGGGCTGGTAGGTTATGTGAGCTTGATGACATTCCAACCCCACTCCTTTCCTAAGAGTACTGGTGTGACCTCAACAGCCTAACACCGTCCTGAGCAGCCAACCTCAACCCTGTTTAGTAACTTTGTTGGAGTAGAGATTTAGCCCTGAGGTTGATTATGTTAAGTGGTGTTAGCTTGCTTTTTAAAATTTTTTATAAAGTATGTTAGTTTTGCGATAAAGGTTTAGCTCTTTGGAACTGAAAGAATATTTTTCACTTTTTACAACTAACATGAAAAAAGTGGTAGCTACTCTATTATTTTTCAATTATGTTACAATACGTGTTTGTTTTGCGGTTGGTTGGTTGTAAGATATAGTTCTGTCTATTTAAACACCTTCTAACTAGTCTCAAGCCATCCATACTATAACTTATGTCTGGGAAAAAACGAATCAAGCTTTTGAGAAATTCAACGAGTTTGGGTAGGTGGGGGTTCAGAATGAAATGGAGGAATCACTAAACAATTTCCTCCAGAATTAATAACCATTTTTACCCTAGGATGTGTAATGGCTAGGTTTTTGATGTAGCCTGATTATTAATTTAGTTGAGGCTCGGGTCAACACTGCTACCAACATAACGAGAGTGGCTGATCTTTATTAATTTTCTTTACGTTTGTTATTTTGAGCCCATTCCATCATTGTTTTGCTTTGTTGGCTATGTTGTTAGGTCCTCTTATTATCTTACCTCCATTATCTTATCCTTGTTGTGACCCTTTTGTCATACATTTTAGTTTTCAATGTGTTGGATTGATCAAAGTGTAAGAGTGAATGCCAAGTTGTTGAATTGAGCGGATATATGAATTGTGTCATTTATATGTAAAGCGAGGTACCTGTAAATAGTTGAGAGTAAGACAGCCTTTGGTTTCGAAATGGCTTAGGCTGTCTAAGAAAGGGCTGATCCAATACTGGCCCTGTTTGAATAATTTAAAATGCATCCTTCCTTCCTTGGAAGTAATCACTGATCTGATATGACTGAATTGGTGACAGTTGTGAAACAGAGCACATGTTTTGACCACACCTATCATGTTAGATCAGTGATTTCTTCAAGGAGGGAAGAAGAAAGGATTGATGCATTTTCAACATATTCCAACAGGGCCAAAGGCCTCCCCACTGCACAGATAGTCTGTCTCTACCATAAGTATGACTTATTTAAGACGGGAGTCAGAATTCCCGTCAGAATGATTTAACATTAATCTGACATCAGTGCTGATAAGGGGTTCAATGTTGACAGCTGAGTGTTACATAGTTATACACATTACTTGAGTAGGAAGAGCAGGAGGTCAAATACAGGAGGCAGGCCAAATGAATTAGACATGTTTTATAATAGGTTTTGGAATGCAAGGCAGTAGAGATTAAATTATTAATTGTAGATAGTTGGACATAGTTTAAAAAGAGTTATAGCCATTGTAATAGTGGGCCTTAACATGAAACCCAGTTCATAAGAGGAGGAAGCTTCTGACATTTATATGTTAAATACAATTCAGCTCTGTTTTATGATACCACAATCATACCAATCAGATGATAGGTTGTAGACATGGTCCACACTGTAGCTCGCGCTGGAATGACGACACCTGCCATGACACACTAAGGTTGTGTGGGTACAACCAGGGATTTAATCATCAAGGTCATATGATTGTACTCCTCACATTTCTTGTGTAACAGTGAAGGGAATCAAGGCTATGCATGTATATATGCATTTGTATAGTTTTCTTGAACATTTTGAGTTGCTGCACTTAGTTTTGATTTAGTAATAATAAATGGTTTGTTATTTTTGTGTGTAGTCATCTCTTTTTTCAACACTTGGATGAAGATCTAAGCCTTGTCCAGAAACAATCCCTTGACACTTCTGTAGAACTCGAAAGACTGGACAGGTATACACAATATAGTAGACGCTCTACCATATCCACTGATGGAATGTTTGCCATCTTTATACCCATCCAATCCGTTCACTTCATAGTGGTGTCTTAAACATCTAAGAAATGTTCACCATTAAAACATGCTGACCATTCAAAAAGGTTTATTTTATTTTTTGAAAACCCAGCAGTCATCATTAACACCTGTTCTTGCTGTACAGGTAGGGAGGGGTATGGTAAACTGAGCTAGTAGTTGTCATTCTGTGATAAGCAAAAAGAAAAAAAGAAAAACACTCCGATATGCAAACAGAATGACCTTGTGTTCTTTTTTTTCTTTAACACTTCTTTTTAAAAACAGTGTGGTTACACAGATGCTGAAAAAGCATTGAGGAGAGCAGTGTGCGACAACAGTTCATGAGGGAATAAAAACTAGAGAAGAAAATGGAGGTGGGGTTCTAAAATGAAAACCTTGCATTTATCTACTCCCTCTGCCAAGTGTTTCTCCATCGTGAAAAGCTGATGAAGGACAAACATCCATATCTTCATCTCTCGCACATTCTTCCACTCTGCCACGCTCCCTTCTTCTTCACCGTTTCTTTGGTGGGACGGCTGTGCGGGGAGGGGTGATGGGGCGGCCAGAGTTCATCCCTCCATACTGATACTTGGCCTTCTTCTCAGACGGCTTCAAGATCTACAGGGTGATTCCAGACAAGGACAGAAATGGTGCCATAAGATCTTGCCGGGCGATTTCCTGGACTAGAAAGCACTTTACATTGAGATTTATTTAAACATGATCTTTAGTCAGGAACTAGGCTTAAAGTATACATTTAAGACTCACATGGATAGGATTTACCACCTGTGGAGTCATCCTTTAATGTCTCAGGTGTGTCAATACAGTCTTAAATTCATTTTCATTGTATGAACTCACTAAATGTAGGAATGCCAAAATACCTTAAAGGTACTGAATAATGATAGTCACGAGTTTGTCTGTAGACAGGGGAAAAAAGTCAGTACTAACGACACCAGGCCACCCTGTCCTGCTGCTGTCATGTTACCTGGAAAGAGCACATCAGCGTCTCGTCCACACTCATCATGCCTCCGGCATTGTCAAACTCTCCACAGTAGTTGGGTGCTGAGAACAGGGTGACCAGCTGCCTCTTCGCAAAGAACTCATACCCATCCTCTACCACCTGGGGGCGTAACAGACAGAGTGAGCAAAACAGCACTGAATAATAGAATATCATTACCTATACATATACTATAATCTGAATGTTTCAACAGAAAATGGGGTGTATAATTAATCTTGTGTAATGTGATAGTGTTTGCACATACTGTTTTTAAGAGCCCTGAAGGTTAATTATGTTAGTAATGAATTTAGAACCTTAGGAATTCCTGACTTGTTTTTTCTAGTTAGATAGTTCCATCCCCATCACCAAGAGGATGACATAGCACCCTCTCAAGCCATGTGTTGATATACTCACAATACTTTAACAAAAATGCAAATAGATGGTTAACGATGTTCATAAGAGGATTCCAATCATACTGTATATTAGGGGAATTGAACGTAAAAGTGTGAAAATCTGTTGCCAACTGCAGTGCCACCTTGAAGATAAGCTTTGAATTACATGTTGATAATGTTACAGGTCATGTATTCAAGAATGGATCAAGTTCTATGATTACTACAAGAAGGTATAGTGTATGTTCCTTGAGTATTGTGAGAGTGTGATGAGTGAACAGTTGAGTTGTATGTACAAATTGAGGTGCATCATGTGCTGTTTTCAGTGTATGTGTGTCAGTGTTTAATATACTGTATAATGAGCGGTTGGTTGAGTTGTACCTGGTGCGCTCTGCAAATGAGGTCCAGGTCGTGGCGGTTGAGGAACTTGCTAACCACATCAGCCCCAAAGGTGAAGGAGACCCCACGGTCGTTCTCACCCCAGCCCTGCACATCTTTGTCTGGGTCTGACCAAAGCAGGTCGCACAGCAACCCTTGAGAGAACACACAGCAAAACCATAAGAGAATCTGAGAGATGAGGTATTGGGCAGTCCAGTGGTTCACCACCATATAAGGACATGTGCTCCATGTCCAACCAGCAGAGACTAAAATTGGTCAATCTACCACTTATAGCAGAGACAGATCCCTTTTAGAGCCTTTTCTGTGACTTGTGAGTCATTACAAGAGCATCTGACTCTTTTTTAGATCAGTTTTTTTTTTAAAAACAGTTTAACAAAAAGGTTGACCATGGTCACTGAAATAAAATCAAGCCGACCCATTTGAGGTCAAGTCAACATTTACTTTGATGAAGCATCTAAGACATTAAATATTTCACATAAAAACTGGTGTGAATGACAGTGGAAGTCTTGTACTCTTCAGTGAGCAGTTAAGTTTTGGTTGGGGAATACTGCCCCCTTCTGGACAATAAAGGTTGTAGCATATGTTTTTATACAGATTAAAGAGGGTGGGTGTGTGTGTGTGTGCGCGCGCATGTGTCTACCTGTGTCAGGGACATCTGTGGGTCTCATGATGCGACGGATCTGCTCCATAGACTGTAGGTCTGGGGAGAGACCTGTGGGAGACAACATTACAGGTACACTGAGCTCACACCACACAATCATAGTCATGTTCAATGACTGCTTGCATCATTCCACCTCATACTGTATACATTGTATATACACATACTTTACTGTGAAAAATAAATTATGTAATGATTTATATGTTCTTATTTGCACATATATTTGGACTGTTTATTTCTAAGAGAAAGGGTCTGCTAGAATTCTAGAATTCTTTCTTGCTGAGAGCTCATCTATGATAATCAAACAAAGGAAAGGAAGAAAACTGATTACTCTTTGTAATTTATGGCAAGTATGGAAGCAGTAGAACTGACAGCTCTGACAGTACCTCCATGGCAACAGAAGATTTTCTCGTCCACTATGGCAGCGATAGGAAGGCAGTTGAAGCAGTCAGTAAATGTCTTCCACAGTTTAATGTTGAATCTGCGCTTGCCTGCAAAAACAGAGGGAAAGAGAGCAAATATGTAATATCATTTTGGATCTTTTAATTGAGTTGAGAACGATTAGTGTGGTATGTGTGTTGTGCCACACAAGCAATTACTCAGTGTGTGTTAGTATTGTTTTGTTCACTTGTAAATAGTTGTTCCTCTTTGTGTCGTGTGTGAATCCGGTTTCTGCTAGAGCCAGAAATTATTTGTATCAGTTATGTCTACAGGTATACGTCAACATGCCTTTATGAGACCAAGTATTTTCTTGTGTGTGTGTGTGTGTGTATATTACACTCATCATAGAAGCCATAGATGCGGTTGATGGAGGCACACTCATGGTTTCCTCTAAGCAGGAAGAAGTTCTCTGGATATTTGATCTTATAGGCCAGGAGCAGACAGATGGTCTCCAATGACTGCTTCCCTCTGTCCACGTAGTCCCCCAGGAATAGATAATTAGCCTCTGGGGGGAAACCACCATACTCAAAGAGTCTCAGCAGGTCTGTGTACTGGCCATGGATGTCACCTAGGGGGGAGGAAGGGAGAAAGACGGAAGGATTGACAGGGGGAAGGTGACAAGAGTTTCACAGATATTCAACATTTTTGCATCATTGTCCTGTGGAGAACTGAAATCATGCATGGTTTGCTGCTGTAGTATCTAAGGCAGAGATGCATAAAAGGCAAAACATATTGAAATCAAAAGAAGTGAATGAGCGCACACTTCAGGGAGAAGGGTGAAGAATCAGACTGTAGCCATTCTAATGAAGTGAGGAGGTGGTGGACGAGTCATACAGTGACAGACATACAGACACTTACCACAGATTTTGAGGGGAGCCTCTAGCTCCAGTAGGATGGGTTGGCTGAGGAAGATCTCTCTGGACTTGATGCAGAGCCCTCGGACCTCTGCTTCTGTCATCTGCACTATCTTCCCTGGACGACATCCCCGCACTGAGAGAAAGAGGGAACGAGAAAAAGAGAGAGTAAGAGGGAGAGAAAAGGAGGAGAAATACAAAATTGGACATTAGTGTTTGTACTGTGTAAAAGACAGCAGTCTAACCCCACTTTCATTCAATTCCTTTATAAAACCTGGATTTTATTTTGCAGAGAGCAAAAGACCTGTGTTGAATGAATGAGGACATTATTTTGTTTAGGTACCATAAAGTGCTTTTTTACTTCTTTACTTTATATATCATATATTTACTTCGTTTCTACTTCATATTTTACTTCGTTTCTACTCCATCTGAGTTTATAATCATAACAAAAACACACAGGAAGTCAGGCCTGTCAGGCGTAAGTTTTTTTAAATTAAAACTAGGTAAATATTAGGGCCCGGGTTTAGCCAACAAAGCAGTTTAAAATAGCCTGAATGGGTGTCGTTGTGTGTGGACACTTCCCAGTCTGTCAGAGGAACTGGGGTAGGGCTGTGTTGCCACTTGTCACAATATGGCATAGGAAATGCTTGTGGTTGAATTTCACTTAACATTCAATAATTGGGTCAAATCAATTTAAGACTGCTATATGTAGGCACATGTGGCCCTAAAACACACTTGAAGAAAAAGTGGGATGCATTCAAACTCTATTACATCAGCTATATAGAAATGTTTTATAAGCATTAGACTTGAAGCATGTTCTCCAATTTGCAGTTGCACTGCTACCATTAAGTAACAGACTACATATGAGGCTTGTAAGCAGAGAGATTCCTCCATGTGACTGGGAGACTGTGCACTGTGTGTAGACATTTGCAACTTGACCCTGCTATTTTTGACCCAAGACCTTAAACAAGTACTGTAAAACATTCACCCTCTTCCAAACCAAACACATTTGCCAGTGCAACTACTAGTCCATCTTGTACACCAGTTCAGAAGGTTATTAGTGCACACCAGGCAATGATTCTAGGATCATTGTTCACCACAATCAAACATTAGTAATTATTCTAGGAGGTACAATACAACTAAGGAGGTACAATAGCTATCTTCAACATTTAGCAATCTGTTCTCCTCTTACCTGATTTAGAGAGGGTCTCTATCACTTAGATACAACTAGAGGACACTCAGAGATACTGTATTACAGTCCCTGCACCAACTGGCCTAGAACACATACTCTCAATTGAGCATGAAACCTGACAAAACTGATGTGTGTGTGTGTGTGTCGCCTTCAGTGACTTCACACCCCCACCTATTCACCCACAGAAGTGACGTGTTTGCAGGTCTGTGTTGGATCAGCTGACAGAGTGGGAGGCCCAATATAGGAGAGCATCAACATAGACACCGCAGCCAGAACTGCAACACTGGACTGGGAGGATCGCCTTACACGTTATGGGCAGGCTACATGGAAATGCGACATCACTCACACACACACACATTGCCAACCAATAGTCCTGTGACCTTGACAGATCAGACCACTGGAGGGGGGTAGGTGTTAACCCCATGTTCAATTCTGTGCACTGCAGCGCACAATGGTGAGGGTGCAGAACCAAAGGCAATCACCATAGCAACACACCAGGTCACCGCCACCCTGCAAGATGTTGATGAGCTGTTGTTGCTAGCTGAAGGCAGAGCTAGAGATGTTCTGTAGGCACAACATGTTTTGAAACAGAGAGGAAACTACCTGAGTTGGTCCAATAAGAACACAGATTTCCGGTTCGTCGCAAGATGTTTTATCCCACTGAACACAACCTGCTTTTCAACAGAGAGGCAAGCCAGCCTTCTAGCATAACAATGTGCCTTGTAAATGGTGACTGACGTTGGGAGCACCACACCAGCACTAGCTGCACAGCACACAGGATGTCTAGGAATGTTTAGGAATAGGTGTCACCACTTGCTTCCTTGCATGAAGTGAAAATAAGAAGCCTAGAAAAACACATTTGATCAACCTATCTTGAATGAAAAAAAGTTTTGGGGGGTTTCAAGTCGACTTCTTAGTGCTTAATAATATGCGAGACTAGAACAGATCTGTTGAAGCCTTTCTTTGGTCTTATTAGATTAGGGAATCTCTCCACATTGAAATTCAATTCATCACTCCTCATATGGCCATGCTCTGAGAGAGAGTGTGTGTGTGTGTGTGTGTGTGTGTGTGTACAGACTGCAGATGGGGTAAGAGGAGATTGAGGAGGATACAGGCCAACCCCTTTAAACGGTACAAAATGTCCTCTCCAGTACCCTGCACTCTCCTCTGCAAAAGCAGATCACTGCAGTCCTCCAAAGCCTCCCTCTTTCTTTTCTCTATCCTATTCCTCATGTTATCATACCGTTCTCCTCTATATGCTGTGGAATCCTGGTCACCCCCCCCCCCCCCCGACGTCACAGGGCTGCCCTGCCTTACCCCCTCCCCTGAGACTCACAGCATTCCACACAGCTTGAGCCTACACGTACACAGCAAACCTCCAGAAGCACGGGTGTCTGTCTCGGCCAGAAAAGGAGCAGCGACACAATTATTCTCTGCTCCTCACTGTAACAAAACAAACCAGACAGTCCAGTCAATTTGAGTTCAGATCATATACTAAAAGGCACTAGGGAAACAAGTATAGCTAAATAAGGAAGAGGTTTGGGTGGGAGGGGAGGCAAAAGTGTGTTTTATCATTTAAACGACTCAGCAAAGACACTTTGGGCAAAGAAGCATTGGAGTTACTGTTTATTTTTCATTACTTTCCCGATATTGTTGACTTGTGTGTTAACACAACTGCCAGTGCCAGTAATTTGACATTTAGAAAGGCAGTGAAAGACTGTCTATGGCAAGTTAGATGCTTTTCTATTTTTAAAATTAAAAAACATTTGGATGAGTAGCCAGAGAGAACCACACAGTGTTAAACTCTAGGAGACAACAAAGGTGTATTTGCTTATGTAGGCAACTTGTTTAATGCTTCCATCGTTTTTGTTTCCTTGGCTGTGTTTTATTGAGGAAAGGGTCAGTCAGGTCAAGAAGTTTTCCATTCATTTAAAGAGCAGGGTTCAGTTAATGGTGGCAAAGAAAAAAACTGCATCACAGAGACTGTGCATCTCAGAGGGGTTACCATATATGGGCACTGGTATAGAGGAGAGGAAGGAGGAAGTAGTCACTCAGGACAAAAGAGGGAGCACTTCAAGTCCCCAGCCATGAGTATCTGATGCTTAGTGCACAAAATCACTAGCCAGGTTCACTTCACTCAAACAGCAACTGACAACACAGCACAGACACCAGCCCCATGTTGACTGTGGGGCTCACCAATACAAACCCTGTCATCTGCAGCCAGTGACGTCAGCCCATTCACAACAACAAACTGGTGAGGTCAAAGAATATGAAAAATAGCCTATTCACTGCTATGTTGGTTTTCTCAGCACATACATTGATGACTTTTCATTTTCATGAAAATACACACAGTCCAGATAGAAATTATTCAAACACATTCTGGCTTAATAAAGACCACCCAAACACTGCTATTTGTACAAAATAATGAATTTTAAATGGGTGACAGTTGTACTTCTTTGGACGAGGATGTACCAAATTAACAACACTGAAAATGGCCTGGGTGACTTCTGCCATCTCAATTCTGCCCTGGTGTAATGGAGCTTTCTTCCCACTGGGCACAGGGCCAGCATGGTTCAGCTGCTCTCCTCCACCCCTCCATCCCCCTCTCCCACACACCGAGGATGGAAAACAGTGACCCCTCAGTAGCTCTCCTCCAACACACAGCGTCTCAGCTCCAAGAATGGGAGGGAATTTCAAGTAGCAATCCCAACTGCCATAGCATTTCAATAAAACATTTTCGGGGGTGAATGGTTGTCATTGTGGAGTGAAAGAAAGGAGGAATGTGAGTAGAGAAGGAAAGAGATAGCGACAGTGTGTGTGAGAATAAGAGGGAGTGAAAATGGAGGAAGAGAGAGAGGGAGTGAAAATGGAGGAAGAGAGAGAGGGAGACAGAAAGAGAGAGAGACAGATAGAGAGAGAATGAGAACAGTTTATTGGAAAGCCTGTGGAGCTGAAAAGCCTCCATGAGCCATGGCTGGTGCCAGGGAGAGACACGCCACGCCACACAGGCACGACCATTGTTGTTTCCATAACAGTGCACTGGGCACATTGCTCAACCTCCATCCCCTACACCCAGGGCACCAACAGCAAAACAGCCCTCATCATCATCAACAAGACCACCACCACCTAAAGAGCATTGATGCACTGTGCTTAATTCTTTGAATTTAATAACCTATAGCGTTATAAAGGGCATTACCGTGTTATGCTCCATAGCTGGTGACAATTCATTTTCAATTCAAGAAAGTATCCTACTTGAACACCAATGAAACAATAATAATATAAAGAATAATAATGGCATAACTTTAACTGCAGCGGTCAGTGCTCCCTGTCATGCTGATATATGGTGAAATGGCACTGATTGTGGCACAAAACATCTATGGAAAGGCTGTGGACCACCTGTGATGGCAGGGGAGACAGAGGGACTGTTGTTAGACTGTTGTGGGTAAGCTAGGGGCATTTTGGGAGCTCAGGCTGGGCATACAGAGAGAGAGCTGGAGTGGAATAGGCCTAGTCGGTGCTGGCTTAGCTCACTCACATATACACACAGCACTAATAAAACTAAATAGAGGCAGGGAGCAAAGAGTGGAAATGTGACACAAACACAGAAAAAAAGGGGGAAAATACAATGACAACTAATATGAACAAACAGAATCTGATGGTAGAGGGTAGACAGTCACTCTAATGAATGCACGCTCCTGCCTGTCCCTCTTCACTATCAACAAACAACAATGTGCTCAGCTGTGTGTGGAGGAAGACGACAGCAGACACTGGGTGTGTGTGTGTGTGTGTGAGAGACAGAGGGAGAGAAAGAAGAGAGAAAAGTAAGAGGGAGTGTATATGTGCACGTGTGTGTGAGAAAGAGAAATAGAGTAAGAAGGAAGAGAAATAAAGGGGGATACAACGACTAGTTTATATCAACTGTACTGTGGCTGCCATTTCCTGTGTGTTTGAGTCACCAAAGGGGCTGGGTGGGTAATTACTACCAGCAAGGGACAGCTGCGTCTGTTGACATTTAATGAGGGATCACAGAGAGAGGGGCGTCAGGGTGAGAGGGGCAGAGTAGCATCAAGGCTGGATGCTAAGGAGGTGAGACCTCTATTTGAGGAGTTAGAGGAACTTCCACCTTAGCAAGAGAAGGGGAAGTCCTAAGTCCAGACCCCGGTGCAGAGGTGTAAAAGGGTGGTGAGAGCAAGTATGACCCAGTGGTATGACTACAATGGTAACACGAGTGGCCACTAGGTGTACTGTACTGGTATACATTTCATCCCCTGGTTTACACATCGGTTAAACAAATACAAGTGTGATTTGAGATGTAATGGTGGTGTGACACCTCCACATTCTCCTTGTGTAGATGACATGTTTAGACTTTAGAGATGCAGCATTGCCCATAACAATGAACAGACCAATATCCAGAGCTGGGGGGGATGATTTGTGTGTGTGTGTGTGTGTGTGTGTGTCTGCATCCCTATTACAGGCCGTTGGGGTTTTCCTGCCAATGGTAGAGAAAGTGGCCCAGTGGGTAAAAAGTGCAGGAGAGCTGGTTGTATATAACCCTCACAGCTCACATCTGGACCAGATCTGTCCAATTTCCCCCCCTCCGAGTTTCCTTAGTGCAGCGGAGCAGGTTGCCAGTTATGCCGCCTGCCTGGCTCTGGGCACAATTGGCTCTGCAGCAGACTGGCTCAGGGTTATGTAACTCTGCCTCTGATCCCACTGGGGCCTTTCATCTCCAAACCAATCTAAAGATTATACTGGCATGGTCTGTGCTTAAGTGTGAGTGTACAATGTTTGTTCATTTCTACTTTCCATAGTAGCCTGTGTCTAGTTCTTTGTGTAATGTTTGTTCATTACTTTCCAGTGTGTGTGTGTGCGCGCGCGTGTGTTTTAGGGCTGGAACTATCAAGGATTTTAGTAATCAAGTATTCTGTTGATTATTCTGACTGTTAATGGTAATAATAGTAAAAAAAACACTGCTTTTTTAAATGCTTTATTGAGAAAAATAAAGTGGCCTCTACAGCTTAGAACCATTGACATATGTAGAATCCGTCAGAATCAGTCATAGAACCTTTCTGTTTTTCAATATAAAAATAAACTTTCAGCATGTACCAGCAAAAACTATATAAATTATAGAGGCAGACAATTCTGTAATTGAATTATTCAAGTTCTTCAATGAACTGTTTCAGCCTGAGTGTTTGTGTGTGTGTTTGTTCATCACTGTTCCAGCCAGTACACAGGTTTACTGAACACACAGGGAGGAACAGCTTGTTTGTATTTGACAGCATTGCCTATCTCAGATTCCCTTATTTAGCCTTGCATGACTGCATCATTATCATCCCCAGCTACCTTCACTCATCATAATGGTTGTAGGCACAGCAATAGGCTTTCTTTGAAAGCAGAAAGGTTACCTACTGGGTCAGAAGCAAGGGAGTGTTATCCTTATGGATCCAGTCACCATGATGGTATAAGTCTTGTGATGGGTTGCATTATTAATAGGAAACCTAAGAATAAGAGATGTTTTGCAAAGTTCAGGTGTATGATGCACAACCTCACCATATATGAACTACCAGAGGGAGTTCTGTGAAACTGACTACGTTGCTGAGTCTGAACTTGTGAACAGTAGGCTTGCCCATCGTTATTTGATTGGTAATTGTCATGCCAAAATGGGAACACCCCTTACATTCTTCATGATAAGGTCATATGCCAACTTCCTGTCCTTTTAGTGACACATTACTGAGATATCTGACAGGGTAGGCACAGTAGGCTAAAGTGTGGTGGTGATAGATAACCAATTTTTTAACAGTTTAATACATAAATCAAGTTTTATAAAGTCCAACAATTACCTTTTTCGAACGTTGTTCCCTCAACACAGATTAGGCCAAAATGACAAGTGATGTAAATGTGACATAGGCTACCATTAGTTCAAGTCAATATTTTTGATTGATCAAATAAATAACTTTTATAGGCTTTCAAGTTATTTCTCTCTCTCAACAAATGGGACAGTAGGCTACCATGATCTGCCATGTATCCAACATTGTGTGAATCCTTTTTTCACCCTTCACCACATCGATTTTTTGATTGATATATCTAATCGCAGTTAGACCTAATTAAACCAGGTAGTTTTCTTAGAGAATCGTGCACCAATCTAGTTACAGTAGCAAAAGTCGGCTACTATTAACAATGTATAGCCATACAAACAATCAATAGTCTTCACTCGAGCAAAAAACTTTGGAACTACTTTGATGAAGCAACTAAACCAATCGTAGGTTAACAATTTGAACACTATCGTCAGGTCAAATTAGATAATTGAACATTAGGCCTAACTCTAGACTTGCAACTGTAATATAAAATCGAGTTATATTAGTTGGCAAAAAAAGGCGGCGGTGGTGGCAATAGGCATAGGCAAAGGCATAGGTGTGCCAGTGTTTTTAGAATAAGTGACGGCTATCCCTACTCAGACACCGGGCTCTCCTTTCTCCTAACCAGGCCTCTGGTTGTGGAATTACGCACAGCTAGGACATCGGCGAAACGCAATAAGTGACCAGCGCCCCTCTAAATGTGATATACAATGAAAATGCTTTGATAAACTCACCCTCTAACAGCCTGGAGATCAGCGAGTCGACGTCCAACTCCCCCTCCGCCATTTCTGTAGTGGGGCTGCTGTCAGAACTCTCTGCTTGCTGCTGCCACAGACGCTGGCAGGCGCCGCCTGTCCGTCTCACAGCAGCGGAATGCAAACCCCTGGGTCTCACCGCCCGAATATCTTTGGATTACTAGGCCTAGGAAACAGATTGGAACGCATGAAGCCATAATGCATAGGTGTCAAACTCATTCCATGGAGGGCCGAGTGTCTACAGGTTTTTGCTCTTCCCAACTACTTGATTGATGAATTAAGGGGGCCACTCGGCCCTCCATGGAATGAGTTTGACACCTGTGCCATAATGCAACAGGTTTGTAATGATACAGTAATTGTCATGTATTGTATCAAAATGCAAATAGAATAGTGAATAGATCATTTAGGCTAATTGTTGTAAACGAATGGATTTGTTGTTAGGTTGCCCTATAGTCATTATACTACGATGTGCGCAGAGGGGATATTGATAAAATAGCCCTTGTTTGCCCAAGATTATTTATAGAATTGTGCATTGTGAATACTACTGACAGACACCTGCTAGTTATGGAAGCAGTTTTTGTCGGTCTAAAGTGTTGCTAGAGTGATTGAAATGTAGATGAGTTTTAAGTAATTTTCAATGAATCCTACGAATTAGTTTCTATAAAAACTTGCGTTCTGGCGCTCCCCCGTGGTTATTTAACGCTCTTGGATCAAATGTACGCACTTGGGAGCGTAAACAGTGTGGTGGGGACTGGGTGACCACTGGTTACTGTCACCCTTCGGTTTTAATCTCCAAGACAGTTCTAGAACGCATACAGTACTTGAAAACTCAGCCTTCTGATGCGACAAATTTGTTTGAGTAATGTGTCCAAAAACATAGTGGCCAAGTCATCCTGTGTTATATCAAATGGATGGCATGGTCAACTTGAAATTACACGCCAAATTGACAAGACGGTCGCTTCCGATGTGTTTATTAATGTGATAATAAACTTGTAGGACTAAAGGCATATGCCATATGATTAATAAAGGCATGTGCCTAGTGAGACTATGGACGGCATAGGATATAGTATCACCAAACAACTCATATGATCTTTTCCAGGAGGCATTTTTGAACGTGGAATCTGTTCCTTTAATGCACGTCATTTGGGTATTTCCGCACCATGTTGAGGGGGTGGTGGCTGCAACTTGCATTGGAGACTCGAAGGCGGAGGTGGCGCGAGGGAGGCGAAAGAGCGATCTGTCAAGAGAAGTTTACCTTGTCCACGGCACAATCTATTTTAAAACAACCCATTGGGATAAGGCTTTTCTAACCAGTGTGGCTTAACCTGAAGTCGAAAATGGATGGTAAGTGGGCTTATCAATTGCTCTAAAAGTATTAGAAATGTGGTGTCTCTCATGTGAAGCTTACTGTAGCAACTTGTTTGCGCACAAGGGGAAGCCCCGTGCCATTGGTTTTGTACTGCCGCAGGAGGAGTCAATACAAAATAATGAAGAACACTGTCCTCAAGTTGCCAGGAAGTTGCTTTCAACCAAGATCATTATATAATCTAGAATTTCGCACACATCTGTAGAACCAAGAATCTCTCTCTCTTGCTCGAACATACTGGTTTTATGTTTGAGAGTTAATCTTAATGCACTAAGGGGATGAATTTCTATCCAGGCGTATTACGACTGTCATGAGGCCTTCTGATTCTCTTACACGGACGTTAGCAGGTCTTACAAATATGACATATTGGCCTAATGTCACGTTACCTGCACGGAAAATAACACATATAAATCACATAAAAATCAATTGTCTGCATATCTATGGCAGAAATATTTAGGCTACAATGAATGCCAATTTAGGAAATATGTATACAGTGACGCTAACATGTTTGTCTTGGTGAATTATATCAAGCTACGTAACAGTGCCTCCGGAGGAATGGATACATTGTTGACAATCCACTTGGTACTTTGTAGCCGTGTCCAATACCATCAGTGTTGCCAGATGTGATTGACAGTTTCCAGCCCAATCACAGCCTAAATCGCACCAATCCACTAAAAACCGCCCAAATCGGTTTTATTGGCTCGAAAACCCTATTTATGCGTATGCGCGAGAAAAGCAGGCGCGTCCCAATAGCATACTACTACACTACCGCTTTTCACTACAACTCGAATAGAAATAGAATGAGTAGAATGGACATGGTCCCTCAACCGACAGCAATTAGGATGACTACAAACCAATTAGAGCTTTCAATCGACCATGTAGGAAAGGCTATTTTTTTTAATAGATTTTTACTTTCCACCAACCTGTCATTTTCACACCTTGAATGGTCCAGTGAGCTAATCCTATCTCCAACAAAGATGATATTCACAAGATGAAGTATGTTTCATTAAAAAAATATGCCAAATATACACTCACCGGCCACTTTATTAGGTACACCTGCTTGGTAACGCAAATATCTAATCAGCCAATCACATGGCGGCAACTCAATGCATTTAGGCATGTAGACATGGTCAAGATGACCTGTTGAAGTTCAAACTGAGCATCAGAATGGGGAAGAAAGGTGATTTAAGTGACTTTGAACGTAGCATGGTTGTTGGTGCCAGACGGGTTGGTCTGAGTATTTCAGAAACTGCTGATCTACTGGGATTTTCACGTACAACCATCTCTAGGGTTTACAGAGAATGGTCCGAAAAAGAGAAAATATGCAGTGAGCGGCAGTTCTCTGGGCGAAAATGCCTTGTTGATGCCAGAGGTCAGAGGAGAATGGCCAGACTGGTTCGAGACGATAGAAAGGCAACAGTAACTCAAATAACCACTCGTTACAACCAAGATATGCAGAAGACCATCTCTGAACGCACAACACGTGGAACCTTGAAGCAGATGGGCTACAGCAGCAGAAGACCACACCGTGTGCCACTCCTGTCAGCTAAGAACAGGAAACTGAGGCTACAATTCGCACGGGCTCACCAAAATTGGACAATAGAAGATTGGAAAAATGTTGCCTGGTCTGATGAGTCTCAATTTCTGCTGCGACATTCAGATGGTAGGGTCAGAATTTAGCGTAAACAACATGAAAGCATGGATCCATCTTGCCTTGTATCAACGGTTCAGGCTGGTGGTGGTGGTGTAATGGTGTGGGGGATATTTTCTTGGCACACTTTGGGCCCCTTAGTACCAATTGACCATCGGTTAAACGCCACAGCCTACCTGAGTATTGTTGCTGACCATGTCCATCCCTTTATGACCACAGTGTATCTATCTTCTGATGGCTACTTCCAGCAGGATAACGCGCCATGTCACAAAGCTCAAATCATCTCAAACTGGTTTCTTGAACATGACAATGAGTTTACTGTACTCCAATGGCCATCACAGTCACCAGATCTCAATCCAATAGAGCACCTTTGGGGTGTGGTGGAACGGGAGATTCGCATCATGGATGTGCAGCTGACAAATCTGCAGCAACTGCATGATGCTATCATGTCAATATGGACCAAAATCTTTGAGGAATGTTTCCAGCACCTTGTTGAATCTATGCCACAAAGAATTAAGGCAGTTCTGAAGGCAAAAGGGGGTCCAACCCGGTACTAGCAAGGTGTACCTAATAAAGTGGCCGGTGAGTGTATGTAAAGCCATGGATTTTCCACAATATAGTACTTTACCCAAAAAGAGATCCACTTGTTTTGTTTTTCTCATTGATCATTTCTTCCTTTGGTGGGCTTTAAACATCACCGACTCCAGACAAGACCATCAACTGAACATATATGCAATCGATAGATCTCTCAAATACCATAATGATTTATATCCTACCACAGTCTACACATCGCGGCATAGAACTTTTCCTGATTGAGGTACACGTGTCAAGAAAACATTAATAATCGGTCATGACAAGTACCTCCCACAATGAGGGTGGTTGCTGCTTCATTCTGTGAGAAGTAACTGCGGGGCTCCATGGTGCCTCGCTCTAAAAACTCTGTGAGCCTCGATCTTGTGACTCGTAAATCTCAAGCAGCCAAAATTTGAGCAAGTCGGACAGATTTTATCCCCATCATGCAACAGTTATTGAAAGGTGCTGATTGGCACTGGTTGGTAACTGCTCAAAATGGACCCTCTCAAACATGGTCATTAACTTCAGCAGGTATCTGAAGTGGACCTCAACTTCTCCGACACTATTGGGACACCCTTCAAAATGGCGATACAAAAATGTATTTCTGGGTCAAGAGTAGAAATTATAGTGAAGGTGGAAAGGAGATCTTTTCTTGAGTAATGTGCCGCAAATATTATTGTGGTAAATAAAGCCGATTTGGTTCTTCCAGGTAGACAACTTAGTTTAGCGGAATACATATCATCATTCTATTTCTATGCAAGTGGTAGTGTTATAGTAGTGAAAAGGGGAAGTGAAAAGTTTTGGGACACACTCAAGGCCTGTACAACCCTCCATGCAACAAATAATATAGCAAATATTGCAACTCACAGACCATGGCAAACACAAATTGCGATGTGTATACAGTGCGTCATTCATGTAGGCCTACCAGCAGAGGGAGCAATAAAGATGACCAAAAATGTCAATAGAGACTTTTTATAACCTCAGTAGCGTCATAGTACGAGAAACAAAGCCATAATAATCTGGCATATCAAATACATAAGTGGGCCTGCGAGCCCTGTACACTAGAGTTAATATAAGAGAGAGATGGAAATTAGGAGTTTGTTTTACTGCAAACGTGGTTAAATTAGAAGATATTGTGACACTCCATGAACTAAAAAAGTGCAGAAAAAAGCCTGGCCGCATTGGGAGTTGGAACACATAAACTCATGGAGATTAATAATGCTTCTGTTGTTTCTAATGCTTGGTATAGTTAATGTCTCACCTACACAGGCGGTGACTGAAATGTAACACACTTATTAAATGATACATGGCACACTTTTGGCTCTGATATAAGAACATTCTGTACTGGGTCATTTAATGTCAGTAAGTAAACAAGCCATGACACACACCATCTCATTGTTCTGAAATGGTTTCTGTAGTTAGAAACAGATAAGATACGTTTTCCTGCATCATTGTTTTGTAGAAATATAGTTTTATCTTATCTTAGAAATAAGATAATTGATTGTACACAAATTAGCTAGGGCTGGGCGTTATTTACAGTATTGGACAGTACTTTTTGTTTCTTAATAATGCAAATTCAAAATATGTTTTATGAGTATGAATTATCTCTACTCAATTCATAGCTCACTTCAAAACATTAGCCTAGCACCAAAGATACAGGGAATATATATATATATATACCTAAGCCTGTATAAAATAAGTTAAGCTGTCATTGGGAATATTCAGACAGTCACATATTTGATAGGTCTATGCACAATGCTACCTGTTTCTGTCACATCGTAGCCATGAAGTCTGTTAAACATTCATAGTAAAGGATGACATGCGAAGAAAAATTATCTTCTCCTGTCCTGGATAGTAGCCAATTTTCCTATCCCGTATCAATCCCACTATAACCTAAAATCCTGACTCCTGTCTCAATGAAAATTACACACTTTATTCTGTAATGCATAGGCTGCATTGTTAAAGCACATATAGCGGCTATTTATTAATCTCCTCTATTTTGTTTCACGCAGATTCTCTGCTGTTTAGTGTATGAAAAGCTAACATTTACATGTTGTCATAGTGTGTTGTATATTCCTATTAAAATTATGAATTAAATTGTTGGCCGCACACAGTCTCCATGTTTTAAAAGGAGAGGAGCAAAACCAGTATTGAAGGTATAGTAAAAATCCATATTACAGCTTGGATCCTTATTGGTATATAAATAAGGGTATACTTCCCAGCCCTAAGATTTGCCATTTTCATTTTGTGGGATTCATATAAGATTCAATAGAATTCAAACCCCGAATCCGATTTGGACCCAAATCCTACCTGATAATGATTAAGACATGAGGAATCTAAAACAATGGTAAGAAATCACCAATGAACCCTCCAAACCCCTCCTTTAGGAGATTTTATCGCCCAGTATGGAATATCAGTTATCTATGTCTGACAAGTAATATAAAGCTGCAGCTTGGAGTTTTGTGTCTTCATACTATATAATGTATTTCTGATTAATCTGGTAATCTGGAGGTTGCTCTGTCCAAAGGTATCAGTCATGTGATATTGTCCCATTATACAATGTGATAATCTTGTACTCTGTCCACTAGATTGCACTGTCCCTGCTATTAGGGGAAATGGTCCAACTGAAATTAATTGTTCTCAGTGTTAATTCACAATTTAACCTTCAAATGATAATTATTTATCCATGTAGAGTGAGGAGGACTAATTTGGGACACTTATTATTATTGTCTGACATGATATTATATTATATATGGTAGGCCTATCTTATGAGTGGACATTATAGGGACAATGATGTTGTTATTTAAGGGATGTGTTTTAACTTTAAAACAAGGGAGAATTATTATTTTATATTATATTTATATAGCATATTTCAACCACCTCACAGAGAGAGGGTTGGGCTGCATTGTACTTACTATTGGTATTCAGTCTCTCCTTGGACTCGAGCAATACATGTACTGTAGAGACATAGACACCGTAGACACCTACTGCTCCATTGAACTAACTCAGATAATGGAGAGAGCTGTGAGGTGGTTGAAAAAACCCTGGGTACAACACCTTTGTCTCTGTGTTTTCTTGGCTTTATTCAGCTGTGTATTTCTGGCAGGTCTGGCTGCTTTTGTGTAAAGGGGAACCTGCTCTGTTTCCTTCATGTAGGCTACAAGCATCCAGTGGATTTCTATTTTTAATTAACAAAAGCTTTGGATGTGGATTTAGGTTGATCACACTTACTGACGTATTTGTGTCTACTTCTCCCATAGGAATGTATGGATGGGGACAGGCCCCATTGAACCAAGGTAAGTGCAGTTCATCTCACACTGTATGACTGTTTTACATTCGTCTGTAAGCTATTTAATGTTGTGACTCACACACTAGGCATCCTTCATGACCAGCCTTAATGAGTAAGCCTTCTTCAAAGTTAGCAGTTACATTGTGTAAGCCCCTCTCTTCCCCCATACAGGTCATCCCTTCATAGAAATCATTGAGCAGCCCAAGCCGAGGGGCATGAGGTTCAGGTACAAGTGTGAGGGGCGCTCAGCGGGCAGCATCCCAGGAGAAAAGACCAACGACACCACCAAGACGCACCCCGCCATCAAGGTCAGGTCAACACTAGTGCTGATACCACACATATTATCTTCATGTTGAACTACAGTATTTGTCCTATTATTATGTTTTTAAATGCCAGAGCCAGTGTTTACATTGCAAAAATCATCACTACCTGTTACAACACACACTCTGACGCAGATGAGGGATACTGTTCATCCATGTTAATTTGGCATGCCAATCAAAGTCAAAGTGGCTTTATTGTCAATTCTTCACATGTCAAGACATACAAAGGAATCGAGAGGACGTTCCTCACTCTCCCACGGTGAGACAGATAAAGTGCCCAGGCACAACAGATAACACATACTAAAAGTAAAACATTCAATAAAAATAATTTAAACAGTGCAAAAAGAGCAGTCAGTAAAGACAGTAAATAGCAGCCAAATACTGTGTATTCTGTGTACAAATAATAGTGCAATAGTAGATTGTAGCAATAGAATAGTGGATTGTCCAGAGTCCAGGGTTGGGAGGGGGGGGGGGTGGTTGGGAGGGGGGGGTGGTTTCAGCTTCCTGACAGCTTGGAGGATGTGGCTGGGGGAAGTGGGGGAAGTTACCCAGTATAAGTATTTACCCCTTATGTGTCATAACCATAGTGTAATGGATTGAAGAGGTAGATGAGATTTTTACAGTGATGTCATATTAATTACCATCTTACCTTGCTCACTCTTGCAGGTGCACAACTACAGCGGCCCCCTACGTGTGCGCATTTCCTTGGTGTCAAAGAACATGCCTTACAAGCCCCACCCTCACGAGCTAGTGGGAAAAGACTGCAAACATGGCTACTATGAAGCAGACCTGCAAGAGAGACGAGTACACAGGTAGACACAAGGGTGTGTTGGCGGGTGTGAGTAGAGGTGTGATGAAATACAAACAAACAATGTGATGAAATACAAACAAACAAAATGTACTGTGCAGTGTGCACCTGCCAGCATCTTGATAGAGGAGTGAGAACACTTTATACCAGGGTGAAATCTGTTGCTGAAATTATTTAAAAGTTAAAAATGTAGACAGTATGACCATCTAGATCAGTTAAAGGTGGTTTACACAGTCTGTATAAAAAAAATGCTAGAACCAGAGGACAGCTAAACCCGAGCGCTCAATTGTGACTGTTTTCACTTTCTCTTACTCTCACTCCCTCTGTTTGTTTTCAGTTTTCAGAACCTGGGCATTCAGTGTGTGAAGAAAAAAGATGTGTCTGAAGCAATTACTTGCAGGCTGCAGACCCAAAATAACCCCTTCAACAGTAAGTACAAACACACACACACACACACACACACACACACACACACAGGGGAACTGTGCTGTCTGGACCCCTTGGTGTCCCAGCCAATCTATGACACACACAGTTCATGACCAACTACTATTTTTTATGATCATTGCCCTCATTTTATCAAATATTGTGTGTGAATAGGAATTATGTTGTTCTTTTTTGACCTCTAATATGACAAGATGCAGTCCTTGTCAGTGCGAGGTGCCACACCCATGCCTTTGTGTTTTGTCTGCAGTTACCGAGGCGATGGTGTGGGAGGAGGAGTTTGACCTGAATGCAGTCAGACTATGTTTCCAGGCCTCTTTTACTCTAGCCACAGGGGAACTATGTCCTCTGCCGCCTGTGGTGTCCCAACCAATCTATGACAACAGTGAGTCCGAAACACACACACACACACACACACACACAAGCTCATTATGTACACACTCACTCATCTGTCACCTTTCAGACCACTCTGTTCCTGTTTCAGTGTTAACATTCATGTCAGTTTCAGACATTTATAGGAATGCACCAGATAACCTCAGTGTCCCTTTTCTACTCTCCTTAATTCCATTACTCTCTCTCTCCCTCTCTCATAGGAGCACCTAACGCAGCAGAACTGAAGATCTGCAGAGTGAACAGAAACTCTGGAAGCTGCAGAGGAGGGGATGAAATATTCCTACTTTGTGACAAAGTGCAGAAAGGTTATTCTGTCTTGTCTTTCTGTCAGTCTCAAAGCAAGTCTATCTGTGGCACCCCTCAAAATGCAGGTGTCATGCTTTCCTTGTTGTTGTTGAAGACCAGTCTTGGTCTTGTTAATTCACAATCTCATTACCTCTATTTGTGGTGTTAAAGGCTTGAGCCTATTAGTTATTTTAGCTCCTTCCAACAGCTAACTTCCTCTTTCTGTGTGCCTTCTTTTGAAGTTCCTCTGCGAAAATCAATTTTAATGTATAGTTCCTCCCCATTTGCCTACTAACAGTGTTGCAAAGTTAAGTAAAGCGCAATATTTACCCCCCCCCCGCCCCAGATTCTAATTGTTTTCGTCCTCTCACCTAGTTCTTGTTTACGCACTACTACTACTAACTGCTTAAGTGAGGGATATGAAATATGGTAGAAGCGTCTTAAACATTGACTTTCTCAGCTTGGAATTACTCCCATTACTTTGGTAGGACAAAATGACGAGAACATGCAACATTTTGGGGTATAATGCAAAAGTAATATTAGGAATAGTGTAACAAATTACTTTTCTTAGGGAGTAATAAGTTAAGTAATTTGTTATTGTTGAAAGAACTAATGAGTCATAGATAATATATTAACTTTAGAGTAACGACCCCAACACTGCCTACTAGCAACTGCTTGCCACTGTTCCACTGATGGATAACTGTTGGTCAAGCAAATAACCATTGCCCTGACACAAGCAAATTAATCATGGCTCTGTTTGAATACTCTTACAATGTATCCTTCCTTTTTTCTGTGAAGAAATCACTGATTGGTGAAAGGAATGCAGTGAAAGGCTTGCTTTCAATTCAACCATGTTAGATCATTGATAAAGGGAGGGAGAGTTTATTTTAAAATGAGTTGAACAGGACCCAAGACCTCTCTTGCTTGGTCACATGGAAGAAGAAAAAAAATTCATGATGCATACATCAGTATCACAAAAGTCTGGTAACTAGCTCAGATCTCACCCGCGAACCTCCCCTATCCTCCTCTTCTACAGAAGACATAGAGGTGCGCTTCTTCCAAGACTCTTGGGAGGGGAAGGGCACCTTCTCTCAGGCGGACGTCCACAGGCAGGTGGCCATCGTGTTCAAGACACCAGCCTACCGCGACACCAACCTGACGGAGCCGGTGAGGGTGAAGATGCAGCTCCGCCGGCCATCAGACCGTGAGGTCAGCGAGCCAATGGACTTCCAGTTCCTGCCCTCTGACCCAGGTCACTGCCAGTTCAGTTGCTATGACAGTTAACTATGTCTCTATGACAACATACCTGTGCCTCAATGCATATTAATCTGTTCATTGTCAAAGTAAGCCTACACACTTAAAGAGATGCTACAAGAGTTTTGTATATTTTCAGTCACTAGTTCTAAAATCAGCACTCACAAGCCAAAAATGGGTCCCTGAAATAGACAGAAATATTGTCATGATATTACCTGATTGAACAGAGAGGGGCACACTTCCTCACTCCCATGAGCAAAAACTTATTTAGCAAGTTTCTTGGCTTAACTCACAAACTGCCAAATAATTCTGGAACAATACTTTGATTTTTGACACTGTAGAATGTTGACAATTTGGCTGACTTTATTCACCCTCAGCACTAAATGAGTTAAACTGAGGACTGTAGTCGAATGAGATAAGAAATTGATCAACAATATATCATGAACCATACAGTCAACCTTTAAGCTAACATTTTATGTGAAGAATTGGCAACCAAAACCTGTAGCACCTCTTTAAAAGAAAGAATACTGGTGGCTATCAGTTGGCTACTGGTGAACTGGTGGCTGTCAGTTGGCTACTGTAGATATTAGTTGTGGTTTTGACACTTCTGCCTTTTCCCTCTACAGATGAATATAGACTGATGGAGAAGAGAAAACGTACAGAGGGAATGTTCCAAAATCTGAAGCTGGGAACCATGACACCTGGTAGGTGTTAAGAAGGATTTACACCAGGGCTACTTATTCAACTATATTTTTAAGGGGGCCAGACATTTTCTGTTATATGCAGGGGGGCCAGACATTTTCCACACACATGCGATTATTCTTCCTAACAACTGTATACACTTGTAAAACAACGCAAAACACCAGTATATTCTTATAAAGTGGCCTATGTAAGTGCAATTTTCTTTCTTTTGAATAACTTTTCTCACTTACTGGATATGAACACAGCACACACTCTTTTTCCCTTCTAATGAGAGAAATTGCAGTTCTTCATTAGGCAAGAGCAGAAGAGTTTGGTTCATATGAAGTCAATTCTAGGGGCAATTCTCAGGCAATGATGAAGATGTTCATTTGTCAGGAGGCAATGGGTGTTTGTTTTAATAGCGTTCATGTGAAAAAAGCTGGATTCACACGTGCATTGATGGAAACAGTTAAGACAAAATGGCAATCTTCGTGTTTAGGAATTGCTCTCCATTGACATGCTCCATCCAAAACTTAGCACAACCCACAGACTGAAGTGCCTGCCTCAGATCAGTTAGTCTAGCAGCGTTGCAAGAGTTCCCATCAGTGGATGGGAGCAGATATGGCAGAAGCAAGATGTCCATCGCCAGAAATCCGAGCCGAGGTAAGCCAACTAGTCTGGCCTCACTCCAAGAAGAAGAAGAGACGGAGCCATAAAAGCACTATTAGTAAAAATAAGAAAAATAAATAGAAGGCAAAGCAAGCTAACTGAAGGCAAGTTTAAATAAGTGTGTTTTGAGAAGTTTCTTAAAGGTGTTAAGAGTTTCTGCCTCTCTGATATTGCCTGGTAGGGCGTTCCAAAGCTTAGGGGCATAGCAGCTGAAAGTCACCTCAACGCTTCTATTATGGTTTGCTTTTGGAATCACCAAGAGAGAAGTAGTGAAGGATCTAAGGGTTCTATTAGGCACATATTCCTGAATGCAGTCACCCAAGTATCTTGGTGCTAAACCTTTTACCATTTTGAAAACCAGAAGAAGAACCTTCAAATCTATTCTAAAACACATAGGTAGCCAGTGTAGTGTACGGAGTGCTGGGGTAATGTGGTCTTTTTGTGTGAGTCAATACTCTTGCAGCTGCATTCTGAACTAACTTGTTTAATACTTTTCTGGGGGAGACGGCTATTGCAGTAGTCTAGTCTAGCTGATAAGGCTATGCATAAGCTTTTCTGCTTCTGCTTGTTGGAGGAAAGGTTTGACCTTTGCGATGTTTCTTAAATCAAAAAAAGGCAACTCTAGTAACATTTCTTATATGCGGCTCGAACGTTAGGTCATTATCTCAAGTTACAAGTTTATTGTTATTGTCTCATACACGAGTGCAGGGAGTAAAATTCTTTGGCTCGGTTCCATGACAATGCAGCATACAAATATTACAATATGCAGTAGTGCAATGAAATAAGGACAAGACAATAAGTGACAGTACAAGATAAGTGAGACAGTTGGACAGTGCCGATTGTTGGAGACACATAAGACAATAGACATGACACAATTGCAGTATAAATAGTAAAGTAAAAAGTAAAGTGGGTCAGTGGAATGTCATTATTATTGCACTGTGTCGTTGGTGTAAGAGGTGGTTGTTTAAAGTGACTGTGTGCTGGTAAGTCCATTCTGTGGGTGTGATGGGGGTAAAGTCATGAGTTTGGGGTAGGCTTATTCATGAGCCTGATGGCCTGGGGGAATAGCTGTCGGTGAGCCTCTGAGTTTTGGCCCTGAGGCTCCGGAGGAGGCTCCATCTTTTGGACGGCAACAGTTCCAACGGGCTGTGGTTGGGGTGGCTGGGGTCTCTGATGATCCTCCGGGCTTTGCTGACACATCGCTTGTTGTATATGTCCTGGATGTAGGGAAACTCACATCCACTGATGCGCTCAAAGGTCCGCACCACCTTCTGCAGCGCCTTGCGGTTGAGGGCGGTGCAGTTGCCGTGCCAGGCAGTGATGCATCCCGTCAGGATGCTCTCGGTAGTGCCCCTGTAGAAGGTCCGCAGGATCTTGGGCCCCATGCCAACCTTCCTCAGCCGCCTGAGGTGAAAGAGGCACTGCTCTGCCTTTTTCACCACCTGATTTGTGTGCTCGTCCCAGGTGAGGTCGTTGGAGATATGGATGCCAAGGAACTTAAAGCTGTTGACCCTCTCTACTGCGGACCCATTCATGGTCATAGGGTCCTGTTCCCGGCCTTTCTTCCTGAAGTCCACCACCAGCTCCATGGTCTTGTCGATGTTGAGGGAGAGGTTGTTCTCCTGGCTGTACTGGGCCAGGCAGTCGACCTCTCTCCTGTAGGCCATCTCATCGCCGTGGTGTCATCAGCGAATTTGATCAGAGTTAGAGCCATGAGTGGCCACGCAGTCGTGGGTGTACAGGGAGTAGAGGAGGACTCAGGACACAGCCCTGGAGGGCTCCTGTGTTGAGGGTCAGGGGGGTGGAGGTCTTCGAGCCCATTCTCACCACCTGTCGTCGGTCCGACAGGAAGTCCAGTATCCAGTCGCATAGGCTGGGGTTGAGGCCTAGGTTTCTCAGCTTGGTGTCGAGCCTGGAGGGGACAATAGTGTTGAATGCTGAACTGTAGTCAACGAACAGCATCCTCACGTAGGTGTTCCTCTTCTCCAGGTGGGTGAGGGCAGAGTGGACTGTGGTGGCGATGGCGTCGTTAGTGGATCTGTTTTGCCTGTAGGCAAATTGGTGAGGATCCAGGGTGGGAGGGAGCATGCTACAGATCTGGGCCTTGACATGCCTCTCAAAGCATTTGCTCACGATGGGAGTGAGAGCAACAGGGCGCCAGTCGTTTAGGCATGTTACCTTGTTCTTCTTCGGCACTGGGACAATGGTGGATGACTTGAAGCAGGAGGAAACTGTTCCTGTGGAGAGGGAGAGGTTGAATATGTCCGTGAACACACCAGCCAGTTGCGCTGCGCACACTTATCTATAACAACGCCTAGGTTCTTCTGCCTCCCGACTACAGCATAGGCCCAGATGCTCTAGATTTTTTTTATATTTTATCTCTTTGAGGTCTTGGTCCAACCACAATGACTTCTGTTTTGTCGTTCAGTTGGAGAAAATTCTGGGACATCCACACTTTTGTCTATTAGACATTTTTCCAGTGAGCTGAGTGGACTTGTATCACCAGGAAACACAGAAATGTACAATGGTGTGTCATCCAACTGTGGAAATTGACACTATGCTTTCTAATGATGTTACCCAGTGGCAGCATGTACAAAGAGAACAGTACAGGCTCAAGAATAGATCCTTGAGGGACCCCGCAGGTAATACCAACTGTGTCTGACACAGCGTCTCCTAGTGCAACAACAAAATCTCTCCCAGCAAAGTAAGATTTAAACCACTCCAGTACTGGTTCCGAAAGACCCACCCAATGTTCCAGACGGTGCACCAAAATGTTGTGATCTACTGTATCAAAGGCAGCACTCAAATCCAGTAAAACTAGAACAGCAACACCACCACTGTCAATGGTTACCCGAAGGTCATTTACAACCTTTACCAGAGCAGTCTCTGTGCTATGGTTAGATCGGAAGCCTGACTGGTATGTCTCAAGGGTGTTGTGTGTAACCAGGAATTGATTCAGTTGTCTAAAAACTATTTTTTCAAGGATTTTACTTAAAAAAGGGAAATTTTTGACAACAGAGCTGTCTAAATGCCTCTTTTTCAGTGTTGGTCTCACAATGGCAGATTTCAAGGCGGTTGGGAATTTGCCAGCTGATAAAGAACAGTTCTTCAAGTAAACAATCATACACCTTTTTAAAGAACTTAGTGGGGATGTGATCAAGTGAGCAGGTTGAGGACTTCATCTGAGAGAGAACTTCACTCACAGCTTGCGTGTCAACTTGCTCAAATGAATCCATATGGCACCAAATATCAGATCTGTTTTTTTCATATTCAAAATTGATCAAAACAAAAATTGATGGTCTAAATTGATGGGCGGGCCAGATCTCCCTCCGATCTCCCACCAGTTGAATAAGCCTGATCTACATTATGTCACTGCAATGTGAAGCAGTTTCCTCTAATGGTGTTCTTTATGGTTTATATGCAATTGTGTTTGTTGTAATTTCAGGGGCTTTACCACCAGAGAGGAGGCCTTTACAAACTGCTAGGAGAACAGTCACTGCAAGGCCACCAGCTACTAGTGTCCAGCCTGGTAAACCTTGTTTTGCATCTTTGATAACTGCTGTGTTCTGCCAATTTGAACACACTTTAATTCATAGGTTCAACTTTTTAAAACTTTCTTTAAGTGCAGATTGTATAGTATACAATTGTGATTAAGTGTTTGCGTTTTGCTTCCTGCAGTGGTGAACCCAGTGGCGGCCGCTTCTGTCCCCTCTATGAAGCCCCAGTCCTTCTACAGCCCTCAGCCAGGCCAGCTGTTCTCAATGCAGCCCAAAGCAGAAGCCTCCTCCACCATCATCACAGGCGAGTCCTGGAAATTCCTCACCAGCATCACCCTGGACTCCCAGCCCAAAGCTACCCTTGTGCCCAGCTTCACTTCCCAGGCTGCACCCCCCTCTTCCTCCCAGGACTACCCCACTGTCAATCTGTCAGACCTCCATGGCTTCACCTTTTCCACCTTCACTAACCCCCAGGAGCCAGTAAACGCAGCTCCACAGGTGGTCACCACTGAGCCCGCCGCCCCCTTTGGGGTCCAGGGCACTCAGTTCAGGGTGGAGGCTCCCATGGGTGATGACGAGCTGCTAGAATTTCCCAGCTTCTCCGAGACTCAGCCTGTGGGCACCCTGGACAGCATCAACATTGACGACTTCCAGGCTCTGCTGGGTCAGAGTGGCCTGGCAGGAGAGGGGCCAGGGTGCAGTGTGACATCCACATCCACTGTGACTCCAGCGCCCTGCCACCTTGCCTCCACTGCCACTGTCCAAAACAACGCTGCCCAGAACCCTGTAGACCGCAGCAGCACATGGATGAACTACCCCAACAGCATTGTCCATCTGCTGCAGAGCGAGGGCATGATGGACAATTCCACCGACTATGCTAGCCAGCCGCCCAACCTAGACGAACTGGACAACTTCAGCTCCATGGACGAAGACCGTCTCCTGTCCATCCTGAACTGCGGGAACCAAACTGGTTTTGTGTCGGGACACCAGACCTAGATATCACACACTTGTTTTAGTGACATATTTATAACTCCCACACCCCAGCAAACGTTTCATATGCCTCCTAACCCCTCAGACCCAACTCCCTTCTAACCAAACATCCCTTCTGCAAGGACTTAATATTCTATAAGGCAATGGAAATGAAGGACTTGCTAATTTAGAGTCTGAAGGTTGTGCTCTCCTCTATGCGGACATGCTTGAGTACCTTGCTGGTACTCAATGGAAAGAGTTTGTAGAGGGGAAAGCTTAAGGGGGACCTTTGTATCTGTTAGTCAGTAGTTGACACAAGGATGAACTTTATCAGGAGAAATGTCCTTTGTCTGTCTTGTCAACTAAAGATGCACCCCACTGGATTCTATATATACCCTAGTTTGTGTTTTGTCTCCAAATAGGAGACAGTGGTATTCACTCCTGGTCCAGTAGAGCTTCAACGTTCAAATGAGCATTAGGGCATATTAGAGTAATTCTTATGGATATGTGTATGGAGTACTGTAGTTCCAATTTAGAACAATCACTAGCTGAAAATGACCAGGAGTTAATATCACTGGCTCAGGTATTCTAAAGTCCTGTCCATTTTCTGCTTGTAGTTTACTGTGGTGGCCAGAAAGTTTTACATGAATTGAACCCTTGGACCAAGCCTTTGAACCAACCATGACACCAGTTCTATTGTCTCAAAACTGAACTGACTTTCAAATACTTTTGATTATGATTGCACTTAATGTTCAGGAGATTACCCCTTACATACTCAACCACTTTATGTCTTGAGGCCTTTTGGGTTGGTATTTGTCTTTCAAAGAAATTTCAAAATATGTTTTAATAAGATAATCGAAAAGATTATTACTTTGTCATTGTCTTTTAGATTGTGCTCTCTATCTGCAAAGTAATTGTATACTATCTCAAAAGTGAAGAGATTGAAAGGTGAGATGGATTTAACAATATATTAGCTAAGACATTTTTGATGGTTGAATTACAATATAACATTTGAAATCTATTGGTGAAAGGCTAAATATTTCACAAGAAGGGAATAAAGCTCACAATTATCTAGCTGCCAACGGAAAGCCTTACTTGTTTGTCCATCTATTTGTAGATGGGTTGTCCAGTTTTGCCTGTAATTAGCATTATCACCTCCAATCCAAATAACAATCTGAATTGTTTTTTAGTTTCTGGCTCTGGAGGATACTGCATGGTAGTATAACTGCAAATATCAACATTCACTGTATAACAAGATGACAATATTTTTTTTTTTTGTCTTATCAGTGTATCGAGGTTGGGATTTCCATGTGGGAAATGCAGTCAACTAATCCTGGTGACAGATATTGAAAATGATTAGACATTAACATCCGGAAGTGTAACCATTGTCATTTTATGTTTCAATACATTTTCACTGCAGGAAGGATATTGCCTATAAATGTAAAGCGTATCCAAATGTAGCAGATGCACTGACATGGTGTGTAAAAAGACTCATTCTGTACATTATCTCAAGTATCCTATCTGACAATCACTGTCAATGATGCTCTCATTTACAGTGTGGTTTGCTTCAAGACCACTATTATTATTGTAATCAGTGATGCTTTATTGTATATGGTCTAAATCTGCAGTTCATTTTCTATAAGAAATCAAGACGTTTTAAACATAACTCTGTACTAAAGCTGCCTTGGAAATAGTGTGATATTTTGTACAAGCAATGAATAAAATGAATGAACAGTTTTTGTTTTTTTTGGTAATTGATTGTAAAGCTTTTTCAGAAATGGAACTCACACTAGTGTTACCCAAAAGGAGGCCTTCCTGCTTCAAAGCAAACTTTATTTGGCAATTATGTAAATTAACTCATAACAGCAAGTACAAAAGAAATATTAAATACAAACAATTTAAAAGTTATGATTAATGCACAAATTGTACAACAGAAATAATCACTTCATGAGATGCCTTGCATAAATTGTAAAACATAAAAATAAAGTCACTTCATTAGATGCCTTGTAATGTTAATGTATCCTTAAGACATCAAAAGTTACGGTACACTCTACTCTCAGTTTTCTTTTGAATACAAATCTTTTGAATACAAATACAAAATTCAGATATTCTTCCCATATGTGTCTGCCTTGTGGACATATATAGGCCTATAGGAAGAAGCAAAGGAACAGCATATCCCAGACACTTCAGCGAATTAAGTGAACCAAACCCAAGTCAAACAGTACTCCACAACTTAACCCATGGCATGTGTCCTGTCCGCTGCTACCCCTTTTCCCACTCTCCTTTTTGATGTCCTATGTGACCTCCAGATTGGTGATTTTGTTGATGATGTGGGAGCGTCTGGGCACACACTCCAGGTCGAACTTGCTCTCATATATGGTGGGGCAGAGCTTCCAACAGTTGTTTCGGTAGATGCCCAGGTAAGTATACACATCCGGCTTGTACGAGAGCGGACACTTAACCCCTGTTGCCCGGATGACAGCATCCAGCCTCATAACCTGGTTCTCATCTGTGAAGTTCTGGTTGTAGGCACAGATGACATGCTTACTGTCAGACTTGGGGTCTCGTGGGCTCACTTTGGCCAGGGAGATCTTCCTATCCAGGGCAGCTCTAGCCACACACTCCCAGGCATGGTCCACCTTGAAGCCTGTGTCCAAGTGCATCAGCCACTTCCCTGTAAGCACACCATGGTTCAGTGCCAGTTCCTTCACTGTTTGGAAGCTGACAGGCCTGCCACTGGCCAACAGCCTCTCCCAGCTCTCCTGCAGTCCGGTGACATCACCAGTGCTAGGACAGTGGTCTGGGCCCAGAACAGCAATCCACCCCACAGGACCTTTACCGCCTTCCTCATCCCCAAACCGTCCCACTTGTGATGGCCTGTTGGTTTCCAGCCAGCTGTCAAATTCGGCTTTAGGTGTTTTGCGTGAGTCAAATACAATCCAAGGATCCATGTCTGCGGCCATGGCCTCTGCTGCATAGCTCTCAGCAGAGAGAGGCTCAGGATTCTCCACTTCACCCTCCCCTGGAACATCTTCCTCCATGGTACTCAATACGAGGGTTTTATGGATTGGGTTTTGAGCAGTGGTCAGCTGTGTGCCCAATGTCCCTGTTGAACAGCATTAAAGTTAGCTAGCTAGTGTGAGTAGGAATTAGTAAGAAACCCAGTTTACTCATAACTGAATTCATGATACACATTACAACCTCTTCGAAGTTCAACGTGATACCCCAGTGACGGCATGATATCTAGGTGTAATAGTAGTTAATTACAGTATGTATAACCTGGTCTGCAGTTTGTTAGATACTAAATTGCTTTGTAATCTTCTGGCTATACGCCAGCAATGGGTTTCGCAAATTAGATAGCCTACCGATATAGAGCTAGCTGGTTGGCATGATGCTGCAATATCTCTCACTCGAACCCGCAGAGTATGTCTCCAGCTTCACCTATAATTACATTGTACTTGTAAAACAAACAGCAAACTTACAGCGCTCTAATTTGTTATTTTCTTGTGATGACAGCTGTTATTTACCAGCTTGTATGTCTTGGTTAGCTGGCAAGCTAGCTGCAAGGCTCCATGATTATTTCAATCTCAACCGCTAAACTTTATTGAAAAGCCCCAGTAAGACAATAACGAAACGTTATCTCGTAAAAGTCAAAAGTAACGACTGATTCGTGGATTTAAACTTTTTTTTTTTGTAAAAACGTTTAGAACGTTGCATTGTAGTTTACCTCGAGGACAATCCTTTAATAGCCAATGATGTGCGCCTTTACGTTTGTTTACAAAATAGAAGCTCGTGTGCTGTCTATTTGACCAGACAGTGTGAGTGACCCTACGGAACGTGAGACCCTGCGGAACCAACCTCTCCAAGGCAAGGGGAAGACGTTGCTACGTGCTAGCTAGCTAGCTACCCGGTCGGGTGCGTGTTAAAGGGGAGATAGCTAATAACTAAATATCTTAAGATTGTTTTACGTTAGCTAGCCAAGTTATTCAATAATGCCCAGCAAAAAGAAGAAATATAATGCCAGATTCCCTCCGGTAAGTCGTTAGGTTGAGTAACTTGTTAGCTAGCGTTAGCTGGCTGTGATGATTAAAATCCCTGTGCGTTAGCCCTGCTAGCTGTTAGCTAACAGTACACCCCCTTGAATGGAATTTGGCCTAACTTAGGTTGCTAGCTAACTGGCTAACACTAACCAGCTGGTGGACATCGTTTGTAACTCATCCAACTTGAAAGCTATTTTGCAGCACGAGTGTACTGGTTATAAGCTGTTACACATATGCTTGTAAATCCTGATATATACAACGTTGGCTTGACAATTGCCTAGCTAGTTACCGCATAATGTGGGCAAGCAGTGGCAGTAAACATTGCATTCCAAACTCAGTTCATTGTTGTTAGCTAGCTAGCTAGCTAGCCAGAAGTCTGCTATATACTGAGATCAGGACAGGAGGTTGTTAAAATTGATACATAGCAGCGATATGTCCGGTTGCATCAATTAGCTGCATTTTCTAGGGAAATGATGAATGCCTCTAAAGTTGCTAATCAAACCAGTCACTGAGAGAGAACCAAAAATGTCAGTCAGCTAGTTACCTTCCTACTGAACGACTGACTGCACGCCCCCACGAGTCGTGCGACTGCGATATTATAAGCCACCAATCAAGGTCATACAATGCTTACAAGTCTGCAGTACCCATATCCTCAGGTGATGCAGACAGATGGAAATATTTTTTTGAACAGATAGGCACGGTTGTCATTTGCACATTGTAGTTTCTAGGTTAGAGTTTCATGCAGTCTATTGAGGATTCATAATTGTGCAGTGCATATTTGAATGATCGATCTAAAACTTTGTAAGAATGATGCTAAATTTGTTCAGTCATAAAACTGATGTAGACCCACTGTGGCACTCTCACTGACCAAATCTTATTTCAGGCAAGGATTAAGAAGATTATGCAGACTGATGAAGAAATAGGCAAAGTGGCTGCAGCAGTTCCTGTCATCATATGTATCCTTTATCCCTTTTGGCATGAAATGTGGTAATTTTAGGGTTCATTGTAAATGTGTGCCCGCATGCATTTGACTGACTGACTCACCCACCCACTCACTCACTCAATGGTGTATGCTTGATTGATATTTTTAGACTTCACTGAGTCTCTTCTCATAAGTGCAATGAAATACATGATTGATTTAGACAAGACCTCTGGTCCTCGTATAGCTATACACTATAATATTCTATATCCTATACCTATGCTCCCTTTCCTTAATTCAAACATCAGCACGAGCTCTGGAGCTCTTTCTGGAGTCGCTGCTTACTAAGGCTTGTCATGTTACCCAGTCCCGGAATGCAAAAACAATGACAACGTCACACCTGTAAGACTTACTGCAAAAATGTTATTTTTGTATTTTACAGACAAAGTCAGTGCTACAAGTTGTAATGGTTGCACATCACTGCTGTTGTAGGTGACGTGTGAGAGCACACGGTTCTGTGGACTTCACTGTCGTCCTAACCAGTCTCTGTGTGTATCTCATAGAAAACAGTGTATTGAGCTAGAGCAGCAGTTTGACTTCCTGAAGGACCTGGTAGCGGCAGTGCCGGACATGCAGGGCGAGGGAGAGGACAACCATGCAGAAGGAGGGGACAAAGTTGCACGGAGGTAAGGATGTGGATATGACTGGTGTCTTGAAGCCCGTTTACGTAAATATTTAACATGGAATTCACTACTTGAGGAGTCACTTTTAGTCCTTCCCACGCTACATTTGGATTGTGCACTGGTCCTTAAAGCATTTTATTACTGTACAATGTTTAAATAATGCGACCGTGTCTCATTATGACCACTCCACCAGGGGTCGAAAGCCGGGGTCAGGCCGCAAGAATGGAGGAGCTGGCTCCAAGGGAAAGGACAAGAAGCTATCAGGGACAGAGTCAGAGCAAGAGGTTAGTACTGGGAATTTGATCTGTAGCAGAACATGTGAGCGGGGTATTTCGTATGGGTCGGGTGGGATGGAGGATATGTCGTTTTTCAAAGCAGATGTGATGAAAGTGAGTTGGGTGGTGAGTGGATTTGAAAGACTAATAATTTTTTGGTTTGTGGGAACAGGATGACTCTGAGGATAGCGAGACAGACGCGGATGAGGAGGACGGGTCTCAGTCAAGCACAAACCTGCAGCCAGCATCCCGGTTCCACAGGTAGGCCCACACATAGGTCCGGCCAACCCAACTTTCCTTTCTGCCTCGGGTTTTCCTCCTATCTCTCCTCCCACACACACTTACTTAAGATCTTTGCTGGTGACATTAAATGTACTTGAGGTACCTGTCAGTGATTGTATACCAGTATATTAATTGATCACTCCCTCTTGCCTCCTGTGCCATAGCCCGGAAATGCCACCCCAGTACCTCCACATGGGCACTGCACATGGCGGCCTTGCCATGCCACTCGGGTCCTTCGCCCCTCACCCCTCGCTGATGGCCACCGCTCCCCCACCTCCCGCCCCCATGCCGCACAAAGAGGAGGACGATGACGATGAAGACTATGACTCTTAGCTCCCCCCGCACTGTTTTACATTGTTTTCTCTTAAGTTGTTCTTATGTGGCTGCACTGAGGGAGGGGGGGGGGGGGGGAGACACTCACAGGCAGCCCATTGTAAGGAAAAGCCTACAACAGCTGGCAGTAAGGCGCGTACACATGACAGCCGCCATCGAAGACGAGTAATCGGTTGTATATTATGTGTTTTAATTTTTTTTTAATTCTTATTTTATTGTGGAGAAAATTGAACCAGGTTGTTTTTTAAGACGCGTTGTTCTATTTGGACTACAAAAGTGGCAGTTGATGTTTTGATAAGGCCCCCAGCAAGAACAGGGTTAAGTCCCCTTGTAGTGCACTTTGGTTTCTCTCTCGTCTCTCTCAGTTTTCTCTATAAGACATTGGTTTTCAAAGAAGATATCACTCCAGCTCCTCATCATCTGGTTGGTTGAATGAACAGAAACGGTAATAACACCTGAAGCATCCTCATAGCTTAGATACTGTATATACATATATATCTACTGGAGATTAGGTCAGGGCAGCATTTGTAGTATTTAAAAGATATCAGCACTTGTCTTAGGGAAAGGAAGATCTGATTATTGTCTCTGAGGAATGTTATGAATTGGCTGTGAAATGTTCCTCTAGAGCATTCGGTTCTGGTCTTGCTCCTAGCCTATGTCATCATCACCTGCATATAGTCCAATTGTTAGGCTCTAAGGCCCTGAAACAAAAATAAGATGTATTTTACTATAGGTTATGAATATTTGTCATTGTGTTTTGCATTTGTTTTCTCTTTTAATTCAAGTTTTTATGATAACCAATCCTCATGGAGACATTGACACCAACCTAATGTCAGCAGTATTGACATGTAATTCTACAGCACTGAGCTCAGTGCCAATGATGACAACCCCAATTGGATGTTTTTGTTTGTTATTTAAGGAAACTCATGGCTCTCTAGGTATGACATGACGTGTTATTTTTGTGTCTCCCCTCACCCAACCACTTCCTTACATTGAAGACAGAAGTGTCTGTGCTGGCTTTACTTATCAGAAAGATTCTGTGACTCTCTTCCTGGACCATAACTTTGTTTTTAAAGTTGTTAAACCCCTTCTCCTACTTCTCATCTTTAATTTGCAAGCTTTTTGACATTTTTCCCATCTCCCCCCTTTGAATAAAATTCTCCTTTGTATTAAGTGTTTCTTTTTCTCTCTTTTAGATTGTTTTAATGTACACATTGAAAACAGATAGGGATAGGCCTCCCATTTCTGTGTCTGTCTCAAAATGAAATATTTAAAGATAGACAGTTGGAATTGACACTGTATGTAAACTTTTAACATTCTGTTTATTTTGTATGGGTGAAATAAAGTTCAGATTTCAATAAAACATGAGCCAACTTGATGTTGTAAAAAAGCTAGAGATGTGTTTCACCAAGCATGTCTATGACATTACAAGCCATGATTGTTATTGTGCCAAAAGCTATTTGTTGTCAAGTCCATTCAACTGCCAATGAACCTCATTCCTATGGCACCTAAGCGAAACATTGCTTAAGACTTCACCTTACTACTTCACAGTAGTGCAACACATCCTTTGTATTCTGCCCCACCCTGCTGTCCACATTCCCTAGACCTCTATGACATTTTCATGTGGAAAATCTGTAGCCTGCATTTCTCTCTAAACATACATATTTGCCCCAAATACATACTGTTTTTTCTGGTGAGGGGTCTCAAAGGGATGGAATTGAAATTAAGTGAAAACTGACCATTCCACAACTAGTGCTTCAAGACTACCTTTTGAAAACAACGAGTTGTAGCCTGAGTTGGTGGCAAGTGCGCTCTCACCTGTCATGGCTGTGGCACTTTCCACATGGGCAAGGGGAATCGAAGATACATGTCTGCACATGTTTGGGTGGGAGATGTCGACCTACTGAGTGGAGATCATTTTCATTTGACACTGCACAAAGGATATTCTTTCAGAATACACAACTTATTTTTGTCCTCTTCAGTGCCCACCCTCTTCACTTGTCAGGCTCTGAGTTTGGTTTCATATTGTAAATATGTAGCAGCCCAGTCTCAGCCACCAGGCCACAAAAACAACTGCATCCTTCCTGCACAAGCGATGAGTCAGCGGAGGGGGTGGCGGTGGTGGGGGCGTGGGTTGACTTCAGAAGGTAGCGGACCAACAAATGCTTGACATGGGGCAGGGGAGCCATCAAACGGACTAACAGAAGGTTTTATCTCCCATACTGTTGATTCATAAGAAGCACCTCTTCAGGGCACCTCCTACTCTAGAGGGATGAATATATTCTCACTGTTATAGGCTCACTGTGGTTTTGTATGCACACTTGCATTTTTCTCAATGGATCATCATCAGCATATCCTCACAATTGTTGTATTCCACAAATGTTGGACCATTAACTTGCATTAAAACAATAGGCTACACAATATAACCAATTGTGACATTTATGCATTGGATACTCACTGTAAAAGAACATTTGCAGCCAATGAATTGCCACAAAACAATGGAGCAAATGTAAATAGCTATTTCTGTTATGTATTTGTTATTGCTTTTAAAAACAGGCCTTGAAAATATGTTTTACTCTATGACCACCAAACACCAACAATGGAATGATAGGCTAGTCTTCATTGTATTGATGAGGTGTACTATTTTGTAGGCCTACTCTCATTACTGTATTCTCATAACAGTATTAGAATTCATCATTAGCAAGGGGCAGCTAATATTACATCATTTTAAAGCACTGAAAATATCACTGACAGTGGCTTTGCATCACTAGGTGGGCTTTTGTTACACAAATATTCCTGTAAACCTAACAAATGGAACACGGGATATTAGTCCGCACACTGCCGCCCTTACCGTGTCCTCCCTCCCATGTCTCTCCACCAGAGCGAGAGTTGCGTTGTTTCTGTCATCTGATTATTTTCCTGTTGGGAAAAAAAGTTACTAAACCCCACCCTCTTCTCTGACTGTAAGCAGAGACGTAGAGTGGTTCGAGAACGGGACGAGGGAAGACTGCAAAGGAAGAGAAACATGATAACACATTAGACAGCTATCATTACGCTTTTTGGATATCGATAATAACAACAAGTTTGTCTAGGCTTGGCACTAAAATACGGTTGCGCACGAACAACAATATATATCTTTGGTGTGCGTTCCTCTTTAAAACAAATAGTCTAAGCAGGTTTGTACAGCTCTTCCTGTTACTCGGTGGATACAAACATTCTTCTTGAAGATTAAAGAACGCGTTATAATAGAGACATTGTGTGTATCAGCATCGTGCGCGACAGCAAATGGATACAATTACGCAAACGGATGTGGGATTTGTTCACAGAACACATAGCAGTTTCGGTGAGATACCGTTAGGGCGAGTTGATCAGCTTTGAAACTTGCCGTAACGCACAGGGTTCGTAGGACTGAATGCTCTTTTCCTGCTATTCTTCTCCACTTCTCAGCGCTTCCTGCTTATGGTGGCTACGGCTCTTACTGGCTATAAATACAGAACACTCAGAATGGACAATTAACTGGATTTGGACACTTCTGTTGGAGTTATATTTCGCCAATATTCTGAATAATGTACAACCACCTGATGACCATTTCATGACTGATCCATACATGCTGATAGTGTCGCTTTATAATGGAATATCCCCTGTATTTCAAATCTCTATTGGTAAGGCTACAATGTGACTACTGCGGTGTAATTACAGAGTAATTAAGTGAACTATGCGATCAAACCACACGTTGAGAGACCACACACCATATCAGTTAGATAGAAACTTGGTTTATGGAGACAATTCTGTATTTTTACGCATTGGCACACTCGGCAGAATTGGTGATATAGCCTATATTACTTTTGTTTGACTGTTGCTTAAATGGATGTTTTCCATGTTTTGTCGAATGATAGACACTTTTTATTTTGTTATCTTTAAAGACTTCTCTTATGTACTCGTTGGCCCGGCCTTTGAACAAATTTCACTGGTCCCCGATGAGCCAACAAGAAAGACAGGAAAGGGAGAGAGGCGCAATAAAGTACTCCTCTGTACTTTATTTTCAAGACCTTAAAGAACCAAACCCAATCTAAACATCTGCTTGTGGCTCCATGGAGCCACTGAAGAACATTTTTGCCCGAGGCCCATTGTCGAACTGGAAAAGTTTAGAGCAATCACAGAAAGGGAACTTCACCAATCCCGTGTGGACAGCTTTATTTGACTATGAAGCATCTGGTAAAGACGAGCTTACCCTCCGCAAAGGTGACTTGGTTGAAGTTCTATCTCTGGACTCGGAGATATCAGGGGACGAGGGTTGGTGGGCGGGCAAGGTAAACAACAAAGTGGGCATCTTTCCCTCAAACTACGTATCTTTCAAGCCAAGTGGGTATGGGAAACTGCAGGGCAATGGAGTGGTCGGGGAGCTTGGCCCAGCCGTGGTGGAGTTTGAACCTGAGGCAGTAGATTTTAGGGAACTGAGCCTTGAGGAGGTAATAGGGGTTGGCGGATTTGGCAAGGTGTATCGCGGTACATGGAAAGGTGAGTTGGTCGCCGTGAAGGCAGCCCGTCAAGACCCAGACGAGGACATCAGCGTAACGGCCCAGAATGTGCGTCAGGAGGCACGATTGTTTGCCATGCTCACTCACCCGAACATCATCGCTCTCAAAGGGGTTTGCTTACAGGAACCAAACTTGTGCCTCATAATGGAATACGCGTCCGGTGGCCCACTCAGCCGTGCGCTGGCTGGGCGTCGCATCCCGCCGCACGTCCTTGTCAATTGGGCAGTGCAGATCGCCAGGGGCATGGTCTACCTACACAGCGAATTGATAGTTCCTGTCATCCACCGGGACCTCAAGTCAAACAACAGTAAGTCCTCAATTAACCATATAAAATAATTAGTAGCCTTAGTCTAGTAATAGACAACCTCTGTCTAGACTCGTTATTTCCCATTTATTCATTGTGTTTCCTTTGGTTGAAAAGCACAGACATATATGCAGGGATTCTTGACTTGAAGGCCCGATGCCAGTTACAGGACAATGTGTACTATATCGCCATACAACTTCTCTCATTGTTGGCTACACCACACAGTTTGACTCAAACAAAGATAATTCTTCTCCCCTCTCCACCAGAATATCTGATCTAATAGCCTGTTAATTACCAACACAAACATGACTTACAAATTAAATTATAATTCCCCTCAAATGACAAAAAAGTAAATCATTAATTCACTTGATTCACTTAGGCTATAGTCAAATAGTTGAATAATGTAAACATAACATTGGCCTTCTTTGTTGCATGTGTGTCATGTTCTCTGTTTGATCTCACAGTCTCACAGAAAGCATGGGAAATTAGATTGTTATTTTTCATGGGGCATCTCTTGCTGCTGTGGTACATTGCTTCGCATCATGTGAGTGCTAGACTGTAAATATTATGGAGTGCGCACAGGCTGGTTGAGGAGATTGTGAAAGTCCAGTGAGCAATTGTTGATAAAAAAAAAAACAGCTTCCAGCTTCACAAGCAAAGGTCAAGAATTCTAGTGGGTGCATTTCATTTCAAGACTGTCACACTTTGGACTTTGATGCTCTGGATGGTGGGAATCATCTGTGTAGGTGTTTGACCTCTAGCTCTGGACACGAATGTGATGGACCTTGTCATAAAGTCACAAATCGAAAAGATGTAATAAAGCTGATAAGGATTAAAGGAAACAATCCTGCTTGAATCATAAGAACATGTACTCTGAGCTGTCAGGCTGCCATTCCCTAGTCAAAACATTAGACCAGCTCAATTCACAGAAGCAATACTTTTATTATCATACCTCTGACATGTCTGATAATCCCTGCAGTGGTAAGGCAATATTTGTAATGGTTCAGGGTTTGTTATTATTAAACACCCCCTTATCGTCCCTTATTACTGTTGGTTCTCAGAACACCAAAGACCACTACCATTCTGGATAATCCCTCCCTCCCGCAAAATAAAGAAAGATCAAGACTGTTTGACACCACACACACCCCTTAGAATATGGACCTTGATGGGCGAGGGTTGTTCTACTCCCAGTATCAAGATTTCGAAAACATCAAACTCTTATTAGGTCAATCAATCAATCAATCAAGTTTATTTGTATAGCGCTCATAGACAAATGTCACAAAGTGCTTCACAACTAAATAATACTAAACAATATAAACAATAAATACAATACAAACAATATGATTTAACACCAAATCATAGACCCCCAGGAGTAAGCCAAGGAAAAAACTCCCAAGAGGGGAGAAAAATATAGGGCACAGTGGCAAGGAAAAACTCCCTCAGAGGAAGAAACCTTGAGAGGAACCAGACTCCAGGGGGACTCATCCTCCTCTGGCTGATCAGGTGCTGAAGAGTAAACTAATGTGGAATGCGTTGTGGTGCAAGAGTTCAGGGGTCCATAGTGAAGGCCAGGTCAAACTCTTAGTTAATCACCTGCTCTCCTCATACCCCATCTTCCTCATCGTCATATCCCAAGCCCAACTTTTCACTTTTTCCATGACTCCTTTCCACCTGTGTTTCCCCTCTCCACCTATCCCCCCACACCCCTATGATCTGTTCATGCCCCACTGTTCTCAGAGTGATTGTCAACAAGGTCACTGGACTGGAAAACACTGCTGTTGCTAAAAGAAAAGCACTTTTTATTATACGGTTTTGTATATGGAGTGGGGCAACCAAACACAATCTCTCTCTCTGTGCTGCAAGATGTTATCTCTTCTGTACCTCCTCCTGCCCTTTTTGTTTTTTAAATTCTTTTCCAAATCTTTGTCCCAGGCCTGCCGCTACTTGTCTCTTTTAAAATTCTGTTGTGCCAGTGAGCAATATCCTGTTGTTCGGAAGGGGGGGGGGTACTTTTGCCTCCTGATGGATTTCAAAAGACGCTCTGTGTTCGTAAAGAGAACAAGGCCATGGTTTCTTCAGTGTCTCACCAGTCACTGTTAAGCATAGAACCGCCCCTCCAAGTGTCCAGGGAAAGGTGTGTGTATAGACTAGGGCTGCAACTAGCGATTATTTTGTTATTGATTAATCTGTAGATTATTTTTTATTGATTAGTCTAAACGATTAATTTACAAAAAAAACATGGTTTTGAATGAATGTTTTTGTTGCAGCCCTAGTATAAACACGATTGCGGATACACACCTAGCCCCTAGGAGGACCCTAATCAGTCAATCAGTCAGTGACATCAGACACACTCAGTCATAAAACATGGTTGGCAGAAAAAGACCACCAATACATTTCCATATGCAATAATTGGAAATCATGGTAGGCATGCTAGGCATTGGTGGAGTTCAACTTAATGGCCTTTTTCAAGACAAGCCGCAGAAAAATCAAATCAAATCTTGTATCAACATAACTTTTTCCAGATTGGACAAGCATCTGACACATCCCACCAGCATGTTTTCATTCAGGGCCCCTAGCTCCCCATAGCAGCGCACTGAAAACATCCCCTGTGTGAATTTAGAGTCGCTTACTGGCGCTACTGCTCACAAGCGCGTTCTCACACACATCAACATTCCCAAGTTCAGTGAGGGGAATTATTAGGGCAATTTAGACATTTAACCCACAGTGGTGGCACGTGAGGTATTTAATTAAGGAAATAGGGGCATTTTAAAGGTATTTTCCACTTCTTTAACATGTATTCCTGGTTTGCCCCTGACTTTGGCTGTAGTTGATTAGCCCAGACAATTTTCAGTGACACATGATGCTCCCTTAGACGTCCCTTACTAGTGTAGACTAGTCATATTAATTCTGGAAATATGTCCAAAATACCTTGTTCCAATTCCAACCAATTCAACTCAAATTATGACAGAATCCCTCTCTGAGGACTTTGTCTGCCTTTTTTTCCTGAAAAAGTCACTTTGTTATGCTGTAATACACTTTTGCATGTTTTTGTCATGGTAACAAAATGCTAAAGTGGATTACAGCGTGGTAAAATTACTTTTCAAAAATGTAATATATGCCATTTAGCTGACGCTTTTACCCAAAGCGACTTACAGTGAGTGCATACTTTTTTCAGTATATATGGTCCCAGCAAAAATTGTCTGGGCTAATCAACTACAGCCAAGGTCAGGGCCAAATCAGGAAATTTTTTTGTAAAAGTGGAACATCCCCATAAGCTTGATAAACTTGTGAATATTTTGCACCCATATTTTGATAGATACTATATAACCCACAAACTACACTACAGCATAGCTGGCTTCAGACTGCCAACCAGGTTTGAACATTAGAAAGAGGGTGCTACAGCCTTGGAATCTTATGTAAATAGATTTCGATGATGAGAGATACCAATGAGGCTTGGCATTATCGGTCAGTTTGTCATTGAAATCTATTATCTGCATTATGGTGTACAATAAGCACGTGGGTCAAGTGATTACTAATACATTCAAATCAATGATCCTGTTCTTGCAAATGTGAAACACACTATACCTCTCCTTGAAATGCATCAACACTAGTGAGATTCAGAAGCAACTGTAGCAAAGACAAACTCTCTGCCTAGTGTAGATAGAAATATATCATTGTACTGAAATTGGCGTGTCTTCTCTGCCGATGTGCTGACAGGCATCACCTGTGATGAGGTGCCTCTGCTGTCTCTGTAGAGGTCATGGAGAGCAGGGCTCAGCTGTGTTTCCATTGGCAGTGTCTCTGGCAGTCTGTGATAAGGCAGCAGAATGGCCCGGGGCGGCCGGCATCCCCTCCCTCTGTGTTCCCTCTTTTTATTTTGGAAATGCCAAAAGGCTGCATCCGGAGATCCCAGGCTCAGATTGGAGGGCAGAGCAGGTAGGAGCTGGCACGGGATTTCCCTACATAGACTGGCCCCAGTGGGAAACTGTTGGACACACAAAAACACAATATGGTGTGTGTGTGTGGAGCAGAGCAGGATGAGGGAGTCTGAACAACAGAACTCTGGGGATGAGGAGAAAAGGAAAAACGAGACACTGTAAGGTCACCTTGCACAGGAAGTGGAGAGGTTTCCAAAACCAAAGGGATGTATCTTTTCCAGCCTTGAAGCTAGTTTTCTCACAGCTTGGTTTGGCCTCTTTTCTACAGTGAACACAAGAATGTTCTCATGAAGATGGCTAGCCCTCTCCACCGGCTAGTATAATGTCTAATGGGAATTAAGCTATTTGTTTGATTGATAAAAGAGCATTGATTTATTTTGCTTGATATGATACAATTTCAGTGGTGTCTGTTTGAGTGTAGTTATACAGGATTTTACAAACAGCCCAACAGGTCTGTATTAGTCAAACCAGGTAGATAGATCAGTGCAGGGGCCAGGACTATTGCCACCCCCACGTTGAAAGACATGTATCAGGCTATGTAGGGTCCATTCTTGAAAGGGTCCAAGGATGTTGTCTGCCTTACAGCTGCCGCTGAGCAGACTTTTTAACCTCTGGGGTCATCCTCGGAGTGACCCCTGGTCTGCGTTTCCGAGGTAACTGAGCTAATGGCGGTTACATTTCAACATATGATGACCAGAGCAGCAGTGCAGCAGTGAATGGTTAATAGGTAACTGATCACACGGCCCAATTTGTTGAGGGGAATCATTGACTATCTTCCTCAGGCAACTTTGATGTTGCTTTCAGCCTCATGGCTCCTTGTGACAAAAGAGACCAGCAGTTATATCTTATATCTTTATTACAATGCATAGCTGCAAACTGTAACTGAAACTGCTCTATAAATTATTGTCAGTTAGATTGAATACCAGACTGTAAGAGCACTCAGACAGTCTAATATCTTTGTTCCTGTCTGAGGCCTAGTCTGAGGGTTTCTTAATGCCCTAATACCCAATCTCAAACTCCAATATGTTACCCCAATTTTCTCTCTCTCCCTCTCGATCTCTCTCTGTCTCTCTCTCTCTCCAGAGCAGAGGTTGCCAGACTGTCTGTCAGCCTATGGCCTCGTCCCTCAGGACAAAGCTCCCGTTCTTCCTGGGGAAAGCCCCCACCCCTGTCGGAATTCCCCCCCCCCCCCCCATCCCCCCGCCTACAGGCACAGAGCAGGGCTGGCCCAACCACACTGGATGGGAGGGGAGGAGATGGTGGTGGCTGGGGGGGGAGTTGTTAGAGCGAGAGTGGGGTTAAAGGGGTCAAAGAAAGAGGGAGAAGAGTTACTGTATGTGGTGCTGACCAATTTGGTAACTACCAATCAATCTCATGCTGAGCAGCATGTGTGAAGTACATTAATCATGCTCTGATAAAAGGCAGGTGAACTGAATATGTGAACATCCTGCCATTGGGTTCAGAAATCCAGGAATCTGTACCATCTAGATCTATCCTTTATTATTGTCACTTTTTATATGAGAGCATAATGCACAATGAACAATCAATATATACAGTTCTGCTAAATTTCCTATACAGTGCATTAGGAAAGTACAGTGCCTTCGGAAAGTATTCAGACCCTTCACTTTTTCCTCATTTTGTTGTGTTATAGTCTCAATTTAAAATGGATTAAATTAAAATAATTTGCCATCAGTCCACACATAATATCCCAGAAAGACAAAGCGAAACAGGTTTTTAGGAATTTTAGTAAATTTATTAAAATTGAAATACAGAAATGTACATAAGTATTCAGACCCTATAACACTCTTAAAATTCGCTGAAATCAACAAATCACTCAATAAGTTGAATTGAGTCCATCTTAATGCAAGGATAATAGTTCATGTAATTTTAGAATGTTTTTATATGAATGGAATTGTTTTTGTAAGGTCTCTGATTTGCATAGGAATCAATCACTGTGTGGATCAGTTTGTCATTACAAACTGAGCAAATGGAGAGGAACAAAACTGCTCAGGAATGCGACACTAAGACCTGGGGAAACTCACAAAAATCTACAAAGTTGAATGGTGGAGAGGAAAAAGCACAGTCGACGGGACAACATCATCTCAGTCACTCTACAAAATTGGTCTATAATCAAGTGGCCAAAAAGAATCCCTAAATGGAAAATAATCTATCTCATATCCATAATTGTGTTTGCAACAATGAATTCAAGTGATACAGCAAAGCAAATGACAAAGCAAAAACAGGTTTTTAGAAATGTTTGCTAATTTATTAAAAATAAAATAACTGAAATATCACATTTACATAAGTATTCAGACCCTTTGCTATGACACTCTAAATTGAGTTCAGGTGCCTCCTATTTCCATTGATCATCCTTGAGATGTTTCTACGACTTGATTGGAGTCCACCTGTGGTAAATTCAATTGATTGGACATGATTTGGAACGGCACATACCTGTCAAAATAAGGTCCCACAGTTGACAGTGCATGTCAGAGCAAAAACCAGGTCATGAGGTTGAAGGAATTGTCCATAGACCTCCGAGACAGGATTGTGTCGAGGCACAGATCTGGGGAAGGGTACAAAAAAATGTCTGCAGTATTGAAGGTCCCCAAGAACACAGTAGCCTCCATCATTCTTAAATCGAAGAAGTTTGGAACCACCAAGACTCTTCCTAGAGCTGGCCGCCCGACCAAACTGAGCAATAGGGGGAGAAGAGCCATCGTCAGGGAGGTGACCAAGAACCCAATGGTCACTCTGACAGAGCACCTTTGCCCCAGAGCGCTCAGGACCTCAAACTGGGGCGAAGGTTCACTTTACAACAGGACAACGACCCTAAGCACACAGCCAAGACAATCCAGGAGTGGCTTTGGGACAAGTCTCTGAATGTCCTTGAGTGGCCCAGCCAGAGCCCGGACTTGAACCTGATCGAACATCTCTGGAGAGACCTGAAAATAGGGAGAAACTCCCCAAATACAGGTGTGCCAAGCTTCTAGCGTCATACCCAAGAAGACTTGAGGCTGTAAACACTGCCAAAGGTGCTTCAACAAAGTACTGAGTAAAGGGTCTTAATACTTGTAAATGTGATATTTCAGTTTTTTTATTTTTAATAAATTTGCAAACATTTCTAAAAACCTGTTATGGCTTTGTCATTATGGGGTATTGTGTGTAGATTGATGCGGGAAAAAAAATAATTTAATCAATTTTAGAATAAGGCTGTAACATAACAAAATGTGGAAAAAGTGAACAGGTCTGAATACTTTCCGAATGCCACTGTAACTGCTTCCTTTCGAGGAATGCAAACCAGTGTTCTCAGCATGCAGCATAAGCGTCTCTTAAATGAAACAAGCCCACAGCTCTCTTGGTGGTGTGTAAAGAACCTGTCAGTGTTAACTCACCCACACTCTTGGCAAAAATGTAAATAAAGAATGCCCCTAGATAAGATAAGGCAATAGGATACTCTGTGTATAAAAATGTCCAACAGAGCAGATGTGTTTTCTGTAGGTAACTCCCGTGGATGAGACCGGGCCCCACAGTAAATACATATCTAGGCCATTCCTGCAAGAGTAATTTCAGTAACTGACTACTCTGTTTCTGAACAACAAACAATACCAAACAGAGTCCCGTTACCATGGAGACCGGCTGTCTTGTCTCTTTCACCATTGTTTTGGTTTGCCCTCTGTGGGGAATGCTGCCTGTGCAGGACCAGCTCTTTTCCCTTTAAAATCACGGCGCCAAGACCAGAGTTGTCTAGGATTTCTACCTATTCAGGTTCATTTTAGTTCCTCATGACCACCGCAGGGCTCAGAGACATAATTATACGTTTTATGGATATGGATTGATCAACTAACATTGTATTGATGGTCATGGTATAGATGTGATCCCATTATTAAACATGCTTAGTGTTTACTGTTAAAGCAGCTGATGATAGTGAGTAAAGAATAGGTTGTAGGGGAAGGGTTAAAGCTAAAGAGTGTTTGAACCGAGAATGCACTCTGCCCCAACACAGGAAGTGGCAGAAGAATATTACTTGTATGCTGAGATTGCTAAGTGTGTGTGTGTGTGTGTGTGTGTGTGTGTCTGTGTGTGTCTGTGAGTCTGTCTGTGTGTAATTCAAGTCATTCAAGCAACCAGAGGTCACAACCCATCAGACACCTCTGTTGGTTTATCAAACGATAACAATCAACCTTTTCTCACCAGAGGGGGGCTGATTGGGTCATCCATATCCCACTGTCCTCTCTGGCTGCCTCTATCTGTAGCCCAGAGCACATGACCCCTGTTAACCCTGCTACCCAAAATAGAATTCTGCTTAATGTGCATGACCAAGAAACTGCTCCACCATATTGAGGAAGGGCTGGCACTGATGGACATCACTTCCTGGAGGCGAGGTCACAGGAGCAGCTCCACAAGAAATTGAGAATATTGTTGCTTGTTTTTAATGGGCTCAACAGAGGCTTGGGCGACAAAATAGTAAAGTAAAGCAGCGTTATGTGGTGAATATGTATCCCCTATCATTACATAATACAGAAAAGCAAAGACATGGGTATAGAAACAACAAAATGTTTTCTTTCTATCTTATTATCTTTTTCTGATATCATGTTGCAATAATGACAATGGTTCTGATCATTTGAAAACCTTTCTTTCAATTCTTGCCATCAAGGCAAAAACTATTCAATGCTACATGCATCTCTGTCACACGCAGTCTCAGCACTACTTGTGTAGTTCTGGAATTTGAAATCAAACAATTCCTTTGATTCTCAGCTTTTATTTGGTACTGGTGTACATATTGGTTTCACCATTCAGAAATTACAACACTTTTTATGCATAGTCCCCCTACTTTAGGGTACTCAAAAGTGATGGGACAATTGGCTTGACAGATTTCTGGTTTGTTAGATGTGTTCCATCACATAATTTGTGCAGTCATAAGGGAGCTCTCAATGTCTAGTATTGATTCTAGGCTTTCCGTTTGCCTATGGAGTCTGTCAACATGAGGACCAAGAGACAGTCAATTAAAGTCAGGAAGCCAATATGAGGCTGATATATCAGATTAAATCAATCAGAAACATAGCCAAAACCTTTAACTTACCAAAATCAACAGTTTGGAACATTGTTATAAGGAAAGAAAGCACTGGTGAGCTCAGTCATCACAAACAGACTGGTAGGCCAAGGAAGACTTCTACAGTGGATGACTGAAGAAAAAACCCCAAAACAACTGTCCCACAGATCAGGAAAACTCTCCAAGAGGTAGGTGTGAATTTGTCAAGAGACTACCATCAGCAGAAGACTTCACCAATGGAACTACAGAGGCCACACTGCAAGGTGCAAACCACTAGTTAGCCACAAAAACAGGATGACCAGATTACGGTTCCTAAAAGAGCCTGCAAAGTTCAAAGATGAACATGTACAAGAGTGATCGCAAGAGTAAAGTGTGGAGGAACTTCCCAATATCCACAGCATATCACCTCATCTGTGAAATGGTGGAGCAGGTGTTATGGCTTGGGCATGTATGGCTTCCACTGGAATTGGCTCACTTGACTTCATTAATGATGTAACTGCTGACGGCAGCAGCAGGATGAATTCTGAAGTGTACAGAAACATCTTGTCAGCCCAAGTGCAAATAAATAAATACATTGATGAATCTATCCCATTACTTTTGGGTACCCAGAAATAGGGGGGCTATGCATAAAAAGTAGTGTAATTTCTGAATGGTGAAACCAATATGTACACAAATACCATCAAATAAAAGCTGAGAATCTACTTTAACCTATTACTTGAATAGTAATTGTTTGAATTCAAATCCAAACTTTTGGAGTGTAGAGCCAAAAGAAGAAAAAATGCTTCACTGTCCTATTACTTACATGTGCATCTCTCTGTGTGAACATTAATGTGCAAGTGTCTGTTTGTGTGTGCATGTGCATACGTGTGTGTGCCGCTGTCCACACAGTTAGTTAGTTATGTTGGTGTGGGTGTGGGTGGGTGTCGGTGTGGGTGTGGGTGTGTGTGTGTGTGTGTGTGTGTGTGTGTGTGTGTGTGTGTGTGTGTGTGTTTGCATGTAGCCTACATAGTATGTGCCAGAGCTTGCCCAGCAGTGAGGGTGCAGAGGTTGCTGTTCATTGTGAGAGTTGGGCCTTTTCACAATACCCCCCCCCCCCCCCCCCCCCCACCCCAGACAACTCGCCTCTTGTGATGCATTCCTTTGTGACGTCAACCACACTGCCTCTGGGCTGCCAAGCAAAGAACAGGATGTCTGCTCCAACGGAGGGGCGACAGACAGACAGACAGACAGACAGACAGACAGACAGACAGACAGACAGACAGACAGACTGACTGACTGACTGACTGACTGACTGACTGACTGACTGACTGACTGAGAAAAAAGAAGACAGCACAACTCAAAAAGACAGAAAGTGACTGGAAATAGCAGCAGGCTTACTTCCCTATAATAACTGAAATGCCTCCCATAATTCCACTCCCTGCTGGACATTAAAGGATCACCCGAGGATGCTCAGCTGGGCAGCGGAGGGGGAGGGAGGGCATGGCTGGCCACCCATCACACGTTTGTACCTATTGTCTTGTTTACAAAGTAAGGGAGAGAAGATGTCAATGTACTGAACTCGCTCAAATCAAAGATCAAAGTTGTCTTGTGTGTGCAGTTAGTTTGTCCTGCATATTATGTGTGATCTCACTGATCTAAAAGAGAAAAGGGGAAGAGGATGTGAAAGGCTTACTGTGTGTGTGTGTGTGTGTGTGTGTGTGTGTGTGTTTGTGTGTGTGTGTGTGTGTGTGTGTGTGTGTGCTTGGCTGCGCGTGCATATGTATGTGTTACCATGGCTTAAGACTTCTTATATGAAAATGACATCTTGCATGAAAATGATGTGCAAGTGTTAAATCCCCTTTTGGAATGCTGCATTTAATTGCATAATAATTGTAATGCATTTACTCGTTTAATAACAGTGTTGAGGAAATACCATTGTCTCATCCCCACTATTCCCCTCCTTCCTTCCTTCCTGCTAGTTCTCCTGGCCCAGCCCATAGAGAATGAGAGCATGGAGGGGAAGACCTTAAAGATCACAGACTTTGGGTTGGCACGGGAGTGGCACAAGACCACCAAGATGAGCACGGCGGGCACCTACGCCTGGATGGCACCTGAGGTCATCAAGTCCTCCACTTTCTCCAAGGGCAGTGACATCTGGAGGTAAGGCTGTGTGTGTGCAGCACCATTTCTCGACATCCACCCACTAGTGTGTGTGTGTGTGTGTGTGTGTGTGTGTGTGCATGTGTATGCATGTGTCGGAGTAGGAGCTAGTGCAACACAAAGATGGTCACTCTATCCAGACTATCCACCTTTGTTAAAGACAACATTTGGAGATAGTGCTTGTATGTGCAGAAACACGTCCTCCACCTTCTTTGATACTAGTGATAGGAGCAGGAAATAGAGTGATGGATTGCAGGAGGGGCACAGCCATGTGATAGCAGCTCTTCAAAGCCTTCTCTGTGCTTTGTGTCAGACATGTGTCGTGCACACTGTCCTATTGTCCCAGAGCACGTAGAGAGGGAGGGAGGCCACACAGCAGGCCCAACCGCAGCCATTTATCTGTGGAGTATGTGTGTATGTGTGTGTGTGTGTGTGTGTGTGTGTGTGTGTGTGTGTGTGTGTGTGTGTGTGCGTCTGTGTGTGCGTGTGTGTGCGCGTGTCCATATATGGATGTGTGTAATTTATGTGTATATGCGCGTGTGTGTGTGTGTGTGTGTGTGTGGCTCCAAGCCAAAATAGGGCCCTGTGGATTTAATACACAACATAAAACCCCACTTCTCTCATACTCTCTTGTTTTCAAGAAAAGATTCTCTATTTTTGCAACAAATATTCTGCATATGGTAATGAAAGAGTGGTGGACCTGCTATGGAACTATGAAAATGACGGGTAATCTCCACCTTACTATTCTCTTTTATCCATCCTTAGTGCTTCATCACAAAGCTCTCCACATCTTCGATGATGGCCTAGGGGTAAAATAAGAACATTTCTGTTGCAGAGTCACTGCATGTATGCTGTAATTAAGGGACTATATAAAAACGCTGCGGGCTACACTCCCCACTTAGAGGCATCCGACAGTGCTTTTAGTCAGGGCTTGTGTGGGTCTAATTGGCAGTGTAGGAGATCCAAGTCTTTTGCCACGCTTTGAGGATCAGAACAGTTCCCATTGTGTGTGTGTGTGTGTGTGTGTGTGTGTGTGTGTGTGTGTGTGTGTGTGTTTCTGTTTCTGTTATACTCCTACCCCTTAAAGAAGCACTGTATGCATGGTTTCCGCCCCTCTTCCACTTCTGCTGACGCTGTGATTATACATTGAATATTGCAACACAGTATGTGACCTTTGACCTTCCATTGATGAGTGTCCTCTCATCTATCCACCCCAGTTATGGAGTTTTGCTGTGGGAGTTACTGACAGGGGAGGCTCCCTACAGGGGGATAGATGGGCTGGCTGTGGCCTATGGAGTAGCTGTCAACAAACTCACCCTT